>NC_062981.1:11730190-12337032 GCF_023078275.1 Leguminivora glycinivorella
ATGATACGAGTATAATTATGTACCTATACAAAAATACCTAAGTATGTATATCTAATGCGCAATTACACAATCGTATAGACAGCGCCGGCCCGCGCACTTGATCAGGGTAGAGCGAGATACAGTTTTGGCGCCCCCTTGTTTAAACCTTTTTGGGGTCCAAACCCAAAACGCCATCGTTATAGATTTGCTTTGTCCGTCTGACACCTCACAAACATTTAATTAATTAAAATAGCTATATTAACGCGAGCGAAGCGAGCGCGAAATTTTTTCCTATAATTGATGGGGGGGTCTACATCAGCCCCTGTCTTTCATAGGTACACGTACCTATGCGAGGCTAAAGCTTTCCTGCGAAACTGATAACAGTCGGAATTGAGCTTCATTTCAGGGCCAATGCAAGACATGGGAGACAAAAGCAAATCGCGGCAAAGGCCAACTTGGACAGACATTGGAAATTCGACATGTTCGACTTCAACTGCAAAACTGCAGAGCTTGGAATTAAATAGGTTAATTATGCTCTCATGTTGTTCGGCCTTTGGCATATTTTGGGGAATTTAGACTTCAGTGTGCTTACGTTCCCGACTTCTAGGCCTTTTATCTCGTCATCAGTTTAATTTTATAACACTAACGCCGTGGCTTGCGTGGGCGACGGTCGCGCGACCGTCGCCGTCGCGTCTCATACTTCCATGTCGATAAGGTTTGATTTCGTATGCGTCGCATCGCCGTCGCACGATCATCGCGCGACCGTCGCCCACGCAAGCCACGGCGTTAGAGTTAATTAGGCCACAGTAACTCGGTAGTCAGCGTCGGGATGCCATAATGGGCATCGGTGGTTTGCCATGTGTCGGTTTCCTAGTGATTAAAAGTTCGTTCATCATCACGCTTACGCTCCTTTGATTCATACAAAATTGCGCGTCTCTGAGACTTTTTGCGCCTCTGGCTTTAAGAGGGACTCCGCTTTGGATTGTCGGTCATGTCATTTGGATAGCGACGTAACTTTGTCTTTGTCGCTCGGCCTCGCAACAATGTGGTTCGTCAAGAGCTATTAGATTCATCTTTCACGACGCCCTAGCAACAGCTCTCACCTTATGAATGTTGTACATTTTGGCATTGTGGTGCAACTTTTCAGATAATCAGAATCACAAATCTAGACTTTAAACAACTAAATAAAATTCGATCCCGGGTCCTCTCATCAATTTAGGCTATGTGTGCGCCCACGTAATGACGATTTTGGCGCCCCCCTTACCATTCGGCGCCTAGAGCGGCCGCTCCACTCGCTCTACCCTTAATCCGGCCCTGCGTATAGAAACACGGAAACGCGTACCGGTCTACGTTGGTAATTGCAAAAATTCAGATTTTTGGTAATCATCGAACATAGAGCAAATCTCATTCAGGTTTAAAAGCGGAAATGTATTGACATGACGTGACGCCAACAAACTCTAATAACAAAAAGTTGTGTTTAGTAAAATTATATGCTAACTTACGTCTTTTTGCTACTACAACTGTTTACAGACACACCTCCAAACTTATTTATAAAAAGGCTGTTGCCTAGGAGCGTGTATTATAAATATAGCTTGACCCCAAGACCGTGAAAGGATGTATGGGAATATTGATCATGAAATAGTGGTTGAGTAAAGCGTTCGGTGAGCGGTTCGAATGTCGCCGCAGACGCACCTCGCGGTGGTTGTCGCTCTAAACATCACTGTTGCGTTTGCGCAGACTCTTCGAGCGCTCGCATTCAATCGCTAACGCCGCGCCGGTGCCTACCTACAAGCTGCTCAACAAATCGTGAAATGAACGTGCTACTGTGAAAATAAATTGTGAATTAGCAAATTGAACTTTGGTTATTTGACAACGAAATGGCTATTTTAACTTTTGAAAAATTTACAGGTGAGTCTTAGTTTTTTTACTGGTTTTGTACTTTTTTATTACCGGTATTTTTGTGTCGCTCCAAATACACCCTACTTTATGCCTTATCAAAGTATAATAAATATGATATAATAATAAATATCAAAAATACTCAACACTGAATTTCTGCGGGTCTCTAAAGTTGGTGTTTCCAAACTTTTGTTAACTAATAAACCTTCCTAAATATAAACGTAATATTAAAAATAAAAATAAGATAATAAGAATCCTGTAAACCATTTTTAGCGTTATTGATATCACTGTCGTTGTTATAATGCAGCGTTGAAATCCAATTCAATTTCTAAAAATGCGTGAAAATGGATTTGCAATTTTTGCTGCACTTTATGAACGGGCAAAGCTGAAAAAAAGTTTATTCAACCGTACATAATATATGACTGTATCTGAGAAAATTCTCAATCTAAAGATAAATATATACCTACTTAGGTAAATAAAACACAATGAAAACAACAGTAGGTACGTCAAGGTTGAGATCAAGAGTTCTCTCAAATCTTCGTCAATATGAAATGGAATGAGAAAGAGGAAAGGTTTTCTAAGACCATTTTCGAGTAGCAGGATCTGGTAACTGCCCTCACTGACCCAAAAAGAATTCAGCCTTGTTTTGAGTTCTCGTAAAAACTTATAAATAACTATGAATTTAGCAATAATAGCAATTTATCGACTGTCGATTTAACCCTTAAATGCATTAATTTTTCTTTTAACGAGATATTAATATATGACAATGGTTTTCTGACTCTGGGAAAAAATAATAAGGTCGATTTTTATACTAAATCAGTGTGAGAAGTTAAATAGGCCAAATCGTATTTACTTATATAAATATATCGTTATTGGTAAGTTTTATTAAAAAAAAAAAATACTACTATAAAAAGGTACACTATTTGTGAAACCCTATGATTACAAACAGGTTTAAACATAAACTAATTATATTAAGGCCGGCAACAGACAGTCTGAAAAATTCATAATCTGAATTTGGATTTGTATGCAACCTGTCAGTTCAATCAGACAGATCTGTCAGTGTCAGTTTGCATAATAATTCAAATTCAGATTATGAATTTTTCAGACTGTCTGTTGCCGGCCTAACTCTGAAAAAATCAGCCTAAATCACATACTAAAAATTGCCATCATCCTGTTTATTCACACTTTTCCGCCATATCATCTTAATCCTTAAATAATAAATCATTATATTATTTAATCGTTTATTAAATAATAATAAATAATGTAAAATATTTACTTAAGCAATAAATGTGATTTTGGATAGCTACATATTGAGACGGGCCATCAAATATATGATGCATCATCATCACCATGCGTTTGAGGGTTAAATTCGAACATCAATAAAATTCTAAGATTCTTTGATTTTGAATCTTTGTTAATCATCTTAATCCTTAAATAATAAAGCATTATATAATTTAATTTATTTAATCGTTTATTAAATAATAATAATAATGAATAATAATTACTTAAGCAATAAATGTGATTTTGGATAGCTACATATTGAGCCACGGGCCATCAAATATATGATGCATCTTCATCACCATGCGTTTGGGGGTTAAATTTGAATATCAATAAAATTCTAAGATTCTTTGATTTTGAATCTTTGTTAATCATCTTAATCCTTAAATAATAAATCATTATATTATTTAATCGTTTCTTAAATAATAATAAATAATGAAAAATAATTACTTAAGCAATAATAAATGTGATTTTAGATAGCTACATATTGAGCTACGGGCCATTAAATATATGATGCATCATCATCACCATGCGTTTGAGGGTTAAATTTGAACATCAATAAAATTCTAAGTTTCTTTGATTTTGAATCTTTGTTAATCAACAATCACTAATCAGTCTTAAGTAGTTCGTTAAGGTTAATTATTTTATATGCAGCTCAGGTATGTATTTATGATTATGTATACACTATACAATAAATATAATAAAGTGTTGTTTACGTCAGTGTTTAGAAAAAGAACTCAAGTAATCATAAATCAGGATTAATTTGTTGTTTCAAGAATTATGATTGTTTCATTCTTTCACGTTATTAAACATATGAATGGTACAATTAAACACAAAATTAATAGGACGTCTAGAACTTCTTGTGGCATATATTGAACAATCAATCATCGTCATTTGCTTATTATCCTTGGGGTCGGCGCAGCACGTCTTTTTCCATATCTCTCTATCGGACTTCATTTCATCATTAACTTCTATTCGTTTCATATCATCTCTCACACAGTCCACCTTTTCGTTGGCTTTGCTCTCCCCTACCACATTCATTCGTAATAGGTACTGTTCTCGTAACATCCACGTGGTAAAGGCCCAGGCCCAGGGGGGGGTCAGTTGGTCTATTTGTATGGCCAACAACCTAGGCTCCTAGGGGCATGACCCCCCCCCCCCCGTGATCCCCTGGAATCCTTCATCCTTGTCGGTTCCTAGTTTGATAGATATACGAGTAACTACCTACTTACAAGAAGTTTATTTTATTCACCTCATACCTAACATTTATCATATCAAAAGTTTCAATACTACATATATTATGTCGAGAGATGGTGGCTACAAATTTTACTCTGACAGTAATTCTCTATTAAGTATTATAGTCGATAATACTTACTTTTATCATAGTTACTTAGTACGTAACTTTTACTACGGTACCGAAACCAAAATCGCAAAAAATGCTGTTGTATGCATTTTGACTGTCTAAACCTGACATTTTTAATGGAAGAGTAAATTTACTTTCTGCGATTTCGTGGCGGTCCTATCACACCTACAAACTCCATGTTTATATAGATTATCATTATGAACCACTTCCTTTTGTCGGTACCATAAGTCATTGATCGGGCTGTTATATTTATGATAAATCCATGGCTTTCACATTTAGGTCTAAGAGGCTTTTCACATTATCAATACCTGACGTTATCATATATTACGTGCTTCCGATATTAGTGGCTTGTAATCTTAACGACCATTTTTGATAGCATACCACAAATATTACCGATTGACAGATCTCTTCGTATATAGTGATTGTCTCATTAAAAGAGCTGATATATCGGATTGACTGCTCACATGTTTTTGATTGATTTTTATTGAACCGAACGCGTTTTTTAAAAAACACATAAATTAACCAAATTTCGAAAAAGACATCGTGTAGACTGTAATTGGTCGTTAAAAATTCGAAATTTTAATTTCGGTCAGCAAAAGTGGTAAAGCCTTCCAAAAACGTTACGGTTTCGGAATAAATGTGTACAGTAAAATACAATTTCGCGATTTTAACTGAATTTAAATTTGCCCGGTGGCAGCGACTTGGGTGAGGTTTTTTATTTATAAGTTATTTTAATTTAATCTAATTTATTTTATTTATTCCTTATTTCTAAGTTTATTTATAGTTGTTATATTGTTTGTTTTTCAATAATTTATGAACGTATAGAACTTGTAAAAAAAAAATATTTTTCGGAGATGATATGCTTAAATCCTGTAGGATCCTATCATCCTGATAATAAGTAATAATGTCAACACAGGGCAGCTTGTGGCGAGCTGTTGGGGAACAGCGACCCCACGTACCCGAGTGCTCCTGGGGAGTTCTGTTACCCGTAAGGCGGGTGGGTGGGACAGTACTCTCTACCTCTGGCTTGCCTTGGCTGGCCGTCCAGAGTGGAGTCGTTAGGGCTACATGCCCCAGGGATGGAAGTGAAAATTTGCATAATAAGACGCGAGTTGGTACAGTGGCTTGACAGCCACTGGGAAGAAAGCGGTGTACACCTCTCGACACCCTTGAGTTCTCACACCGGTGTTGCCCTTGAGCCATCTTGGATGTCGCTTTTTGTGGGGGCCCATCTTGTGGCGACGAGTCACCGTCTCGTCTGCCGGAAATAAAATTGGATACCGTTTTATTAGGCAGGCGTCTGGTTTTTTATCCATAGCCCATTATTTAGTCCATCACTTTCATCAAAATAGCCCAGTTCATTTTAGATTCCATTAACTCTCAAATCCTTACACCCTGGCGTGTGCTGCCTCTGCGTGTGTCCCATGATATGGGCAAGGGCAACATCCGCTCGGTGTACCCCTTACATTTCATTAAAGTGTCAAATGGGCCTCTACGCGTTGGCTTCGGCCCCGCGCACGCCTCCCAAAGGTCCGGAACACCATTGTTCCGTGATGGGAAAGTAATAATGCAAAACTACGCTCCTATAAAACTAGTAGGTATCTAATGCCATATGCATAGCAAAATCATGTTACATATTATTTCAGAATGTCTCTTGAGAGTGTAAATAGCTTCGATCTTAAGTGATGGCGGCTAGGTTCGTGTGGCTTGTAATGTGGAAGCGCTCTTAGGCCTACATAGACATTAGTAACCCGATGTCGCTGCCCTGCGCCGTAACTGCATTTAACGAACGGGTTTGCATGTAACGAGTTCTGCACATCGTTATTTTTAGAAGCACCTCTTGTATAGAATTCGCCAGGGGCATGGTTGTTGCTGCCCTCACTTTGTAGGCTATTCTATGTTAGATCTTATGGAGTCAAATTAGTTCCAATTGCCGCCGCTAGCATTGTTTGACATGTCCATAACATTACGTGTATTCATGATCAGCGCCACTACTTCACGAAAGTCGTTAATACAGCTTATGCAAGTTATGCAGCATTTGTTAGTGCTACAGAGAAATATGGCCAAATCCGGGTAAATTTCCTTAATGATAATGAGTCAATATATGCGGCCAAAATTTCGAAGAATGCCTGACCACTCTCTCCAAACAGACAAATTACGGTATACGAAATTTAACGATAAACAAATTACATAAATTCGATTAACGCGGATTATCAGCAGTTGGTTTTGGTGTATTGAAAGTAAATAAGATTTAATAAGTATTGAGCGTTCGGAATTGTTGACTTAAGTTTATTAGACAGTTCGTGTTACCTCATAGTAGTCATAGTGTCTGCAAACAATAAGAATTAAAACTGTCAATTTGCGAGTATATTTAAGGTCATCAAAAACCAGAGTAAACATCGCTTGCTGCTCATGACATCATCTTACCTAAGTATCATCAGTATCATCACCTATTGTGCAGATACTAGGTGCTCGCGAAGACTTGGTCACATTTTAAGAGAAAATGTCATATAAACTTTTCTAGATTTCGTCTAGTTTCAAAGTTATTGCAAATAAAAAAAACATTTCCGTATTGTTATTCAGTACAAAAGGTCTTCTTAATGGCTCTGATGCGCAATTGTGGAGCATAGTCTCACAGTCGTCATTGATAGATGTCAAAATGTGATGACAAAAACTTCAAAAAAATTTGGTTTTTAGAAAAATAAATTAAGAAACTCATTTTGATTGTCAACTTTATGGATAAAATTTACTTTTTATGTGAAAATTCGTCCAAAAAAGAAAAAAAAAACACAAAACTTTTTTTTTGCCCAAAAATTTTTAAATTCATATAACATTTTTTCTTTCTTTTGGCCTCTGAAACGGGTGGTTCAAGTTATGCGGGTTCCTCGCGAGCACCTTGTATTTTGTACAGAAGTAAAGTTTTGTTGATAAAATAACTAATCCTCGTTAATAAGATATATTTATGAATTAAAATTAAAAGTGTCATCTTCTGGGAAACTGACCAGCACTAGTACGTTTACTACAGTCAAAGAAAATCGAGTATGTAGCAGATTACTGTCAAAGTAGGCTTGATATGTGTTAAAATTGCTAAATATTTTATTCGCGCCATCTAGCCGAGATTCGACCAAAGGTGCCAAGCTAGGAAACCCTACATTTTTCTTAGTATGTATTAAATTAATCTGTTTATACGGAATTATATTATGTATTTGCTACAGTGTTATACGATTGGAAATATTCTGGAAGCAGGTCGCTCAGTTTGCTCCGGCTTTCACTTCGCCAGTAAATGTGGAATATTCCAGAGCCAAGTTCAAGCGCAGGCGTAAATATTGCGATACCCAGCAACAAACCGACACCTGACACAAAACTACAGCGTAGCTGTACCTGGTACTAACAGCCAACCGTGTAAATAGAAATAAATAAACTTAGCTCTTGAAATTATAGCGATAATGGCATTGTATGCAGTTACCTAATATAGATCCTGTTAAGTGACTTAGTCACTCATGTACTCCATATTATAAAAAAGGTATTTAGACAAATACCTGTTTTATAATTCGATTCTCAGACGAGTACAGATATAGTGCAAAAAAATTTCCTTCGTATTTTTACGGAAACGTACAAACATGTCAAGCTATATCAGTCAGTCTCAGTACAAGACGTACTGACACTGTCTGAATTAGCATGACAAATACGAACGTTTCCGGAAATATACGAAGGAAAATCTTTTCGCACTACATGTGTAGGATGCTAGACTCTGAATAATTCACAGTCTACATGCACTTTTTTCTAGTTGATCTTACGCAAAACTGAAGACACTCAATAGTTCCATTTGGACCATTTGTTAGACCAGACCCAAGTGTGTTGTATGTAGGTAGGTGCAAGTCTCATCATAAAGTTTCAATTTGAGTTTAATTGTTAAATTCATGGGAAAGAACCGAGAAATAATGTTGATAAGGAAATAACACGTAATGGCAGCCACAGCTATACCGCGAAAGTTCTATAACTAGAGAGAATCTAGTAGAATTTCATGTTCTGCGTTCACTTGTTTTAGCCCAAGAAAAGAATCCCCTAATAAACAATTTTCACAATTCTTTACATTCATTTGTCACCTACTAAGTCACCTAACGCTTTCCGGATATGTCATAACATAACATTGAATGAATAGTGTTGTGAGTTTCAAGTAGAACTAAGCCGGTGGTTGAACGTCAACAGTTTTGCCGACGCGCTCCCCCATGTTATCAAATACTGGCCGATGTTGACGATTGCAACCGTGGACGATAAAAGAATTTCCCGAGAATCGGACGTGATTTTATTGGATTCTTATCCGCCTCGATACGAGTTCTGTTATGCGGCGAACATCGATACGCGTTTGAGTAGTTATGTAGTTAGGTATCATGTAGTTGTGCTCGAATAGGATTACAATACAAATAAATAGAACTATATATAATTAGTATTTGTTTGAGAGATGTAAGGCCGGTCCTGGAATAAATGACAAGAATAAGCGACATAAAGGGTTTTAACTAAAAATAGGTTTTATTTTGTACGGTAAGACTTGTAAAATGCCAGTTTGATAAATAGAAAATTTAAATATAAATACAACTCAACGATATAACTAGACCTTTAGGATCTGCGACATAGGATAGAAAATAGGAACTTTAGTATAAAAATATCATATTTCTTCACATTTTAACTAGCTAACTATTGCGTGGACTTTTTTTAATACACGGCAGTTATCTAAATTTTGTATACGGCGTATACCATATTTCACTTTCACTAACAAAAAAACGGATCTTGGAACGAAAACGACGCAAAGAAAGTCGCACGTTGACCTGTCACTTTTTGCGTCCTTTATCACTCGGTCAAGGACATTGTACGAATCGTGAGAATACCTACTATTATTAAATAGTGGACATATCTGATCCATGTCGAATTGAAATCTAATAAAGTATTTGAATTTTCTTAACATTATCCTATATTTACTTAGTTTGAATCGAGCGAGTTAATAAAGTGTATGGCAACTTTATCACTCGCGGGCGACATACTTTTTGACCACGACGACGTCTGCTTTGTGTGGACCGCTTAAGTAAGTATTGAACTTATTGGATTGTAGTGATATGCAAGTAAATTACACTGGGAAATTCTATGGAAAACTATTTCAACAGTGCTTCAAGTTTTTAGCTGTTTTTGTTACAACTCGCTCGATTCAAACTAAATAAATATAAGATAATGTTAAGAAAATTCAAATACTTATTAGCTCTAAATTCGACATGGATCAGATACGAGTATGTCCACTATGAAAAAGGACGTTTATGTTTGAGGAAATGTTGAGAAAAATAACGCTTTCATGGAAAAATTGTATGTAGGTATGCTGGTATGTATGAAATGCATAAATAAATAAATGCATGCACTGTGTAACCCTTATACGGGCGATAGGTACATTAAACCAGACATAAAGTTATTATGTGTTTTTATGTTACTCTTAATTTTCACCCCATTTTTTTAATTTTTTGTGCTACCTACTGTAAAAATGTGTGCGATGACAGTTAATGACAAACTGGCACGCGATTGTGTTTGCATTACATTGCGGGCCGAATCATTTCGTATGGATATAATTTTTATTTAAATTCTAAGTAATATTTATCTAATTATATTTCTTATTTCCTAGACTATCCTCCGTTAAGGTTTTGCCTGTTTTAGATTTACACACTGTGTAAGTATTTTTGATATTTATTTAAATAGCAAAAAAAAAATAACGTATCGTCTGCGCATTGAAACGGTTTTGGTAGTGAACTAACCGTCTAGAATGCCGGCGAATCTAGTTTCAAACAAGTTTCAAATCCGGTAAGGTAGGTAGGTAGCTCTTATTATGTGTTCGATTTTTTGTTAACTGCTAAAAATTTAGAAGGAAGATCGTCGATCGGTAAGATAAAACACTCAGCTACCTACACCTACTAAAGTACCTATAAAACATTACAAAACACATCCAAATGTGTGCGAGTGGTATCTTGTTTGTGAAGCGCGTATTATGTACACAATCAAAATTGTATTATGTAGGTACATTTTCACGATAAAGTTTACACAATAACCGTGACATTGAACTGTGTGATTTGTTACACTGAATGCTTCCAGGTAACGTAACGGAAACACACATTAGGGACATGTAAATGTACAGTCGCGTTACATTTTTGAAGACCGGTCTGGCGTAGGTGTAGTGCCTGCCTGCTAAGCCACAGTCCTGGGTTCGATTCCCGGCAAGGGCATTTATTTGTGTGATGAATACAGATATTTGTTCCTGAGTCATGGTCGTTTTCTATCTATATAAGTATGTATTAGTAGTAGTAGTAGTAGTAAAACACTTTATTGTACCAGAAAATAATACAACACACAGGAAAAAGAGCTTATTATAAGTACAAAGGCGAACTTATCTCTTTAAGGGATCTCTTCCAGTTAACCTTTGAGCAATATTATGTATTTATCTATATCGTCGCCTAGCTCCCCAAGCTTTGCTTAGTTTGGAGCTAGGTTGATCTGTGTAAGGTGTCCTCAAATATTTATTTAATTATTTGTCTTCGTTAGCTCAATTCCAGCAATTCCTTCCAGTGTCCTAGATTACCTACGATATAATTGCGAAAAGAGTACAAAGCTCGCGCGCACAATATCGCCTTGTGTGTAAAGCGCCTAACATTGATGAGATGACCAACGTAGCCTTAGAGGGCTCAGAGCACACTCGTATCTATGTACCTATGTATAATATATTTTATTAATGATAATGTCATTGAGGTTTATATACCTCAATACATATACCGTCGGGTGACAAGCAAAAGTCACTTAAGTACCAAATTGACACAATGGAGATAATCAATGTTTTGATATTTTTCGACTTAATAAATCCGTATATTACTTAAATCAAGTGTAATGCATTTTTTTCAGTATTAAAAAATGTGGCAAATATATGATAATGCAAATATTAATAATTTCATCTGTATTTTAATAGTTATTATGCATAATGAGTTTTTGCTGCCGCAGTTTTGAAAAATCAGTGTATATAGTGAAACATTTGTATGAACAGCGGTAACCCTTATTAAAACTTTACACCAACTCGGTAATAAAAATAAACTAATTTATCTTGGCAATTAAAAGTACTTAAATATCAGTCTCGGCTTCGGAATCACTTCTTTCCGATTCGTCGTAATTTGACTCCGGCAAGCGATTTCGGAGCGATTTCAGCGTTTTAAGATTCTTATAAAACGGAGCGAATTCTTGTGGTATCTGCTTAGCTTTACTAGCTTGATGAGATCTGCCTTTTTCTGTTCTGAAATAGGTTGCAAGTTTTTGTACGCTGCTTTTAGTGCTACCAGTAATGTCCGTTGTATCTTCTTTGCCTGAATATGAAATTTGTATAATTATTAGCGAAATCTATATAAACAAGAGGCGTCAGATGAATATTTCTTCAATTCTTACCTTCACGAGACCGGTAGCTTTCCTAGGAATATACATTTCTCCTGAAGCTTCATCTAATAAGGACATCTTATATTTTTATAACGTTTATTTCACGCATAACGTATTATATTACATTATTTCTAAGTGACAATTCAACTGCAATTACTTGACGTGTAAATCAATGTTACTATTTTTAACCCCCGACGCAAAAACGACGGGGTGTTATAAGTTTGACGTGTCTGTGTGTCTGTATGTGTGTCTGTCTGTGCATCGTAGCTCCCGAATGGATGAACCGATTTCGATTTAGTTTTTTTTATTTTAAGGCTGAGTTAGTCGGGAGTGTTCTAAGCCATGTTTCATGAAAATCGGTCGCGGTCGGGGGTTTTTTCAAAATTTTAATTTTGCGGTTATAGGTTGTATATTGATACGGTATGAAAACTACTTGAATAATAATACCTAATAGATAGCATGTTCTACAAGGTTATCATTAACAGTACCGAAATATCATTAACTGCGAGCAACTTGCAAACTTTAGGCAGGACAAACTCATTAAATGAAACAGTGAGTTTTTGTTGCCGAGTGTTATTATAGCGTTAGTATTTAATGATTTTTTGTAAATCGTAAGAGAGTTTTAAATTGTTTTTATGGCATTTATGTGTTTGTCATTAGCAAATAGATGAAAAAATATTACATTGTACCAAAAAAAATGGCTTTTTTAAAAAGTGTACTTAGTGACTTTTGCTTGTCATCCGACGATACCTCAATGGATAATGTAGTATGTATGTATACGTAAATTGCTTCTGTGATTATAAAATTTTACTACTAGTATTTCGAGCGTTGCGAATTAAATAGGTAGGTACATAAATGACATCAAGTCGTGTACACAAACATAGCTATAATTTAAAGCTTTTTAGTCAATGTTCCCATATCTGGACTGTCTTAATGTTTTTCAGTACAGACGGTGCTTTTTTATCGCATTAGTGCGAGAAGTGGGTAATTTTTGGTCAGGTCGAAACTACAGAGGATCATCTGTACTGAAATCGTCGTACGATACATGTGCGAAAAGAAATTCGTAACTAGTGTCGATTTAGAACACCCTTTGCAGCAACAGCAGCGGCCTTTGCAAATGCAGTTTTTGTTAAAATCGATGATGTCTTATAGTTTCAGACTTTCCCATACTGACCAGTCACCTTGTATACATATAGGTAATAAATACCCTACTTAGTTTGTTACAAAAGGTTACATTCTTAAAGAACGAAGCACGTGCAAGATTCAAACAAAAGAAGGAATGCTCTATTGGAAATAATGCTTTGTTTGATTATGATTAACCTATCACATGTACATAATTATTTAAAACTATGAAACAAATGCCTAACAGATTATATGTACGAGTATGTATAGATTGTACAGTGTTCATTTACCTACAATAATCTCGGAGGAAATATAGACTGGAGTAGCCTTTCAGTTACTTACCCCTCTGCCAAAAAACTTGAACAAATGTTCATAAAGTCACGTAAATACAATTTCACAATCGATTCATGCTCATTCACAGAATCGCCACGACACATATCACTGGTAATTAAAAATGCCCGCTTGTGCTGTGAACACTTGTAATCGATATTTATATATCAATTTATTCATAAAAAGACGCACTCCCCACGAGACTTCATTTATATATTTTGTAAGAATTAACCTAATTTCAATTAGAATAGAGCATATTATAATAATATTGACAAGGATAATAAAATTGAAAATTAGAAAAATCATTTGACCGAGACTTCGTCGTAGAGATGTGGGCATGGTCGATGAAATACCAACTATCGATAAAAAAGTATGATTTGCAAACCTTGATCACACAATTCATTTGAAATATATTTGCAATTTTCCGAAAGAGAATGATTTGAGTTTTATTACATGTACTTAATAAACTTTACACTTTGAACCAGTATTGAAAACAGTTAATGAAGACTAAACCATTTCTAGTTTATTTATTTAACCAAGTTTGTCTATAATGATTTAGTACCACCAACCGCAGTAAACGTTGTTGATTAGTTAGTCTGGAAAAATAAATTAATGTTTTGTCAAAATGTCAAATATTTCTTTACCTACTAATCCTATTATCCATCGCTAGTCCACCCGCGTGATACCTACTACCCAGGATTGTCATTAGTGAATTTTAATATGATTATAATAGTGCCAAACATTAAACAGATCTAGAAAAAACAACGACATCATTAAAATTATAATTTGCTTCATTAATTATTATCGACTTCAGTTATCGATGCCTGCCTCATCCCTATAGTTTGAGACACACACGTGCGCATTTAGTGTCCGTATACACTGTGTTTCTACGAAGTATTTACATGTGTGATATGTCTGTGTGCATCATAATGAGCATGTGTTATTTTTTTATCATAATGTGCGTGTGTATTGACAATAATATTTTTTGCATTTGTGAGTACTCCTTTACATGTGTTATTTCCTCACCTCCCGCGAATCTTGGCAGAATTATTTGTACGTAGACGGAACATGAAGGCTACTCCAGTCTATATTTCCTCCGAGACAATAATTTATATTTTCAGGCTGTAGGCACAATCAACTATTCATTAGATACAAATACATCCAAATATAAGAAATTAATAAGATTCTAGGACCATTTGAAAAAAAAATCTATATTATGTCAGTAACTGTAAATCTATTAGTTGGAGTGTTTCTGGATCATCCTATCAGACAAAATACACATAATAACAATAAGATAGAAAGGCATGAAGTGCCACGAAATGGCATCATATATCACACATACTATTTATGCACCGTATATTTTTTGTTTTCCGTTAAATTCGACACGTAGTTAGGTTCATCATGAACCATCCTGTATACCGATCGCTTTGTTAAATTTGAAAAAAAAAATCGTTTCCATACGTAATAAATGGATTAATTAGTGTGAGAGGACCTTAATCATAACATTAAAGTCACTGTGAAGTGTTTGACGGCACATGTCAAAACAAATAACATTAGGAAGTGGTAACATTAGGGATGGGGATGCCACACACTTGTTCAGTAATTTTTTTTTTTATAATTCGAGTTCGATAATAACAGGGTGTATTATGTGTAGGTACGTAGGTAAATATTACAACAAATAATTCTAAATGATGTACTTTTCAGCTTATGACTTAGGGTGCGTAGACAGTGGTCATTCGTTCGCGCTCTGTGGCCTATTATTTTCTCGCTTTGTTATCGCACTCTGTCTCACTAATACGGAAGAGCGTAGAGAGGGAGCGTAACGGCCTTCTTGTCTGCGCACCGTGTAACACCACAATTTATAACCATGTGCTGTCACCATAGTTTTAGTTCTTAGACAATACGTTTGGTAATGTCGTCACGTTGCCTACGTAGGTGCACTAGGTAGGTAGGTAAGGTAACGGACCCAATCATGGACAGTTTAAGGAAAATTTTCGTCTTTTTTTGATATTTCCCTCATAAATGTAAAAATTCTACCGCTAAGCGTGTTAAATCTTGAATGTCCTATCCTTCTTTTACATTTCAAGCGTATTGCAGAATGGATACTCCTATTAGTTTCTTCATACTTAACAAATTAAAACTAGGTGTTTTTTCTCCAATTATGGACGGCAGTTCTCCAGTAATGGATCCCCCATTATGGACAGTGAAATAAGTTTAAAATTTTACTTTTAAAGCCAACTGATACTCAATGAGTCAATTTTATATACCATAAATACAATTAGTTTGAGTTATTTTAACATAGGATTGTTTCTTGTAAATTTTGGTTTTGTAAATTGTTCCTTGTCCATCATAGGAGGTAGGCAGTTTTTGGGTTCCAGTAATGGACACTCGCAAAATAACGCCATTTCGTTACATGTTTGGAGCAACAAACTAGTATGTTTTATACCTTATCTCATGCTTAATGCAGTAAGTAAAACGCATTCAAGTTTACACCGAGTATTATTTTTTTATTTTTTTATACATGAACTCAACTCTCTTAGCAACATTACTAAGAATTCGTCTTGATATTTTTTTCAGTAAACTGATGAATTTTATCTAGTCGCCAAATCCTTCAGAAATAACCGAATTAATTGAAACTTCAAAATGAAACAGCTCTACAACTCTAGTTTATGGTACATAGCCGTCAGTTTTTAGAAACTAATTTTAGATACTTATTTTTAAGGATTTGTGTTTTTTTGTCCATAATGGCATCACCGTCCATTATGGGGTATTTCACCTTACCTGTTAGAAAGTTAGACTTGCGGTTTTGCGTCATGGTGTCTTGGGGTTTTTCAATTTTAAACGCTTATAATCCAAGGTTGGAACCTTAGGGGTACCACCAATTTTGACTAAGTCTAGTCAAAATTGGTGGTACCCCGAAGAAGATAGTCATCTTTTAACCCCCGACGCAAAATGAGAAGTCTTACTACACAGGCAACTTCCTAATAGTCTAGTGAGAACTTTGAAGAATGAACAGATGAAGTTTTAACTTGTTTTTAAATGAAATAAGTAATTGAGCGTTTCTTCCTGGCAGAGGAGTATTATTCCAGCATTTTGTGGCAGCATACCGGAAGCTGCCACGAAAGATAGCCGAACTGTGTGGCAAAGGAAGTTTGTTTAGTAGATATGAAGGTTTGTTGCTACTTATTATTCCAAATCATAAGATTCAAGAGACTTTTCTTGATCAAATCGGGGAAATATTGCAAAAAGGCCAGGTCAGAAGTACTCGAAACCGACGAGCGTGTATGAGAAACGTTATGAAAGTGTGTGAAGCGAAAGTGGTTTGTCAGGATCGTAGTAAATGGAAATCCGTGATCTCTGCCTACCCCTCTGGGAAACAGGCGTGATTGTATGTATGTATGTATGTAAGATTCATAAGGAAACAAGATGTAGCATTCTGCGCGCCTCCATTAAGCAGTTTGGTATTAATAGGTTGGTATCTAAAACCTACATATCGAAGTGTAAAACTGTAAACAACTAGGTATACATATTGACCATGCAGTGATTTTGACGGTTCAATGGGTTTTCACGTGACGCGTTGTCACGATACAATAGGTAACTGATATAAACGTCATTTGAGCTATATTCTGCCAACGTGACTATCAGGGAAAACATTATTTCACACGATTTCCATCACAGACCAACCCCTAGGAGGTTCTCTGTGAATTCTGTGATTTACATTTAAATTATTTAAAAAATCGTCATGTAAGTACATTTCCGTATTTTTTTTCTAGCGATTAGAGCTCAAATATATATTACATACATACATACATATAATCACGCCTGTATCCCATAAAGGGGTAGGCAGAGCACATGAACTACTAAGTTTCAGTGCCACTCTTGGCAAAAAGGGGCTGAAAGAAAACCAAATTGTGACATTGCAGTGACAGGTTGCCAGCCTCTCGCCTACGCCACAATTTAACCCATAACCCACAGTCGACTTCTACGTCACCCACGGGAAGAAAGGGGGTGGTGAAATTCTTAACCCGTCACCACCAAATATATATTATATACATAATACATACCTACGTATGTATAAAAAACATCCTTCACAAAACTCTTTGAAAATGCAATTTTTTCGTTAAAAATGGAGTTTAACCTGATGTATTAGTGAAACTAGTGAAATATTTATACGCAAAACAATAATTTTCGAAATCGGTTGAGTCGAAATGAACAACCGAAATGAAAAATTCCTCCTTTTGGAATTTTAGATGCATAAGAAACAGCTTGGTAGGTATAATGATTAAAATAAATTTACATTAAAGTAAATTAGACATGGAAACAAGGTCTCACCTAGTTGACATATAAGAATAGGGTAAGTTTTACAAAATATGACGCACTTCCTGAAAAATATACTAAAAAATAAGTAATATTCGCAATTGAGAGATAGGTAACTAGTAAAAATCGTTATCAAGGTGCACTTTTCGTGGCAAATGGTACGGTTGTCAAAAAAAAAACCAAATACTTACATTTTCACTGGTGGATATGTCGGAGGGCGTCAACAAAAAATGCGTGCAGTATTTTATAGAGTTAAATTACCTTCCTGTAACTTCTGACTATTTAAAATGGATTTTACTAATCGACGTGAACGACGAACGACTGACAGCCAAATCTGTTGAACAAATTTTAGTTATTTATTCAATGTAATTTAGATAAGTAATTATAAATGTGTATACATATATATATCATAATTTGTTAAGTATATAATGTTTTAAATACTTGTGTATTTGTTTTTTTGCCAACCATACTCTGCCATCAATACAGCACGCTGATAACGATCTTTAGTAATTAGGTATCTGAATTGATATAATTATCTGAATGGATGTTGGAGCATCATGCAAATATTCATTCATTATATCAGCTTACAATTTTTTATCAATATCGAAGACGTGATGATCTGCACAAACTTTTGACAATCACTTGTTAGTTACATTATACAGCGTGTGTATTCCATACGGGCGAATATCTTAATAACGATTAGTATCGGACTCGGACCTAAGGAGACTAACTATATGTTTTTTTTAATATATGAGATTTTTTTTTCATACATAATAATTCAGCATGCAATGTACCTATTACGTCCACATCAATTAGCGTACCTACCTAAACGTCATTACGACATGACGTTTATGTCATCTCAAATTAAGTTGGACGGCGTACATTGTTGCTTGGCCAGATTAAAAAAAACTTACTCTTAATAACACTTTTTAATAAAAATGACTATCCCATACGATTCGTATGATCAGATACTATAACTGAATATATTATTCGCCCGTATGGAATCCACACGCTGTATGTACCTATTATACAGAATATTTACACATATTAATATTATACACATACGAGTGTAGCGTTACAATATATGGTTATTTTCCTATAACTCATGCCTATAGTACCTACTCGTAACAAGTACAAAGAATATAACAAACTCGTAAACAAATAAAAGTCTAATTTACAAAATGCCTTCACATATGATTTCCTAGAGATAATAATTATAGATTATATCGTAGTGAATTCCCAATCAATCATCTTAAGGAAGGTAAAAGGTAAATACCTATATCTTTGTAACGTATCTGCAATTAGATCAAGATAATACTCGTGATTAAATTGTATCAATTGTATCTCTAGTTAGATTTGTAGGTATATCGATGCACTTAAAGATATATTCAAAATTTCAGTAACATAACACTTCTGGGTGCGTAGCCGAATGGCACTAACGCTCACGAAACGCTCACGAAACGAAACGCTAGTAGATATCTATCCCTGTCACTCTTGCGTATTGGCGCGACAGAGCCGGACTACGTTTCGGACTACGTTTCATTTTTCGTTTGGCGTCGAAACGAAGCGCTAGTAGATATCTATCTCTATCGCGCTTGCGCTACGGGGCCAGGCGTATCCCGTTTGGCCGTAGCCATTCTGCGACGAGAAACGCACCGAAACGCCACAAAAATGTAGTCTGGCCCTGTCGCGCCAGTACGCAAGAGCGATAGAGATAGGTAGCTATGAAAGAGATATTATCGTGAGCGTTTGTGCATACAGATAAGAAAAAACCTTAGGTACCCGTAAAAATATAAGTTTACTTTTATGTCAACTGTTTATATTATGTTTTCCTAATTTAGTTTTATGTTTATAGGTACGCACATATTTTAATTTTACAAAGATACCACCATTGGCCACCTGTATTGTATAATTTGGTTAATATTTTTGCTATAGGTAGTTTACTATTCCTTGAACAAATATTGTCAATCATCTAGGAGTCAAATTATCCAGTAATGTATTATTAGGAATTAGCTCACACTATTAAGCATAATGTTACTATAAATGAGGTGGCTGGTGTTAATAAAATATAAATAAACGTGTTGATCTGCCTTCAAACTTGTTTAGCCGCTTTATTTTTAAATTCTAAGGGGCAGGACTATCTCTGAAGCTCACTCGAGCAAGAAATAAGCACGTTAAAACACATACTCTAATTTGGCTGTTTTTTGTGTCAATTACATTACATCATACGATTTAATAATGCACCAACTTCCACCTAACATTTAGAATTAATCGACCGAAATGTTGTGAAATATAAAATCAGAATAATTAAAATCTTGAAAAATACAAACAGGTAAGGAAGTATGTACGATAATTGCATTCATTAAATATAGGTACGCCCGTAAATTTTAAAATCATGAGTGAATTCCGCTGTAGGTATATTCTATGCGACCTACATTCAGACTTAGACTATGTAGAGGTGACGACGAATAATAATTTTGGAAATTAAGTAGGTCCCATAAAGTGTTAGATACTGTAAGCATTATAACTTCAGCCCGGTTAGTAAGTATAAATAGTTTAAATACATTATTTTCTATGAAGCAATAAAATTTAAATCCATACAAAGGATAATTAGTTATTCTTACTGTAGAAATTTAATTATTTGGTTTCATGTACGCGCGTGGAAAGCGTTTGAAAGACGTTTTTGTTTAAAAATAAAACATCATTATATTCTTAAAAGCTGTAACAAATTAGACATAAAGGAGTCTAACCTAGTACACGCAATGGTGTAACTGAAAGCGCCAGGTGACAAGGTGGAATTCGAAATTCAAAACGTCATGGTTCCCGTACAGAATAAATAATAGCACCTACCTACTTATGTACAGAAAAGACATTTCCTACAAACCGAAGTTTGTGCAGTTCAGGGTCAAATTGTAATGTCTCTTTCTTAGCATGACACCATCCCTTTCGACTATTTAGGGTTGTCAAAAACCAATAAATTATCTTATCTGTGGTACCTCACGAAAAGAGACGTCAAGTTATACCAACCCTAATAATTGCTACGAGCAATGCGAGGCAGAATCAACCGCTCGGGAGTGTTCTACCCCTGGTTCCAGTTACGGTTCTATTGTAAGATTGTAAGATGTAGTGCCTTTGTATCACTTGAGTATTTAGGTAACTGCTTTGATAAAACCCTCCGTACCTAAGTAGACTGAATTTATAAATAGGTAATATCAATATATATGTAGTTGCATGAATAGCAATAACAACAGAAATAGTAAATACATAATTATGTAAATCTTGTTTACATAGTTGAATCTTCGCTATATCTGGCTCAGCGAGTGTATTATTATTTATTTATGAATATAAGCACAGAATATATAATAGTACAAGTACAGAAGGCTCACTCCTTTGAAGTTCACAAAACGCCGCCATTCTAAATTATTACCTACATTAACAAACGGACCGCACGCGTGCAGACGACATTGAATTCTATTGCGCCGCGCGAAGGTCTTCGCCACTGAATGGGCCGCGAACTCGCGGCCGCCGGCATGTACTTGTAGCGCGGTGAAAGGATCGCGGAGTGAGCCGCCCCTGATATAAGGCACAGCGGGGCAAATCTCGACTGGGGGACAAATGTAACTGGTCCACTTTTTCCATGTTTTACAATGTTTGCATTATTAAATAGAGTGTCCACCGGTTATATATGGTAGGCGTGTTCAGAAGATACATGTAGAACTCAACATCTTAGTGTAATAATGGAAAAAATTGATTAGTTACAATTGCCCCCCAGTCGAGATTTGCCCCGCTGTACCTTATACACGATTCTTTTATATGAAAATACGTTGTGATATCTCAAGTAGGTAGACACACTACTGCTGAAACATAACTAAAAAAACCGGCGAAGTGCGAGTCGGACTCGCCCACCGAGGGTTCCGTACAAACTTTCTTTTAAACTACCTAGTAAAAATAATCTCATATTTTCATATAACTCTAATGACTTGACTAGAAGACAAAAGTATAGGCACTAATGAGTATTATAGTGTATAGCGCCATCTCCCGGTCAATTTGCTAACTAATTTGCGCGACCTGGTTTTTCAGGGATAATTCTTTATAATGTTAACCGATTTAAACAGTTTTTACTTTATTGGACAGAAGATGGTTTACGTAACATCTCGTATTAATTTTAAGTACGATATACATCCGCAAGGGTGGGTAAATTGAATGTAAAAATCTGAAAAGTTTTTTGTGAATTCAAAAAAAAGTATTCAAAATACAAACCCGATTATATTTTTCCTGTAATATATAGCATAAAACCAATGTTTACTAAAATTTTCATAATTTTTCGTTGGTAAACTTCGGAGATAAGGGGGGGGGAACGGTATTTTTTTTTACATTTTCCTTCAAAATTCTTTTTTTCCACGACAAAAAAATTATAAAAAATAGTTTATTTACGTTCAATTTGAGCTCTTTCCAACGATACCCCACTTGACCTAGTAACTTGAAATTTACAGTTTGCCCCCCTTTCATTTTGGCCATTTTCTACAATTAAAATTAATATATTTAAAAAAATTATACTTTCTATTTGTAGAGGTTTACAATGTTCACAACTATTCCAAATTTCAAGTTGATAGCATTAGTAGTTCTCGAGATATTTAGGAATGTGACAGACGGACAGACAGACGGACAGAGTCGCACCATAAGGGTTCCTGTTGTACCTTTTTGGTACGGAACCCTAAAAACTGTGAACCGGAATAAGTGTCATAAGTAGGTATACAATACAAAAAAATACTAAGGCATGAAGTACCCATTGCTGAATTCGATGTTCGAATTAACTTTATTATCTATCGTCTATACTTCTATAGTGGGTCGGGTCCCAGCGGCTTAAGCAGCTGTCCGGTAACCTGTATACCGAACTCGAACCGGAGTCCTCTCTAGTTCGATTCCAGCCATGGACACTGAAGACTGGTACGTCCATTGTAGGTATATGGCATTTATTTTGGATTATGTTATCAATATTCGCATTATATGAAATATTAAATTAGTACAAGTTGTTAATTTTGTGTCTCTGCTCAAAAACTTTCTGCCCTTTGATAAGGCTGTTCGTTGGACTGTCATTATTGTCAATAAGTTATTAGTGTTATTAATTATTATAATATAAAGTAGGTAAGTATTTATTTACCTGAGTTGTTTGACGCAACTAATTTAATCCGATTGCCAATATTTCGTGCGTGCTCTTCATTCCCATCGATATGAGTGATAAGTGCGAGCAGGTTAAACTGAGGCTGTCTGTAACGAAATGATATATTATAATATGTAAGTACCTATAGGTAAACAACGAATATGCGTCCACACGTTTTAGCAAAAAAACTCATGGAAGCATAAAAACTGTTTTGACGTTTTTGTATGTTTTTAAGGTTTTCCCCGGACATGGTAATTATACCCATGAAGCGAGTTTTTGTAATTAATCAACTTTTTAGGGTTCCGTAGTCAAGTAGGAACCCTTATTATAGTTTCGCCATGTCTGTCTGTTCGTCCGTCCGTCCGTCCGTCCGTCCGCGGATAATCTCAGTGACCGTTAGCACTAGAAAGCTGAAATTTGGTACCAAATGTACCAATATGTATTATATATCAATCACGCCGACAAAGTGGTAAAATAAAAAGAGGACAAAAATGTTTTGTTAGGGTACTCCCCCTACATGTAAAGTGTGGACTGATATTTTTTTTTCATTCCAACCCCAACGTGTGATACATTGTTGGATAGGTATTTAAAAATGAATAGGGGTTTACTAAAATCGTTTTTTGATAATATTAATATTTTCGGAAATAATGCTCCTAAAGGAAAAAAAAGTGTGTACCCCCTTGTCTAACTTTTGAACCATGTGTTTAAAAAATATGAAAAAAATCACAATATTAGAACTTTATAAAGACTTTCTTGGAAAATTGTTTTGAACTTGATAGGTTCAGTAGTTTTTGAGCAAAATTCGGAAAACTACGGAACCCTACACTGAGCGTGGCCGGACACGCTCTTGGCCGGTTTTTTATAACATAAAAACACCACAGGTATACTTGTTGCAGGTATACTATTAAAATTAAATAGATACATTGATAAAGAACTGCGTTTCAGACGTTTCATGACTTTCATGAGGTTGTTGGTGGTGGAAAAGTCAAGGAGACGCGATTAATGCGTTTGAAGCGTTAAACGAAGTAAAGTCGGGAGAAAACATTGAAGGAGAAAATAAATAAATACGCTAGGCGTTCAGGAATTGAGGGAAGACATGGAAAAAATCGCATGCATCCAGCAGGCCTCCGTGGCTCAGTTGGTCATAGCGACTGCTCCAATATTTCCCACAAAGCAGTAGTTTGCAGGTTCAAGTCCCGGCGAAGGTGTGAATTTTACCATTTTTCCTTTAATTTCTAAATAAGTAAATTCAAAAAATGTTAAATGTGGAATATATTTAATTAGCAAGGCAAATCCAAAGCCCGATGGACTGACGACATAGTAAAACTTGCTGGTGATCAATGGATGCATAAAGCAAACAATAGAGACGCTTGGAGATCACTAGAGGAGGCCTTCACCTTCGAGTAGCGAGGGGTTCTTACAAACCACAATAGTTAAAAGTATTAGTATATAACATGTATTAGATTAGATTATGTAGAAATAAGTTTAAATTGTATTTTATCGTTCTATAAGTTGTAAGAAATATAAGGCTTTTTTATTTTTTTTATTTATTTATCTTATATTTAATTACTTAAATATCATTCACAATAAACATAAGCAGCTCAGAAGCTTATCGGTACAAGGAAGTTTTTATGCTAAATATAAAGGTAAAGTATACAGTAAAGACTAGGGCTCTGGATATTCGTCACTACCCGCCGATCCGTGCGCCCGGCCCCTTAGCCCCGGCGGTGCTAAGCGTCCGAACTACCCGAACCCGCCGAAGTCCGTTCCCGTGTAGTGCCGTTCGCGCGTGTAGTGCCGAATCGGCGTTCGGGGCCGGACGGCCGAAGGCACGGACTTCGGCTCCGTTCGGGTATTGAACACACGAGGCGGCCGGCGGACTGATCGACTTATTGCCGTGCTGGTTTGTATTTAAAAAAATAGGTGAATTTTAAGATTTATGTTAATGTAGCGAACGAATACGAATTGGTTTTATACATACCTACTCATTTTATTTGAATCAATAACGTGTTAACTATATTTTTTGCACTTGTTCCCGTTTCGTTATAGGCTACTCGTACAGATTAGATCAGTGTTTTTCAAACTTTATGGTGTCACGGCCCTTTATGACCTCTCAAATTTTTTCGCGACCCCCATACCTCGTTTCTACGCCAAAAATACACATAACAAGTAAAACAAATTTGAAACGCACCCTTCTATCCTTCACTCAGTTACATGATATGCGTTTTGGAACGGATTCTATTTCTCAACCTACCCATTATTTTTTCTTATTACGGGAGTGTAAATTCGTAGCTAAGGGACTTGGATATTATTAAGTAATTGTAACAAAAAATGGATAAGTTTTTAAAGCGATCTTCGATGCCTTCTACGTCTGGATTGTCATCTGGCAGTGAGCCTAAAAAGAAGAAAAATAGGAAATATGACGATGACTATTTGAAATATGGTTTTTGTTTTATGAATGATAAACCACAATGTGTTATTTGCTATGAAGTGTTATCACGTGAAAGTTTGAAACCATCTAAACTTCTGCGGCATCTTACAAGTAATCACGAAAATTTCAAAGACAAACCACTGGAGTTTTTTGAACGCAAATTAAATGCACTTAAACAGCAAAAAGCTAATTTGGTGCAGGTAAGTAAGAGTTAAATTTAGTACAATTTTCACAGATGTATGATTTTGGCAGTTATTGTTATTTTTACAATTCCATACTAGATGAAAACAATATTAAAGAACGTCATATTTATTATATTCGTCGTAAATTACGTAGTGCGTAAATAAATAGTTTTCACTTCATTCCCTATGCGTCTGTATTCAAGACATAATTTCATGGCTCATTTTACTTCGTCTGTAGTGTACCTGCGATCTGTTACGCATGTAATGCTATTGATACTGATTTGTTCTTAATTTTAACTTTAAACCTATTTATAAAATTAAGTTCTGTTACACGCATACTGTATTTATTACGTTGAAAGTCTAAATTATAATATTCTTTTATTATTTATTTTCAGGTATATGATGGAAATGAGAAAGCCCTTTTAGCTAGCTACCGTGTTGCATTTCGTGTGGGTAAAGCTGGGAAACCGCATACAATTGCCGAAAGTCTCATTTTGCCGGCGGCTGTGGATATGGCAGAAATAATGATAGGTGAAAAGGAAGCTAACAAACTAAAAACAATACCTCTCTCAGATAACACCATACAACGGAGAATAAGCGATATAGCCGATGATATTCGTCAACAAGTAGTTGAGAAAATTAAGGGCAGTTCGTATTTTTCCCTACAATTCGATGAATCAACTGATGTTTCCGGTTGTGCTCAATTTGTTTGTTTTGTTCGTTTTGCAACAAATGATGATATCAACGAAGAGATGTTATTTTGCAAAGCCTTACCTACAAACACAACTGGTGAGTGTTTGTATGACATGTTTTTAGAAAGCACAAAAGATTTTAATCTCGATTGGGAGTTATGTATTGGTATTTGTACTGATGGGGCTAAAGCGATGACGGGAAATAAAAGTGGATTTGTTGCAAGACTTAAGTCAATTTTGCCGAATGCTTTCTGGACACATTGTTTTCTGCATCGCCAAGCTTTGGCAGCCAGATTTTTACCCGCAGATTTAAACGAAGTGCTGAAAGATGTAGTAAAAGTTGTAAATTCAATCAAAGGCAAAGCTTTACAAACTCGTCTATTTCGAATTATATGCGAAGATGCACTTCATCAAAACCTACTTTATCACACAGAGGTGAGATGGCTTTCGAAAGGAAAGGTTTTGACACGCGTCATAGAGCTTAAATCAGAATTATTAATGTTTTTACAAGATAACAAAACTGGATTTGCAGATTTATTTTCTGATTATGCTTGGCTATTAAAAGTAGCATATCTTGCCGATATCTTTGACCACTTAAATGCTATGAACGCAAGTCTGCAAGGAAGAGACGAGAACATAATTACAGCAACAGATAAAGTTACCGCATTTCTAGCAAAAATTGAGCTGTGGACAACATATTTACACAGTATGCAGTTTGATTCTTTCCCTTGCATGGCTAAAATCATTCAAGAAATATCATCAGATATCTCCGTGAACGTAGAAATCCATATACCCATTATGGTGGAGAGCTTGCAAAGTTTAAAAAACCAACTGTTAAGTTATTTCTCAAATGAAACATTAAGTGGTGATGGAAAAAGTTGGATTTTGAATCCTTTTTTGAATAAGTCCGTCGAACTGGCCGATCTCAACGCCTCGGTTAAAGAAACACTCTTGGAACTTGCATCGGATAGAATGCTTAAGTTGCAGTTCGTATCCATTTCAATCGGCGCGTTCTGGGTGAAAAGAATGGCTGAATATCCACATTTAGCAAAAGAAGCCCTTAAAATTTTGATCCCATTTGCTACTTCATATTTATGCGAGCTGGCGTTTTCAGCAATGGTCGACATAAAAACAAAAAAAGGAATAGATTGAATTTGGAAAATGACTTAATCGTTTGCGTGTCGCGGCAGGAACCCCGGTTTGACAAATTAGTCAAAATGAAACAAGCTCATTGTTCACACTAAATACAATATTATTAATATTTAACTATCCTAATTGTTAAATAAATACATTTTTTTTGTCATAAAATGATTTGTTTTATTTACAACCTTTTAATTTTAAAGAATTTGACTTTTTTTTTAGGTTAAAAGAAATCAAATCAGGGCCCGTAACCGGATGGCATTTCTGCAACGCGAAGCGCCACCCGAAACGCCGCAAAAATGTAGGCCGGCTCTGTCGCGCCAATACACAAGAGCGATAGAGATAGATAGCTACGAAAGAGATATTATCGTGAGCGTTTGTGCATTCAGCTACGCACACAGGCTGTCATAAGTTTCTCGTAAAGCTGAACTTCGCGACCCCCCTGGATAACTGCCGCGACCCCCCTGGGGGTCGCGACCCACACTTTGAAAACCACTGGATTAGATAATATGGTGATATTAAATACAAATACATATTACAAACGTGTTCCTATAGGTATGGACCTATTATTGGTAATTCGCCAGGCACACTAGTCTACTGGTTTTTTTTTTTCAATAAAGTTGCTTAAGACAATTGCGAAAAGTAAAGTTTAATGGACTTTATTTGTCTCTAGGTTAACTAATAGAAGTCTAAACAGGGTATTGGTTTGTGTGAAAAATACTATATTAGTTCTATTACTTGATTGTTTTATGATGTTCATGGTGCCTTACTAACTACCTATAGGGACCATACCACCTATAGGTACTTACTATAATATGTACATATGTTGACAAATATACTTGAAAATATTGTCTTCGGTTACCGCGACAGTTACTCATGCAATTTATTATAGTTATATCTATATCTCATAGTTTTAAAATAAATAAATAAATATTGGGGACATTACACAGATCGACTTAGCCCCAAACTAAGCAAAGCTTGTACTATGGGTGCTAAGCGACGATATACATACTTAAATATATAAATACATAACTATGGAAACGGATTATATCGCGTATACTGAATTTACAATTCATCCCGACGTTTCGAACACTACAGCGTCCGTGGTCAACGGGTGACACCCATAATTAATTGTAAATTCATTACTTATAGGCGATATAATCAGTTTCCATAGTTTTATTTCATAAATATCCCTCAAATTAAGGAAATGTATTTGAACTATCGAGTTATTAGTTTTTATCTAAGAAGTTAGTAGAATTAACGTCGCATGAGCAGACAAAGGTAATAATAATAATGACTTGTGGGCTGCACAATAACCAATAACCGTGGTGATTTTTACTGATAATAATGACACTCAAACCTCACACCTGGCTTCCCTTTGACATGGACAAACCTTTTGTTTGAAAAGTTCAAGATGTAGCCGCGCTGTTTTACAAATATTTAGTTAAGAATGGTATTTTTTTTATTATTTTGGAGGGAACCACTTTGAAGTGAATATGTAGGTATCCATAGTCCTGGTTCTTAACTTGAGCTAGTCGGATAGGGTGTGACAAAAAGCATGAGACTTGACATGTATATAGATAACTTACAAACAACAGAAAAAAAAAAGTACGCAGACGCCGAGGTGTCAGTTTCCCCTCTATTCCCTCATTTTTATATCACTATTTTCAGTTTTTTTCTTTTATATTGTCATGAAATCGCGAAAGCTATAATCATGATATTTAGGAAAAGTATATTCTCCATAAAATTTTCTACAATACTGTCTTTTAAGGTATTTAGCTGTAACTCATCATTGTCAAATTATGCTTAAGTCCCCCGCATAATATTTCTGTTTAACTACTAGTGGGATGAGTAGGGGTAGCACTACCGACTGTTAGTAATATACTTGAAATGGAAATATTGTAGAAAATTTCATGGTACTTCTCCTAGACATCTTTCTGGTAAGTGCCTAAGTACTCGTAATATTTACTTACCAAAACCTTTAATAGTTTTCGTGAAATCATACTAATTTAGGCCACTGAAAACGCGTGTCCTATATAATAATGCCTAAAATGTAAAACATGGAAAAAATCGAGTAGTTAAAATTTGTCCCCCAGTCACAATTGCTCCGCTGTCCCTTTCTCGTTTTAGTTGTGAGTGATTTTCATATTCGCTTGAACCGAACGATCATCAAGCATTACTATATATAATCAAGCGTCGAGAACGGATCGGACCCGCGGGTTTTTAGAGTCCGTCGATCCGGACACACGGACTACACGGGTACCCGGACCTTAATTACACGGTCCCTAATTACCCGTTCCAAACGGGCCAGAAATCCGGATTCGTGTAACACGGGAACGGATACCCGGCAACGGGTACACGAAACACGGACGCGACCGGGAGCCCTAGTAAAGACCGAGAAGATATTGCGTGATGTGAAAATGTTCTACCTGCTAAGTTTCCAGTAGACGCGGGCATTATAATAATTGCAAATCCGAGCCAGAGACATGATGCTGCACACCATTAGGTACGGTTGGGTGATCGACATAATGTCATGTCACATAATTCTCAAGGTGGATCGTACATCTTTGTCGTAGAGGTGTCCAGTTTTTTAACTACGTAGGTTGGTAGGTACAAGGAGCGTGAAAAGCACAGCATTTGGCACTCTTACTTTGTTACCATAAATGTTATTGCGCCGGAAGGTATTCGTATATAATTCGTATGTATCTTGTGATATTAAAATTGCCATCAAAATATACGTTGACGTTTACATTATAAAAGTAATAATTAGGTATCTATGCTTTTCATTTTTTTTAATAATGCTCTGGCAGAAATGAACGGTAATGGAACGGTACCAAACGGTACCTAACCAAAGCTACAACTAAAACCTTTTTTGATAAACATCCAATACTGATTTAGTGTCAAATGAAATGACACTCAAATTGGTGATAAATTATATATCCAAAGTATATATTGGGTGTTTATATTTCAATATTTCGATACGTTTAAAAATGAATTTTATGAGGTCTATTAAAGTCAACAATCGGAAAGCAACATTATTTGTTATTAGTTAGTATGTTTAATGTATTACTTTAAGCGCTATGTAAAATACCTAGTTGGAAATAGTGCTGATGTGTTTAAAAAAGCTTAACAAATATTTTGACGACCAGTCTGGACTAGTCGGTAGTAACCCTGTCTGCTAAGCAGTCCTGGGTTCGAATCCTGGTAAGGGCATTTATTTCTGTGATGACCACAGGTATTTTGTTCCTGAACCATGGATGTTTTCTATCTCTGAGTACCCACAACACAAGCTTTCTTGAGTTTAGGGGATTAAGTCAATCTGTGTAAGAATGTCACATAATATTTATTTATTTATTATTATTTATTATCCATTAGATATAATTTTAATAAGCATTCTTTTACGTCATAAATAAATATTTAACGTTTAAAAAAATTGTAACGTCGTTATCCTCGGTTGGTTTTACCGCAGTAGGTGATGCAGATTCTACTCAGTTTACTTGTTATATGATAATTGATAAAGCACATAGCGTAGTGATTCTTTGAATATATTAATTGAGCCTCACACAAAATTGCGTTCTTGTTTTTCCATTTTCCGTAGGTATTAGCTTATTATAAGTGATGCATTTTGTACCTACCGGGTAGTCTAAGTAGGTATCACGGCTACAGAAGGTATGTGTCAAATTGCCAATGGCAATTTTATTTAATCGTATGGCGTGTTTATTTTTGTGAAATATATGTTTGAAATATGTAGGTATGTAAATACCTACATATTTCAAATAATTACATATAATTAGTATAATTACACTGAATGTGAGACACTTCCCAGAAATGTCAGATTTTCCGGGGGGCCTGAAAACGCTGCAGAGGGCCAAGTTAGGTACTGTGATCTTTATTTGACCAGTTTCAAAGTAACTTTAGAATAATTTAGTCTTACTGAAATCAGACTTTACTGTGCTTAGTCCTGTAATTCACAAAAAAATGCCAATTTCATAACTTATGACATCTTTGAACGTGTATACTGTAGCGCATTTCTTATCACTTTTTCTAAATATTTAGCTTATAAACATCTCGTGTAAAAGACGTGACAAACAGAAGAAAGTTTTAGCTCTCCGACAAAGAAACAAATCAGATTATTGGTTTTTTTAAGTAGTTAGGTACTCTACTTACATACAAAATTATAAACTGAAATAGGTAAATATTTTATACAAAGAAAGACCGCTTTTTATTTCTTGTATGATATAGATTTCAGTTTATTGCCTATATGTATCTCTCTCTTCCCATTTTTCAGTCTCTAAAAAGCTTTTTTTGTTTCACAGGCGTGGTGCCCGTGCGGTTTAATGTGTGGGTGATGATGTTCACGAGCTGCTGGGTGGCTTACATGCTGAGAGTCAACATGAGCCTCAACATCATCGCCATGGTGCCTCAAGTCGAGAGCAATACCACGTAAGTTAATATCGGGATACCAAGGCTATGTCATTACAGCTAACGCTCCGTATGTTAACGACATCGTAGCTACGTTCTTCTGTAGTGGCGAGACAGAGCCAGATTACGTTTTGATCACAAGGTGATAGACAAGGTTACAATAGGTACTTACTTAAAACTCTGGCTTACGCTCCTTAGCTACGAAAACGCAACGTCACTGGCGCACTAATATGGAAGAGTCATCTAGAGAGACTAGTGATATGCAAGTTGGGGAAACATTCCAAAAAATCTTAAATTTCTTGAAAAATTTACGAAAAAATTGTCCGTCGGCACATCAGTAAGAGAGACATTTGTTTCGTTGTCGACGCGAAATGGAATGTCATCTTGGTTAGGCCTGCTGTGTCTCCAAAGATCTTGCTGTCTGCAGCAAGTTCAGATGCAATTTAGATGATTGCCGATTTGCCGCTTTAAGTACATAGCTGAAATGTATTCATTCAATCGATTGATCAAATGCCATGAACATGAAAGTCAAATGCATGCAACTAAGCGACCTTTTATCATAGTTCGAGTTCTATGGATGTTCCGTTAACACTCATCGTCAATTCGTCAGCAATACTCAGCATGCCTAATTAATTGTTTAAAAGAAGAACATTCCTATTCAAATAATATTCATATGTATTTCACACATAAGCGAACTAAGTATAAATATTTTATCAGTGGATCAGACTTAAGTAGGTATTTAAAATCTTTCAGCAACCTAGCCACATTGCAGATTTAAATTAATACATACTTCCTACTTGTGAAGGTACGGGCAAGGTACCTACTTGAAATGTTTCACAATTTCCGGTATGTAAATGAAGCTATCCTGTGTGACTAATGTGATGTGACTGACATATGCGATGTATTATTAGACCACTCAACTCTGAAAAATGGGAAATATTTTGGTGAACCTTCGTACTTCTTCGAAATATGTTATGTATTACCTACTCAACTCTCAACCCTCTTATTCGTGGAAGCAGTTGGTACCTAAAGTAAGTACGACCGGTTTCACGAAGTTTGACGACCGGTCTGGCTCAGTCGGTAGTGACCCTGCCTGCTGAGCCGCGGTCCTGGGTTCGAATCCCAGGAAAGGCATTTATTTGTGCGAAGAGCACAGATTTTGTTCCTGAGTCATGTCATGGCTGTTTTCTATGTATAATATGTATGTATTTATCTATTTAAGTATGTATATCGTCGCTTAGCACTCATAGTACAAGCTTTGCTTAGTTTGGGCAGGGGCGGCTCATTTCGCGATTCTATCGCCGCGCTACAAGTACAATATCCTAGCGGCCGCGAGTTCGCGGCCTACTCAGGGGTGGCGCGCGTTCTCAGGGAACGCACGTTCGCACTTTCTATTGTTACTTTACGTCGCGAGGTTTCTTTAAGCGATGTCCGCGTGTGGAATGCTAATAATACTTAGTTAAATAGACATATTGAATAAAATAAATACCATAGGACATTCTTACACAAATCTACTACTGATAAAGTCCCACGGAAAAGTTCAATAAGGCTTGTGATATATAACTAGAAAGTACCCAAGACTTGAATATAATAGTATAACATTTTATGTCAGTATTAATTCGTTTGAATCCATAGGTAACCCTATCACCGGACGCCGCGCACGTGCGGCTCGTTTCTTTGTAAGAATTTTGTAGGTATTTAAAAAGGCGGCATTTCGTGAACATCAAAGCAGTGGGCCTTCTGTACTTGTACTATTATATATTCTGTGGTTTGGGACTAAGTTGATCTGTGTAAGGTGTCCCCAATATTTTTTTATTTTTAAGTAATATTTTTCTACTAGAACTTTTAATAAACGGAGTATTTCTTACATTTCCAGGTCACATACACAGTGTAGCGCTAAAGATGATCCAATAAGGAACACAACTTTGGGGCACGCTGACATTGCTGACGTCAGGCAGGCTCCGAGACAGGTAAAATACCTTCCTCCATCCACTGACTATTTATCTGTGTCCAATATTTTATATACCGCCGCAGTTTAACCTTCATTTTTCACGTCGTTACGTCGTTAGTCCTTTAGTCCTTTTTGAAGGTCCAAAAATAAGTTTACTTTTTCTAATGATGTCATGTCATTCAGGTTAATTTATCATGTATTATTAATATAGAGGTATACCTTAATTTTAAATGTATTTGTTTTGTACTACAACTATTTGTATGCCATATGGCGAAACAAAGTGATACATTGTGATTGTCCTTTGATAACTACTGTTGTACCTATACTTAACAAATAAATGATTTGTTATTCAATAAGTATGAGGAAAAACGGTCTTCTCAAAATGTACGTTCTTATTAAGATTAACATAATGTTGGCCTTTATGTTAACATATTTATTACACTTTATTATAATAATTATAGTTGATTTTGAAATTTCTGTTTCATATTTAATTGAATAAATATCTGTACTTAGTGTTGAAAATATAATATTGGGTTGGTAAGAAAGTAATGAGCGAATCATAACCAATATTGTAATTTTTATTTAATTTATTATTTTAATCATTTATCAAAAATATAACGGCCTTCGTTATCTACTACTTGTCTCCATCGTTCTGGTAAAGAATGAATAGCATCGGCGAAGAAGTTCTTAGGTTTAGATTCAAAAAACTCAGCTATGTACTGTCGTAGATGGGCTTGATCATCGAACAGATTTTTTGGTTTAAATTTTCAAGCTGATTACAGTATACTGATGCGGTAACAGTCATTCCACTTGGTAGGAGTTCCCAGTGAATAATACCATGAATATCCCACCAAACGGACAGCATAACTTTTTTCGGGTGAGGCTCTGTTTTTGGTGCCTCTATTCCTTTTTCGTTTGGAGCTAGCCACTGACGTTTGCGTGTGTGATTTATATATAAGACTCATTTTTCATCTCCAGTGATAAGATGGTCCCACCAGTTGAATGTGCGGCGAAAAGACAGAAGTTGTATGCAGATATCGGCACGGCGGTTTAGTTGATGTCTATCAAGTTCGTGCGGTATCCAAACACTGTATTTGTAGTTTTTTCCCAACTCGTGTAAATGTGTTTCTATGGTGACATGAGAGCAGCCTAACTCGGTAGCAAGAGTACGAATCGTTAGCCTCGGATCTCCTTCAATTAAGGTTTTTAATTTGGCTACATCAATTTTCACCGGTCGACCAGACTTAGGTTGATCTGATAATGAAAAGTCGCCACTACGAAACCGCTGGAACCATCGTTTCGCCGTGGCCTCAGACACAACTTCAGGAGCAACACGCTGACATATATTACGCACTGCTTCGGCGGCTGAATGGCCAGACTGAAATTCATATAGTAAGCAATGCCTTACATGCACTTTTAATTCGTCCATTTTCTTCCTTATATTAGCTCGGCGACAGCTAGTGAATGACTGACGAGAAACTGTGCGACTCGCCCTTTATATACTTTCGACCATAGAAGATTCTAGAACTCTCTCAAAAATTTTATGTGGAATTCAATCGCTCATTACTTTCTTACCAACCCAATATATAATAAATTGATTACGTAAACAGTGTAAACACCTACTTAATTAAGTTCCTACAGTTCACTGCTTCATTTATTACTCAATAAACACAATGATATATACTTACAAAGAATCATTGAATCTATTGTTTTTTTTAAATTCAGTACCAAATACATCAGAGCCAGCTAATTTATTTCATACAATTACACGTTATATAAGATGAATGAATAACGCTAAAAATGGAAACAATACATCACTAAGATAAATTGGTGGAAAATCAGAAACAACTATAATTGTGTTAAGTTTATTATGTGATAATATACAATAATGTTGTAATAAAATTAGGTAATATTATATGTTCAAAGTGTTGTTGCACAAGCACGTACAACAATATTGTGTCATTTCATTTGAATAATGGAGATTACCAGGTGTTAAGCTGAAGCGGTAACCCATATTACCCACTTGCGGTTTGTTTTGTTAAAAAACAACAATACTTTAGTCACACTTTCAGTAAGTAAAATGTTTATGTAAACATTGATGAATCGAAATATTTTTCTAAACGTATAAACGTTGGAATTTAATTTACAGACTAATAAAAAATGTTTTCCAGCATAATCGATTTCGAATCGATCGAATCCGCGTAGGTATTTTTTTTTTAATTTGAATGTTTTTCAATCGATAACAGTTGTCGAGAATGCTCCATTACAATGAGATATTGAGTTGTAAAACTTTCATTTTATTTTAGCAATGTATTTATTAAAATTATCGTTTTATGTTAAACCGAGACATATGATGAATTCGCTTATTTTCTTTTGTTGGCTGGCCTAAAATCTTCACCTCCCCCTTACCTCCCGTGGAGATAAAATAATCTTGTAAGTTGTTAAATAGTCCCATGGGTGGCGTAGAAGTCGACTGTGGGATTTGGGTTCAATTGTGGCATGGACGACAGGCAACTAACCTGTCGATTTTCATCAACGCATTAATAAGTGCTCCTTTTGGGAATATAGGTGTGTATTTATTTATTTCATCTTTTAGACACCTGGCACCGGTTCTTTCGACTGGAGCGCGGAGCAGCAAGCGATGATCATCGGCTCGTACTTCTGGTGCTACCCCGTGACGTCGCTGATCGGCGGCATGGCGGCGGAGCGCTGGGGCCCGCGCTATGTGGTGCTGATTACGTCGCTGGTGAGCGGGGTGCTGACCGTCCTGACTCCGGCTGCTGCACGCTTGCATTACATCGCTATTGTCGTTGTGCGGTTCACACTGGGTATTGCAGGCGTAAGTAAATACTTTTTTCTGTGTCTATGTTTGCTTAATACTTAATACTTGTTTGTTTGTACAACTTAATTAATGGTAATGGTACAATCCCACATTAGGATAGGAAATAATATGGTTTTAAGGGGTGTATGGGGTATTTTAGAGAAATTTCATGACCATGTTTTAAATATAACGTTTTCTGTAGCTAAGTATGTCTACGTCGTATGAATAAAAAAATCATATGTTTCTACATGTCACAAAACTGTATTATAATTTTATTATTTCAGGGTTTCATTTATCCGGCACTCCACGCATTAATCGCACGATGGTCGCCACCAACAGAAAAGGGAAAATTCGTCAGCGCAATGATGGGAGGAACCATGGGCACTGTGATGACTTGGTCTGTCACAGGTCCTCTAGTGGAGAAATTCGGATGGGCCTCGGCTTTCTACGTTCCAGGCGTGTTGACTTTGGTCTGGTGCGCGGTATGGTGGTACATTGTGGCTGACTCGCCGGCAGAACATCCGAGGATCAGCGATAAGGAAAGAAAGTATATTCAGGATGCTTTGGGAGACAAAGTCAAGAAATCAAAGGTGAGATTATGAAAACAATACTTAATTATTAGAATCCGAAGTAAAATTTGGTGCGGTTTCATAATAATTATTTGTCTCTTATTTTAGTACCTAGAATTTAAAGATAAGTTCGACAGAACGGTTTACAACTTCAATACCCAGTAAATACTTATCATAGAGAATGACTATTTATGACTCTCAGACAGTAGTTTCAGTAATTTTCTAGTAAAAACTTTTGCGATGAGCTCGAGACAATGATAACGCTTTTAATGAATTATTTAACCCTCGGTTCTTTAAATCCGGATTATATTGTACGTGACTTATTGCATTGGCCTACTTTCTTTACCGAACATTCAAGGAAATGTATAAGTAAAAGAAATTGAGGCATAAATCGAAGTCATTTAACAAGCTTTATCATCTTACGTGAGACATCTTTTTTTTGGATACGAGCCAAAATGTGTTGTTATATTAACTTATAAATTTCAATTTCAGGGTCTCCCGCCGTTCAAGAGTATTCTAACATCATTGCCTTTCCTGGCCATGATTATATTGCACTACGGAAATCTCTGGGGCTTGTACTTCATAATGACCGTGGGGCCAAAGTTCGTGTCAAGCGTGCTGGGCTTCCAACTGTCAGCCGCCGGTGTTATATCAGCTCTGCCATATTTAGCCAGATTATTCCTGTCTGTTATATTCGGGGTACTCGGGGATTGTATTATGGCGAGAAATCTGATGACGACGACACAGATTAGGAAATTCTTTTGTTTGTTCTCGCATATAATTCCCGGGGTATTCTTGATATTGCTGGTGTACGCGGGATGCTCGACGGCATTGTCCGTTGCCTTGATCACTCTGTCGATGGGGGCCAACGGCGCGGCGACACTCACCAACCTGCAGAACCACCAGGACCTGGCGCCGAACTACGCCGGGAGCTTGTATGGCATTGCCAATGCTATTGGAAGCACTGCCGGCTTCTTCACGCCGATGATTACAGCCTATTTCACAAGGAGTGGGGTAAGTTAAGTGTAGCTAATGTTTCATGGCATGGCTAAGAAAATCCCTAAATGAATATTGTTTTGTTGTATCTTTAATTTCGTACAAACAAATTTACCTAGAATACCTGGTAATATTTAGAATATTGCTTTTCATATAAAGAGCTCGTTTCGCTCAGAGAGTACCTTGAGTTTAATTTTAATTATATAGACTTAATATTTTTTATAAATTTCCCAGACTTATAAATTTCCCAGTACCTTGTTATAGTTACCTAATCTTGTTAGTCTCCAATATAATGAAGTGAAATATGTATACTACGAGTACTTAATTCTCGTTTTGTCTTGTTTCAGAATGGCTTCGAGCAGTGGCGGCCAGTATTCTTCATCGGCGCCTCGGTGTACATTGTGGCAGCCATCTTCTTCATATTCTTTGGAACTGGAGAGACTCAGGACTGGAACTTTCCTAAAGATGACGAGGAGTCAGAGAAATCAAAGAAAACCGATCTCAAAGATGCGAAAGACACTCCACTTAGTGTAATTAGTTCCAAGTAATATTTAGAAAAATGTTTATCTAATATGTTTATAGGACTTTTAGAAATAACAATGTTATGATCTGAGTATAAACCGATTTTATGAATGGACTTTAATCATAAGGTTAGGTAGGTATGTTTCATTTGTGATGCCTGTGAATCATAAAGAAGTTCAGCCATAACTTGCCATTTGACCTGTTTTCACCAAAAGTGGATAGCCTTGAAATTTGTTATTCTGTCGGTTATTTTTTGCATAGCTGAACCCAACCTTATAAGTATCTCTATCTTTTTTATTTATTTTTTATTCGTGTTGATAACGTCAACGAAGGTGCAACTACTCAGTTTTAAGGCGATAAGCATCAGTATGATATAGGCATTTATAAAGAAATAAAATACAAATTATGCATTACTTGTAGTCTGTATTTAGTTTTAGAATTGTATTTTACTTAGGTTTAGAATGATTGAACGTATAAATGGTGTGAAATGTAAATATTTTTAAACTGACAATATAATAATTTATTCATATACGAGTATAAAATTTAATAGACTGTGATTGTATTTATATAATATTTTACCAAATCGTGACCAAATGGAATGTGATGTAGTTTTAGATTTATTTAGTACCGATTGGTTTACCTCATGTCTTGAGGGATCTGAAATCTCAGCACTTTTAAAAATATAATCAGTAACAGAACAACTTGGTTCAATATTTTTTTTCAGTGATGTACCTACAGTCAAATGCATAGAGATTTCTTTGAAGTTTGGTGTCGCGTTTCTCTTTGAATCTGACTGTACGTACACGTCAATGTTGACTGTACAATGCATATAATTTCGAAAACATTTCAACTCTCAAAAATTCTCAGTCTACGGATGTCATTGGATTATTTATTTAATTGGCAGGTAAACTAATTATGTATCCTGAAGCATGTGTTATACGGAACAGGGATAAGTTTTTAAAACGACAGGCGTGGTTCTGAGATTTATTTAACGATATTAAATAACAATCAATAAATATGCCATTAATTTACACCAGTGATGTATTTATACTGAGAATTAAGTTCCTGGCCCCGTAGCCGAATGGCATTTCTCCGACGCCAAACGAAAACGAAACGCCGCGCCAGTTAGTCGGGCTCTGTCGCGCCAATGTGCAAGAGCGATAGAGATAGATATCTAATAGCGTTTCGTTTCGTGAGCGTTTCGTGAGCGTTTGTGCCATTGGGCTACGCACCCTGTTTAGATTATTGTAAAAAAAACAGCAAATATTGTATAAACTGCTTTGGATGCTCAGTAGGTATCAGAGAAAGAAAGGGTTCCAGTAAACTCGAATCGATGTATATATACTTACTATTATTTCCTCTTCACACTATGATCGTTTCTGTTAAGTAAATTACTGTAAGTCATATTGTACATTCCTGTTATCATTATAGTATTCTTTTACTACAGTATTCGTTCCGTTTTGTAGGGGTAGTTCAATGATTTAGTAAATTATAAATATTAATTATTTTACACCAATAGATCTGATATTACTGTATATTTAAAGCTATACCCGGGCCATTTTTTTCAAAGCTGTCCACCCCACTTTTTTCACAGAATCGCGAGCTCTTTCAATCCTAATGGGAGAAAAAAGTGCCCCAAGGTTTTTTTTCTATTCCGTTACCATTTTTACATACATTTTGTATGGCGGTAACGGAATGGAAGGTCTGAAAAATGAATGGAAATCTTGGGACATTTTTTTTCCTATCAGGGTGTCTAGCCGAATGGCACAATCGCTCACGAAACGCTCACGAAACGAAAGTAGATCGCGCTTGCGTATTGGCGCGACAGAGCCAGCGGCGTATCGCTTTCGTTTGGCGTCGGAGAAATGCCATTCGGCTACGGGGCCAGGATCGAAAGACCTAGCGATTCTATGAATCTTGAAAAAATGGAAAACTGAAAAAATGGCCTACATCTGGCACATATCAATATAAGTGGACGTTTCACAGTTCAATACAAAACACGTGTTTATCTTCGGCACGTGTATGTAAATGTATTGATATTCCGTTCCGTTACTGTTATATCTTAGGTAACATCTTACCTAAGATAGGTATTACGTTATGTGACGTAAACGTCTACTATGTTGACCATTTCTGAACTAATTATATCAAAATTAATTGTGACATATTACATTTGACGTAACATAAAATATTTACTTTTTTAATTAGTGTGGAAATTTAATCGGTACTAATAAGCTTTCTTTTATGACTTATCTATATTGATGAAATTTGAATAAACTCGATATGACAAGTATTAATTAGGGGTTTAATTTTATAACCTATCCTAAAATTACTTTCCAAGTTGAGTGAATGCTAGTTGCATTCAAGCCAGATAGCGTTCGTCTGCATTTTTGATGAGTGATGTTTCACTGGAATAAATAAATAATCCATTCATCCCAGTCCGGATTAAAAAGCATATCAGATAGTATTTATCTTGAAAATATTTTATTAAGTTACTCTATGTAAGTACTTATATGTATTTACGTAATAATTATATACCTATTGTGTGTTATCTTATCAGGTTTACATTTTCAAAAACTTTAGATTCAATCACTAATAAGCGTATTTTTTTTGTATAGTCACAAAATAATTAAAAAATATGTGCTTCTATTTAAATGAAACAAATATCAGTCAGTGGACGCTCTTCCTGGATAGGTACAGCCAGTCTGTCAGTGACACAGAATCTTCAAAGGAACAGAATTCCAACCATTTACTGACATTGTGACGTAAACGTAACTATACTCAATTTAAAATAGTATTCATTCATCGAGTCTAATTGCTAACTACACACACACACACATAGTTTAATTTTAAATGATCAATGTAATAGAAAAGCTATTTCAACTAATAAATTAAAGTCAACTCAAGCAGGGACGGCTGTTTAAACACGGGCCGATACGGTTTCCATTCCAGAACAAATACACATTCGCAGGTTTCACTCAATACAGCACTTTTAATGTGTGATTTTTGTATGTCGGCGGGTTGATTCATGAAGTTCCGAACATGGCATGGTTGGCATGCTCTCTTTGTCGAGAGGATTTAATTGAAGAGTGTAAATATCATACACCAAGATACACATAGGCTTTTAAAATAATAATATCTGGGTGACCGAGCTTTGCTCGTTCTATTTTATTATATCACGTCTTTAGATAAAAAACTCTTATAAATACAAAAAAAAAACTTTATTTCTGTCCGGGATTCCAAAGTTCCAAACCCTGACCACCCGCGATGTGCCTGCGAACATTAGACCGACCTCTTACGACTGAGCTACGCTCAGCTGATGCGCAATCGGCGAAATTAACGACCATATTTTGCGTTTACTAACGCGAAAGAAAAACGCATGAGAACTCGAAAATTCGCGTTTTCCGGGATTTCAGCCTAAGCTAGATTGATTTTTCATCCCCGAAAATCCCCACATAACAAATTTCAGCGAAATCGTTAGAGCGGTTTCCGAGATCGTCGGTATAAATAAATAAATAAATAAATAAATGTACAAGAATTGCTCGTTTAATGATATAAGATAAGAAAGTATTAACACCTAATGGTTAGTTCTCACACACGGTCAAGAAATCTTGTCATAAAAAATCGCGAAATTAAAATGTCTATGACTAAGATTTAAACCTTCATCCTACATTTTTTTATACATTTTTAAGTGTTATGGCTCGTCGATGATTCCACCAGCGTCAAGGTTTAGAAAGGCATCAGCTTTATGAAGACGATTGGCCGGTGAGCCCTACATTCTTTAAATTTGCCTCCTTTTTAGTGACAAGATTTTCTTGACCGTCTATAGGTACCTCCTCAATACCTTCGTGGATATTTTAGGTAGCTCGAGTTAACCTTGTATTATGTGAAACAAATGATATTCCTCTTTGTGTGGTAGGGCACAGCACAGCAGATATCATCTCGCTCGAATCTAGAGCAGAGCCCAACTGGGAAAGTACCTCCGCTTACAGAAGACCGCAGCCAAATAGCACTAGACCCTACTCATAGTGTTGTGTTCCTGCCGGTGAGTAAGGCTGCCAGAGCTCAACGAGGATGCGGTGTGCTGGTGAAGGAAGGAACTACGGAACTAATTTGTTCCGTCTATTGTCCTTTGAGTCGTCGGCAACCCGAACCCTCCTTGGAACTTGTACACTCTTTTTTGCTGTGTTACGCGCATGTCCCCTTGAGTTGCAGGCGTTCATAGGTTACGGTGACCGCTTTTCATCAGGCGCACCGTATGCTTGTTTGCCACCGACGTAGTATTAAAAAAACCAATCTACTTAGTACAATAAGATGCCTCATCTACATGGCCATGCCCGAGTTACTTTATTCAGGATGTTTGTTCTAACCTTTTGATAGTATTTTGGCAATGTCTAAATTGTTTAATCTCAAAATCCGCGCTCTAGTAAGTTGTCCGAGCATACTTCTTTCCGTATAGGTATTTAATAAAAAAAATAATTAGTGTAAATTACAATTTTACAGTCTTAAATTTCGTTCATGACTTGTGACCCGTTATTGTGATAGTCTTATAAATTCATGTCTTATTATTAAGCGTCAGTGTCAGCGACTAACAAATAGGTACCTAATTATAATTAAAATAACGAAGTGGCTTAATAAGAAAGGGCTAACTTACTAAAACTAACTATTTTGATAAAGTGATCCAAAGTGAATCTTGGCCTCCAAAATGAGAGCATGCCAGATGCCACGTGTCCCGATCCTGTACATCCTCCTGCCAGTCACTGACTGGAAGCTGACGCTAAAACAAAAGGGCTAGTAAACGTAATAATTTTTTTTTACAGGTGGGAATCATGATATTTCTAGGTTATTTTCTACTTTACATTGTACGATACCATATTTGTGTTCATATTGTGGATATGACAAAACTGAAGACAAGACAATTGAAATTGAAACAAGCTAATGATTCGAATATAAGTTATACCAGATTTGGAAGCGTCAGAAAAATTGTAAGTTACCTATTAAGTATCAATTTTGAAAACAAAATGATCTAAGTACGAGTATTATCCAAAAATTGAAATAAAAAAAAAAATATTTCCAACAATAATGATTAGGTAGGTACCTAAATAACAGACAAAGAAAATTTAAACACTTTATTTTCTGATATTTTTCTCGAGAGATTTTTAATGCGCTTGCACTGGTTAGATTTGAGTTATTTCATCGAAGAGTTTCATGGCACCTTCCGACTGCATCATCAGATCAGCTCATCATCACAGAAGTTCTACTTTGACACATAAGGGGAAGGGGTTTAAATAGTTAAAATATTTGGATCGGAGCTAGGGTAGTTAGGGGCAGTGTACTTGGGCCAACTCTGTTATCCTTAATATCCTTAAATAACCCCTCGTTGCTTAAAGAATTTCGTCCAATTTCAATTCTTCCGTTTTTGTCCAAGGTTCTGGAAGCCGTAGTGCACAAGCAACTGTCCATTCATATCTCTAATAACCACATTCTCTCGCCATTCCAGTCAGGCTTTCGTTCAGGGCATAGTACGACTACCGCTTTACTCAAGGTTATTGAAGATGTGCGGCAGGGCATAGAAGCGTCTCTTGTCACAGTAGTGGTATTAATAGACTTTTCAAATGCATTTAATGCTGTAAATCACGAGCTTCTCCTTGCCGCCCTCGATCATCTCAATATCTCGTCATCAGCGGCCGAGTGGTTTGCATCCTACCTTTGCGGTCGCCGGCAGGCAACACGTGCCAATCGGACACTTTCTGACTGGTGCGAACTTTCATCTGGTGTTCCTCAGGGCGGTATACTTTCTCCACTGCTGTTTTCTGTATTTGTTAATTTAATAACGCCCTTAATAAATTGCTCATATCACTTGTACGCCGACGACTTACAACTGTACACTCAAGTGGCGGTTGATAATATGAACGAGGCTATAACCCGGCTAAATAACGACCTTTCTAGCATTGCATCCTGGTCGAAAGATTTTGGGATCGATGTCAACCCGTCTAAGTGTCAAGCTATCGTACTCGGGACTCCGCGTTCTGTTTTACTCTCTGACTTCTCACATGTAAGACCCATTCTCTTTGAGAGTACCGTAATACCACTATCATCGCAAGTGAGGAACCTGGGGTTGATCATCGATCGGGGCTTGACCTGGGAGCCACAAGTTTCTGACGTATGTCGCAGAGTTACAAATACATTAAGATCATTATACAGATTTAAACATTTCTTGCCGACGAGCACTAAAATTCTACTCATACAGGCTCTTGTGCTTCCAATCGTTGATTATAGTGATGTGTGCCTTACTAATCTTTCACAAGGACTCTTAGACAGGTTAGATAGACTTCTAAATAGTTGCATAAGGTTTATCTTTGGCCTCCGCTTAAATTCATAAAAAGATGCAATTAGGTACTGCTCTTCACCTACATTTCATAATTTTACCTACCCACTTATCTAGATTCCCCACTTTGTTTACAAAGGGGTAATTTGTAGATTGTGATTTGTTTTACATTTTCAGAGTTTTATGGACACAATGCTTTGGGACGACATGATGATGGCGCAACTATTCTCAGCTTATCATATCGGCTATTGTGTCTGCTTTCCTATTTTCCATACTATCGGAGACAGGTGATAGTTTTGCTATATTCTTTTGTTTCTTATCTTATCTTATCTTATCTATATTCTTTTGTTTTTACGTTTCACAAGTACCTATGCAAAACTTTTTAAAAGAATTAGACTTATATTGACCGGGATATAGACCGTGATTACCTTTTTGATTTTTGTTTTGCCGAGGTTCGGGAGCTCGACAAAAATCAAAAAGGTAATCACGGTCTATATCCCGGTCAATATAAGTCTAATGAAAATAACCGTGAATCATTCAAAACTCTTATTTTTAAAAGAATATTTATTTTATAAATTTGACAAACACCAGAGCGGGCGTAGCACACTAGTTGGGTAAACTTTATCGCATCTAAGTATGCTTACAAATAGTGCGAAAAGGTTCTGAGATATGCGCTATTAAACTGGTCGCCGCTGGAAAGTCTTTCTGCTCTATAGAATTTACAAGTGAAATGCTAGAAGCGTTCATAAAAATGAGACACGAAATTGACTAATAATCCTGATTTTAGATTTATTATACTCAGGTTGGGCCCTACGTGGATAGTTGGCATCGCTGGGTTTATTTCCGGTGTCCTGAATTGCCTCACACCTGCTTCCTCTTATTACAATTACTGGTCTTTGTACGTCGTCAGGATAATAACAGGATTTTGTGCGGTTAGTTTATTTGAATTGCTTACAAAAATTTTAATTCATAATAATTGTAATTTAACACATTGGCTGCCTTTGAGCACTGGTAGAGTCACGTTATCTTCTCTGTGTATAATGAACTTCATCAGTAGGATCAAAGTAATCTTCTCTATTCTTCTCATTAATAGTCTGAGCTTGTGAGCATCACCGATGGGTATTACTGAATTTGTATAGGGCGTGGGAATAATAATTATGATGATGTATGTTGGGTAGCTAACGACGCTAACGTATCAATGAAAACATTGAATGATTGCATAAGTAACGAATGTATTAAATTTTGAAGACAGGGTGCTATGCAGCCAAGCATGGTGCAGGTGCTGAGACATTGGGTTCCGCCGATTGAGCGCAATTACTTCATGTGGGCTTACTGTGGTAAGTCTACCTACTACGAATTACTCAGTTCAAAATAAACTGCTTGTGTCTACTATATCATAAGTTTACCGGGTAGGTAAACAACCTTTACAGGATATAAATAAATCTAATTAAAAGTTAATAAATTTTGCCGAAATTTTCTCGTATTCAGATATGCAGTCCAAGCTCTTTTTATCAAAATTCTCTTGATCACGAAACAGCTATGTCTTTCATCTGACTTATCATGATTTTTGTGCATAAAATTAAGGATGGTGTGGATAAGTGTTATGCAGTCTCCTTTTTAGTCTCCGTTTAATCAAATACTACCCCAAATAAAGCATAAGTCATCATCATCATCATTGGCCACGTCATCTATTGCAGATGATTGTTGCAGCGTCTAGTAAATCATGTGTTGTGGGGAGGTTGATAGCAACGTCTTCGGTGGCTAAAGAGACCTATACCAGAGCGGCATCTTCCACCACAGCGATCACAGACATAATCAGAGTTCAGGGGAGGTGGTCTGGCAGCGCGTAGTTTTTTTTGCCTAGGCTTTCTAACCAATCCTCTTCATGTTTGTCTACCCCCGCTTTAAGATCCTAAGCATAAGTACGTTGCAGGTATTACAATGGGCACATGTTTCACGTTCCTGGCATGTGCTGCTATCCACTATTATTCCACATGGCCAACGGGATTCTACACGTTCGGAGCGTTGCAAATCTTGTGGTCTATCGTCTGGGTCTTTACTGTTACGGACAACCCTAGCAGGCACACTTTCATTTCGCTGGCGGAGCTCACGTATTTAACTAACACGATTGGAACTATATTTACTATAACGGTAAGTTGGATGAAGAGATCTTCCTTAACGCAGGTGCTGCAAAATTACCTGACACTATCTGTCTGTACATACTCTTACAAAAACTCCTTAATAGCGTGGAACTGTACAGGACTAGTCACTATCTTTGTACAGCACTAGTCACTATCCATACTTATACTTATTACTTATTAATATTATAAATGGGAAAGTGTGTGTGTCTGTTTGTTTGTCCGTATGAAAGGATATATGAATTTTTTTTTCGATAGGATCGAAAATAATTCTAAATTACGCCAAACTAACTTCGAATCAGGTTAAATGCAAATACTTCACGATTTAAATTGGCTGCGATAAAAAATACCCATCTAAAACTTCCGGTGGTATAAAATGAGCGATTCAAATACATATTTAATAGGAGTTGGAAGTACATAATAAACTACTGGCATCAAATAACTGCTGTAATAACACGGATAACAGTTATTTAAATGTGTAGGTAGGTACTAGTTTAAGTCACTTGCTTAATTCGTAAATAGATATCCCTGTCAGATATATGTAACTGTACATTACGATACGAGTGCGGAAAAGAGGATATTCGAAATCGGTGGCGATAAATTAGAACACCGCCGAAGGGATTCATCCATACTAATATTATCTGTCTGTTTGTTTGTCCGTCTTTCACGGCAAAACCGAGCGACGAATTGACGTGATTTTTTTAGATAGTTGAAGGGATGGAGAGTGACATAGGCTACTTTTCTAACGCGAGCGAAGCTGCGGGCAAAAGCTAGTGTATTATAAGTCGACAAAAGTTACGAATCCCCTCTTCGAACGTATATCGTAATATTCATAAGGCGTTTTTCAGTACATAACATGGACCTTCGAAGTTTCGACTTGACAAGAAATGTGCTACTTTGCGAACTAGTGCGGAAAAAACACCATTTACTGAAATACTACATTAAATTGCCACGAGTTACAAATTTCCTTTTCGCATGTGTATCGTACGACGTTTTTCAGTACAGATGGCCCTCCGAAGTTTCGACCTGACATATAATGAACCACTTCTCGCACTAGTGCGTAAAAAAAAAACACCATCTGTACTGAAACATTATTATAGGGTTTTATGTTTCTATTTTTAGTAAAGGTAAAGTTTTATGTTTCTATTTTTAGACTACAAATGCACAAACTCCGTGGAAACTGATTTTAAAATCGAAAAGTTTCTGGGCTTTATGTTGCCTAAACTTTGGCTACGCTTGGATGATTATATCTTTGTCTCTACATGGAACAATATATTACTCTGAAGTTATAGGATATAACATATACAGCGTGAGTACATTCCCATTAAAAATACGATTTGAAAACAGAAAAGTAGTAAGTGGCTCGCGTAGGAGTAACTCTCCTTCTTTTAAATATTTACATATTTTATTATCGATAAAGAATATTCATAATAGTTTTTTTTTTATTAGAAGGGGGTAATTTCAGTGTTGAAATTTAATGTAACTTAACCGTAGACGGTCCATTTTAAAGTAAATGAATAAAAGGAAAGGGGGCAGAAAAATATCTGTTTAAAAAAATTGCGGCGGCGTTCGAACCTAGCTTCGAGTACTTATCATTTAGGTAACCCTGTATATATAAATAATAAAAAAAAATATTTCAGGCATCAGCACTGACGGGCCTACCATTTTTTCTGCGTTTGGTGCTTGGAGCTCTCATCATACATGGTTTTCACTGGTACAAATACAACTCTAATGTGAGACGTATAGAGCACATAAGGAAGTACTTTATCGTCGTATGTAAGTTGCCATTTCCTGTTGGTGTGATACAGGCAGTTGCGCATCGCGACAGCGATTGTACTTTTGGATACAGACTCTTGAACTCTTTGTTTTATTTCATTACATTTTCACGGTTAGTAATATTTTTGAGATGAATGTATTCATATTTCCTGCAGCTCACGTGATTCCGGGGTTACTCATAATGTGCACATGGTTCGTGGTGCAGATCCCCGGCCCTATCCTGCTGACGACGGCAGTAGCCCTCACTGCTGCGGGCACTGACCTCACCTTCGATCTTTGCTACGTAAGAGATCTTCTGTTTAACTTGGAATGTAGTTGAAACTCACGCGATTTCGGATCTGCTGATAATCTCGGCCACCAAAAACTTTTCTACGTAAGAGTTACACAGTTTTGTACCCCAGGAGGATGCTAATATTTAGCATTGGTTTTGTGGTGCCTGTTCAGATTATCCTAGCAATTTGTATTTTGTATTGCAATGTAAATCAAGCAACATACCTGACCTAACAGTGTTTAAACATTATCTTTAACTTTTTGCCATCTTTATAAAAGCTAAACGGTTTAAAATGTTATTCTGTACATTTTCTTTTCCATACATAATTATACGCATCTCACAGAACACCCCACTAGAAGCCAAATGCAAGCGATATTGTTCGAGACGCAAATCACCAATCCTTGCGGGGTGAGGCGGGCGCGCACGGTGCTGCCATTGGTCGTTTCAAATAATGGCGCGCCTTTATGATTAGCAGTAGGGATGGGAATGGGACATGTCTATTATAGACAATGGTACCGGTACCAGTACTGTGGTGAATTTGTTTTGCAACAAATTATAATATTATAATTAAATTATAATAAGGCCTAGTTACCCTTCGGGTTGGAAGGTCAGATGGCAGTCGCTTTCATAAAACTAGTGCCTACGCCAAATCTTGGTAGTAGTTTCCAAAGCGGACCCCAGGCTCCCATGAGCCGTGGCGAATGCCGATGCCGGGATAACGCAAGGAGGATGATAATTGTGATAGCATCTCAATAAAAATCATTCTAGTAACTAATAACTAAACTGTGCATTTTTACTTACGTTTACTAAGTTAAATAACCAACTAAATATTCTAAACTAATCAATGAACTAAATACCACTACAGACTCTACAGATTCTAGATAATTATTCACTATTACAAATCTGCTTTCTTTTATATTTCATAAAATGGTAGCACTTGGTACGAACGGCAGTACGAAGTTCCCGCAACAGACATAAACTAACATGGCCCCATGCCTAGTCGTTTACGTGAAAGGGATAGCATATCACATTGTTAACTCGGTAAAGAGGGATGGACGCGCCTCGGCGCCGCTCAGCACAACCATATTGACCAGTATAAATGAACTCCGCGGACAATAAACAATATTCAACAAAATAATTAATTTGACTTAACTGTGGAATGTTGTTCCATCTTTTTTACATGTAGAAGTGTTAGAAAACTTGCCACACCACTTTATGCTGTAAGAGACCATTGTTTGCAACCAAAATTGATTATTTAAGATTTTTTCCCGAGCGGACACGGACACTGTTAGCGGGTCGTATACTTGGGCGCTACTGATCGGTGTCGCACGCGTTCAAACTTTTATAAACCTGATTTGTCGTATGCTTGGTGACCGCGAGTCGCCCTGTAAGGGCCATCTTGTTGTATTGATCTGTGACGCATCTGCTGATATTAGAACGTATTTATAGATTTGTAATTAATAATTATGCATGTAATCGTAAAATAAGACTATGCATTTTTTATGATTTACATGTATTTAAACGAGTAGACAACAGGTCGCCTGATGGTAAGCGATCACTACCGCCCATGGTCACCGGAAACACCATCTTGACTGACGGTCTGGCTCAGTCGGTAGTGACCCTGCCTGCTAAGCCGCGGTCCTGGGTTCGAATCCCGGTAAGGGCATTTATTTGTGTGATGAGCACTGATATTTGTTCCTGAGTCATGGTTGTTTTCTATGTATATATGTATGTATTTATCTATATATAAGTATTTATATCGTCGCCTAGTACCCATAGTACAAGCTTTGCTTAGTTTGGGGCTAGGTTGATCTGTGTAAGGTGTCCCCAATATATTTATATATATATTTATATATATTAGATCTTTCATTTTATTTGCAGGAGTTGTCGCCAACATTTGTGAATTCCCTGCATACGGTGATCAAAATAATCGGGAACACTCCCGGAATCATGGTTTCGTATCTAGTCGGCCATGTGGTAACGAAATATCAGGTATTTAAACGTGTAATATCATTTATGTACCTACTAGATAAAAGTAATCGAAAGAAGGCACATAAAATGCCTATTCCCTAACATAGGTTTGCCTTCTGTGCCTATAACCAAATTACTTACGTGTACGTAGGTATTTACCCCCTCAATTCCTTCAAATTTTTCAATGGACACTATAATTATGTATGTATGGACACTAAAAAAAATTTTGAAAAAAACCCCGACATTAGTGGACCGATTTTCATGAAACATGACTAAGAACACTCCCGACTAATTCAGCTTTCAAACAAAAACTAAATCTCGGTTTATCCGTTCGGGAGCTACGATGCCACAGACAGACACACACAGACAGACAGACAGATAGACACGTCAAACTTATAACACCCTGTCGTTTTTGCGTCGGGGGTTAAAAATAAAGGTGACAGCTAGTAACTAAAGCGACCAAAAGCAATTAAGTATGATGTACGAGTATGAGATCGATAAAATGAAAACAGGATGGAAACCTTACTCAATTGTTATACTTACTTAAAAGCTCCTAATCTCCCTAAGATCCTTAAACCTTTTGCCAGTAGACATACTCTACGAGACGGGCTACGCCGTAGCCCGTAGCATTTATCCTCTATTACGTAATTACGTAGATACCTATTGGCCCAATTCGAACTTAAAAAGCACACTAGCTTTAGATGCTACATGGATCGGATATGGCAATATTAAAAGTTACGTTTTTGTTTTAAGAAAAGTGATCCATATCGTATCTTATATTTCACATCTCGAATGAGCCTCATGACTCAAATATAAAAGTAATTTCTGTTATATTTCATTGCAATTTCAGAACTATCCATACGTATGGAAGAACATGTGGTGTTTTCACGCCACTGTGCTGTTTGTAGCTGGGATGGTCTTTCTGATATGGGGCGAAACTCATGTTCAGCCTTGGAATGCTGTAAACAAGTGATTACAAATTTATTTGTACCTACTAATTTACTACATACGGAAAATTGTTAAAATGGCGTACGGCTATTCGTCTTTCAATTTCTAGTTTAATAGCGCGACTTAATTAACCAGAAGAATGTTTTTAAAATTGATCCGAATTCACACAACGCTACTGTTATGGCTAGTGATGTGCAAGTTGCGGAAACTTTCCAAAAAATCTTAAATTTCTTGAAAATTTTGAGGAAACTTTCACGAAAAATAACGGGAATTTAAATTTATGAAATTGAAAGTTTCCACCCATACAAAGTACCTATGGAAAGTTTCCGAAGGTTTCCTATGTGAAAATTTCAGAATTTTGGAAACTTTCCGTCGGCACATCAGTAGTTATGGCTATTCGAATGTAATCAATACATGATATTTTATCTGATCTTATATTATCTTATCTAAAGATAAACATTCCGACTAGTGAGTATTTGAGCAAGTAGGCCAAATCTAAGAGTCTATTTGAGCCGTCTCAGAAAATAATAGCACCAATCCCTATCATTCCGTGGGTTTCGTATAAGGCGACTAAGGAAAAACATAGCGGTAATTAGATGCTAGATATATTATGCACATGAGCAAGGCATCCATATTCTTCGCGGAATCTTTGCTCACGAGACCTATGCACTCCACCACCACAAAAAAACCTAGTCTGTAGGGATGTTGTATGCTATGCCTATAAGTAGGGTAAACTCGCTTCATTCGGTGACACGCCTAATTCGATGATACAAGCTTTGAAGCACTATTCCGAAAGACGATTTTTGGTTGTTGCACCGAATTAGGCGTGTCACCGAATGAGGCGAGTTTACCCTAAAGGGTCCTTATTGACTCCTTATGCTTCATCTGCGATTAGGATATTTTTACAAAGGTTTATTTTATTTCAGTACTCGAAGACCTATCAATCGAGTGAAACCAACGGCGTCCATAATGTCAAACATAGTTGAAGTGGATGAAGACGATACTTCGTAAGAACTCATTTCCTTCCTTTTTCACAGAGTCATATCATAACTTGACTGACTCTACGAGGCTGTACCTAGGAGAACATGTACATAAGATGGTACACTCTTCAATACTCACAGCTGTTACTATAAAACAGTATAATATTTATTATTTACCTCATATACCTACTCAATACAGTTTGCGGGTTCGAACCCCGGCTCGCACCAATGAGTTTTTCGGATTTTATGTGCGAAATGTCGTTTGATATTTTCCAGTCGCTTTTCGGTGAAGGAAAACATCGTGAGAAAACCGGACTAATTCCAATAAGGTCTAGTTTACCCTTCGGGTTGGAAGGTCAGATGGCAGTCGCTTTCGTAAAAACTAGTGCCTACGACAAATCTGGGGATTATTTGTCAAAGGACCCCAGGCTCCCATGAGCCGTGGCAAATGCCGGGATAACGCAAGGAGGATGATGATGACTCAATACTTACACCAACACTCAAAGATAAAATTGACACCCTGGAATTTGAGCTAAATATAACCGCGAAAATCAGTTTTCTATGTTCTGAATCACTCTTTTTACGCTTTCATTGGAGTTAAAGATAAAGTGCCCACTTTTTGTGAATTATGGTTTTCGCGAAAGGCCCTCCAAGGCTACCTTACTTGTGTTACATAATTAAATGTGTATAAATCAATGATATACTCGTATTTAAGTATCACCTGTATATTTTGTCATATTATCTTATCTTTTTTCCAGAAACAGACCCTCTCTTCAGTATAAAAATGCCAGCTTCTTTGGTGGTCACAAGTTTCAAACAAAAGAAGTGAAGTTACCAACAATACAATAAATCACGTATTAAGATCTAAATTATTCGTTTCATTACATTTTGGTAACTATTAGCCTGAACCCATTTTCAATTTTATCTTATCTAGGCAGTACTTATAGGCACTAACAAATGTCTGAAAAACTTTAAGTTGTGTTCATTTACATACGTAGGTACGTATATAATATGCGAATTAAACTGAAACAACCCAATTTAACAAAGTACCTAAATTAGTTTTAGCGGAAAGTAGTAGGGTACCCCCGTTACCAGCCCGGGTCTGGGGCCTGCTCCCAGGACCCCACCACCGCCCATCCATGGTCTTGCTAAACCTAAAAAAAAAAAAAAAAAAAAAAAAAAAAAAAAAAAAAAAAAAAACTAATAGCCCCCATTTAGATTCATTGCGCTGGGTCTCGACGCTCTCAGAAGCCTCCTTCTAGTATTTACAGAATACGTTCTTTACACAATACACCTTGTGCACGACGGTCACAAAAGGATTACCGACCCTTTCTATTGTTCGATCTGGACTCGGCGCTAGACCATTGTTACCCTACCCAGCTACCTGGCAGTGTCATGCACACCTTTTCCTTGTGTCTCATACTGATAGGTATTTTATAATTAATTTTTAGTATAACTTTGTAATCATATGGATTGCGATTCTAACCTAACCTAACCTAATTAAAATACCTAACTTTTCCATTCGTAACCTAACCAAATTTAATTAAAACCTACTCTTAGTTAACCTAAGTAGTCTAGACTTACCTTTATGAAACCTAACTGAGTTTCACCTACTTTTACTTTTATTTCTATAAATGTAGGTATTTATGAAATGTATTATAATTACGTTTTAACTTAAGAACTTCTGAGTTACATTTAAGTTTATCCAAATACCTAAACTTAACGATCCTATCTAGCGTATCTTTCTTTTTCTCGAATATTTATGATATCTTATACCTATTTCTATCATACATCTCTTTGTTGTATTACCAAATTTGTACATATGATTAATAAGTCAATTTTTGATTACGTCTTAATAAAAGTTAATTTCCCATCTTATCAAACTTTTTTTTTTTACATATATTTCAATGTTTTGTATCTGAATAAACCTCGGTAATTTTGTGAAGTTGCGTTTTTGCTTAATTGCTTTATTTATTGTACCTTCTTTGAATAATTTACTTACCTATGTCTATTATTATTTTTTATGACTTGTGTATTGTTTAAGAGAATGCATACTTTCAATAAACTTGTTACGACGTGAGAAACTGAGAACCGGTTAAAACATGTTTAAGGCTAATTCTATGTGAATAAAAATGTCTTTTGTGCATTTTTAAAGATAATATATATTTATTGTTTCCGCTTATTTGAATAATTCGGGTTTTGGGTAAAGAGATCCTTCGACGAACATGTCAAGGCATGATACTTTCTATTCATATTTAACAAAGAGCATTAACTGGTGTAAACATGTTTTAGACTAACGCACCGGTAATTCTTGTGACTTGAATTTATTATTGTAACAACTTAGTTGCTTTATTATAGATGTTTATTGTATTGTAAAATGACAAAAAGTTTATTGTTTGCGTTCAGGTATAAGATGAACTGGTTGAAACAAGATTTATGGTACGTTCCCCTGCTCTCTACCATATTACGAGTATAAAAGCCAAAGAGAGTCGAGGCTGAATAAGTATTCCTGTAGAGGCAGCCTTCTGTACCAGAGCTCCTTGTATCTAGTGTGGTATATAGAGAAGTGGAGTGTGCGTTCAAAAGTGAAGTGTTTATAGACAGATCCAACAATGGACGTGAGTATGTTTTTCTTTTTAAATTACTGTAACCCATATTGCCTTTTTATAATATTGTTTCGTCTAGTGTTCTTTGTATTTAATTAATAGAATTGTTAATAGTGTTTAAAATATTGTCTTTCATTGTTTCAGTTCTCTGAAAATACTTTCAAGAACTATTACTACCCGGAAAATCAGGGTGATTCAACCGATGAGGAAGGTACAGCTGGTTTCAAAGTTAAGCAAGCCCTCGCAAAGAAACGTCCTGGAAATAATATTGACAGCTTCTTTGAACGACCTAAAAAGCAGTGTAAAACCTTGAAACGGTCTTCGAATGTAAGCAAAAGTTCGCCAGAAGGCGTGGCTAATTTATCATCTGGACAAGATGATGGGGCGTATTCATCTCACTTAATTAAAATAGAGATATATGATATGCAAACAATCAAAAACATCCCATCCACGGAACACTGGAAGCACGCGGACGTCAGACTGAAGTATTTTGCGTTGGAAGACGACTTGGAATTACAAAATACGCGAAATATTGTATATAATATTACAAAACAATTAGCTTCTAAGGACACATGTGTAAAATATTTTATAGATAATAAGAAACAGTGATAAATATAATTTTTAACGATAGCAGTAGGATAGTGTTAAAGTGTTTCACATTTCTTATCTTTCCTTTTTATGATTTAAGTAAATTTCCTTGTAAGATATTCTTTTGCATTGTTTCACATTCCAAACAAAATAAATAAGAAATAAAATGGTGTCAAATGTCTGTAGTTTTATAAAGGTTACTATGTGAGAATTCAAAATAAAAATCATTATTACCAGTACACGTATTTTTATTTATTTCACAAAAAAGGTCTTAAACATATTTCGTAATACTAGATCATTACATAAAGAATTATCAGAAAACAAGTTAAGCATATGTTTCATAGATTTTCCATGAAACTTAAAATACAAATAAACTAAACAATATTCACCACAAACAGAAGTGAAATGGTTTTGAAGTGATTTATTATTGTAAAACCACCGTCTCGTATTTCTATCTAGAAATGACTTATGATAACCGGAAGGTTTCCTGCCAAAGGAGTCAAAATATTCACCTACACCATTTACATCAATGTGTATAGCAACCCAATGGGAACCCGGTTTTGAATCAGGGTCCAAATTACTGACAATAAAGGTAGGTAGATTAACCCGAATAGGTATTTTGTTGGCAGCAAAAACATTTGAATTAAACAATGGGTTTAGTTTCCTCATACAAAATTGAATTTCTTTAGTATCCATAGTTAAGTAACATATACAAATTATTGATGATCATGCAAACAATGATGAATTCCAAATAAAATAAATTAAAGAGAACGGGGTATTTATATGTTTCTTAACTATTGTAATCTACAGATACATCACGATTTTTATTTATTTCAATTATATTATCAAATTCTGCATACACAATACAATTAATGGTACTAGTTAGAGCGGAATCAAAACGTACTTCTATCCGAACGCTACCATGTCTAACAAGATTCCAGTGTGAAGTTGAATTAGCAGATAAATCAGGAGTTAAATCAAAACACAATAAACAATAACCTTGACCAAAATCTGTTCTGCTTATTCCATTACCCTCGTTATGGAAATGAATACCAGTTCCAGAAAATAGAGTGTGATATGCTGCTGCTATTGTACCAGAACTAAATGAAGGTTGTAATGTTTTAGAAGGAACTTCATGACCATCTACGAACAAACTAAATGAATTCATATTATAATGTTGAAAATTAAACGGATTTAATGCTAAATTACCATTAAAACCTGAATTTGATACAAATCCAATAATACATCTTTTAGGAATTTGTCCGAGAAATATATTATCTAATGTTTTACCCTGAACCCCCGTTGGTATTGTGAGAACCTTAACTTCTGCCCTCGTAATGGGGTACTTCGCAGTTGTTGTGGCTAATACTTTTTGATGGGCTAACAAAACACTAGGATTGATTCTCGTTCTCCTTACAATGAGGCTGGCATCCATTATTTGTACTTTGAATTTTTTATCTTGGTGGCAAATAAGATTGAATGATTCTTTTGAGCGAACTAACTTAATACGTAGTTCTACACCATTTATTAAGAATTTCTCTTGATTAAATATATCACCATGTAAATGACCAATCATTTCTACTTCCTTACTCTCCTTGATAAATTCCAGCCTTTTGTTAAACCCTTTGTTGTTAACGTCAACAGTATCCATATAGCCCGGCGTATCTTCATACCACAATCCACAAGTAAGATGAGTTGTTTTGGCTGCTGGTCCATAGTTGAGAAGATTTTCCATATAAGCACGGTAGGCATATGTATTGTTTGGTGGTGATATGAGTTTTTGATTTAAATATACATCAAGTTGATTAAAAAGAGAATGTAACCAGTTATTGGTGGGTCCAACTGCAGCATCTGCTTTTAATTTAGTACCATCTTGGTTCAACACTTTAGCAGTAATGTGTATCATTGTGTGTGATAGATCTATGTAGTCATCACCTGATCCAGGTACTTGAAATTCGATTGGACCGTCATCGCTTAAAGATGAAATTGGTTTATAATGAATCCACTGTCCGCTTTCAATGCTTGTTTGAGTTGATGGAAGGGCAAATATATCTAATTCAGATTTCGCACACTCACATGAATGATTATGTAAAAATGACATTATTTAGTTTGAAAATATATCGTTATTTATATCTTTTTTATTTTTTACTTCCTCTTCGTCGCGATGCTTTTAGAGCAATGAGCGGTTCCCTTCTTTTATTGGACATTTTATACCCAGATCCTGACATAAGGGAATCAATTTTTTCATCGGCCTTTCTTTTCAGGTTTGCACTTGCTTCCTTGAATCGTGATCGTATGGAACTGTCTATAGGGCGAGCATTTACCATATCAGATAAGAGTCCAACTCCTGCTCCTAAAGTTTCTTTTCCAATGGTTCTTAAACCACTAGATAATAAAGGGAGTACGGATCTAAATAGTCCTCCCAAAAAACTGCCTATACCATGTCCTCTTTGATATGGAACTCCCTTATAGACAATTCCTACACCAGAGCCGGCTTGGTGTGAATAATAATGTTCGTAAGGACAAGAGGTTGATGATCTGTTATACATCATTTTACACGTTGAAAGTGTAGTTTCACGCAAGAAGACCCAAATTGAAATGGTACTCTGACACCGGTTGTTGTTCTTATATCTATTTCAATTGTATCAAACTCTCTTCGTAAAACTGGTACATAGTGAGCAGGTGAGAAAATATGTGTTTTATAAGCTCCATAAATGAACTTAGTTGGATCTAAAGGTATTATTCTAAGTAACGATGTTATAACATCTCCAACTACTTGTGGATGAATGATATCTGTATAAACAAATATTTGAGATGGTAAACCTAAATATAAATTTGCTGGGTTTTTTCCCAATGTGATTTGTTTCAAATTTGTTCTTGGTTTAAAACCCATTTGAAGACTTAGTATTGGAGTTGTTATGATAGAAGTGATATCTTTATTTGATGTTGTTACTCCTATCATTTTTGTTAGTTCATCATAACGAAATTTAACATTATTTTTTAACTGAGGGTTTTCATTAAACGCTTGAAGAAAGTGATCTATATTATCGTAAGTAGTGGCTGGTATATGAGCTTTTATATCCACAATTTTTGAAGTCTTGTCAGCAGGCGAAAACACTTTTTTCTTTATATAAATTATGTTTTCATGCTCTTGTACATTATACATAGAACAAGGGTATTGAAATTCCACCAAACCAACTACCCATTCTCCATCCAATTTAATGGTCTTTGGTAATTTTGTTAAAAAATGTGCAGTCGTATTATCTGTGTAATAATCGGATGAACTATTACTTAACAAAGTTAAATAAAAGCTATTATCACTCATATTTTCTTTAAGCTTGATTCAGGTATCCAAGAATTAAATTTATTAGGATAACCTTGCCACTTCACTAGTATTTCCTTTCTGCCAGCAACTCGACGTGAACGTAATATTTTATCAATTTTATACTCGTTGGAGGGGAGGTAAGTTACTTTTTGTATTTCTTTTGAATAAAACGTCCCAATTATGCGTTCGCCTTCCAAATCCCTTAGTGTATAAACAATCCGAGGAGATCTTTTAATAATTGAATTAATTATAAATATTTCATCACTCCAATTACTTTCGTAACCTTTTTGAAATATATGTTTGTATTTAGTGATTCTAACATGATCTCCTACGTTTAGTTTTGCAGTTTCTGGTGAGATTTGTCTATCTGTATTGCGATCATATAAATTACACCAAACAGTCATAATATTATTAGAGTTAACATCAACTGGACACATTTTTATGCTTGAATGATAGCTGTGGTTGTAAGAATAAAGAAGATCTTGTAGAACATTTATGTAATTATATGTATTCTTATGAGTGAAGTAACGCCACATTTTCGTTTTAAGAGTTCTCTGGAACCTCTACTATACTTGCTTTAATATCAGGGTTATTAGTGGTATAATAATTAATATTTTTACTTTTGAAATAATCTCTTACCACCTTTGAAACGAATTCCGTACCTTTATCAGATTGGATATGACGAGGAACTGAGTTGGCTTCAGTAAATATGCTTTCAAAACAATGTTTAACTGTTGCTGAATCCTTCTTCTTCATGGCTCTTGCAAAAGCATATTTACTGAATACATCGATAACACAAAGAATATATTTGTAACCATCATTAAATTGACTATATGTACTCATGTCACTCAAATCAGCTTGCCAAAGTTCATTAAAGTTAGATAGAATGTATCTATTTCTAGTAAACCGCCTATGAACAGGTTTATGTAGTGTATACGTGTCTTGAGATTGTAACCATTTTTTTACATCTTCTTTATTCATTTGACCTTTCATTTCCTTTGTTAAATTATTTAAACTGCTATAACCAGCGGGATGAGAGATATCATAGTAGATTCTGTTAATATCTAATAAGGAGTCCATCTTTCCCAATTTATAGTTTTTGCAGATGATTTTTGTACTCGTGTAGTAAGAGGAGTAGATGTGTTGTTTTCTTTATCTAACGAGGCTCGTGTTCTTATAGAAGTAGAGGGGGTAAAGGGCTCAATCAAAGGAGTGTCATTAATAAATGCTAAATTTGTAGGATTACCTATGCATGACTTAGGAACTTTGATATCTTTTAAAAGTAAAGCAAACACTTCCCAGCCAATTGGTTTAGGACGTTTAAGACATCTAACCGTGTCGCTCACCAAATCAGTAATATTGCTATTTTGAATAGTCTGGTTGTTTATAACAACTTCACCAGTCTGCTTCCACCAAATTTTAGGTTTACTTAAAACAATGTAATCTAATAGCGTTCTAGCTTTTTTTCATAAGATTTAGGTAATATCTCTATTATTTTTGATGGACTGATCGGCATTGATTCTTGATTTATTTCACCAGGTGTCGTGTTAAACAAAGATGGTGCAGCTATCTCAGTTACATCACCTTTCGCTGATTCCTTATATTCTGTCTCCTCCTTTTTGGGTATCTTTGAATTTATGATATCATTACTTTCTTTGTTGAATTGATCGAACCCCTCCATTACTATAGGTATCTTAAACGGTTTTCGATCTGTTTCAATAAAATGTAGAAACCGCTGCAATGCTTGAGAATAAAGCATCCATTTTTCACGATCGTTCATTTTACTTTTGAGAATTTTTTGCATCTCTTCATCTAGCCGAGATGAGGAATTTTCAGGAGGGTTCTCGTTGCGTTTCAACTTTTCAATAAAGTCCGATTCAACTAATAACATTTTTTTCGTGTTTTCCATTTTGTTTATTTATGATAAAGAGTTAACTAAGGCACTTAGAACTGCTCCTAAAATAATAGGTAAAAAGGCACCTCCTTTTTGAATTATAACCGTTTTTCTTAATTTATGTTTACCTTTTGAAACTAATTTCCTTAATATGTCTTTGTACTTTTTTAACTTTGTTTTTTCCTTTTTTTCTAAAGGAATTTTCCCATTCAGAACGTTATAAATGCACTCGCATATAATGTTGATCTCTTCATCATCACAAGATTTAAGTAATGCAGTACGATATTTGGGTTTAAGCAAGTGCAATGCTTCTAATAAATGTTTATATGTGTTTACTCTTGCATGCATCATGTAGAACTGACTAAAATTTGTTGATTTTTATCATATTTAAATCCTTTTTTGGGTACATACACTGTGCAATGTCCATCAAATGGAAATATTTTTGTTTTAAAACGACATATGTCATTTGTATTTTGTTTCAGATCAATCATAAGGTAACCATGAGCATCCTTTGTAGCATCTTTGTAGGCTTCATCCACGAATTTTGAGTTTTCAGGACAAACTTGTCGTGACAGGTATCGTATTTGAGTTTTATCTCTAGGGTTCTTAAAAAATACAATGTAGCTTGTGTTCAGTGAAATATCACGTTGACCTCTTCCTTGATGAAATATGTTTTGTGTTATATAAAAAACACTTAAATTTCTATGATGACTTCCTTTAGTAAAAATATCAACAACTCGTCCATCTGATTCTCTCATTAAATCATCTATTATTAGAAGTTTAGGTTTTTTCCCATCGAAAGTTGAAAAATCTGGTATTCCTTGACTATAATTTACATTTTCTAGATTATAAAGAGGTTGCATTTCATCATAACACCAAATAATTTCATCAAATTCTATGTTACATATCTCTTTAGTATTATTCAAAAAATTTGTAACAAATTGAGTTTTGCCACACCCACTGGGACCTGCGACAATGGTAGTGAAAGGATGATAAAAATGAATCATCTTTGAATGCTGTAATATGTTTAACAGTGTTGATATGAATGCGGATAGACATTAAATGGTGCTATTCAATAAACATATTACTATTTAAACTAAAGTAGAGTAAAAAAAAAACTGATAAAAAATATGTATATTTATTCTGATATTAACACTTTTCTTTATAATCTATTGTTACATTTTATATACCCAACCACCAATTTAAATTTAAACATAAAAAACAATAAATCTATGTTTACAATATTCTTATGCCAAAACACGAATAAATGTTAAATTAAACAATTAATTAAAATATAATTTACAATTAAATTTAAGTTAACTATTCAAATTTACATACAAAATATATATTACAAACAATAATTCGAATTTGAATGTTCTGTCATTTACATGACAAAATTTAAATTATTTTTTTATTTTACAATGTCCCCACGCAAGGGTGTCACAAGTGTTTTCTAATAAGTAACGTTTTGTATCATCATGAGATAATGATATTTTATTAATTTTTTGAGTGAATATTACATGTTTTATAGATTTAAATCTTAGCATTTGAGCACGTTGCACATTTTTGTTAAATAAACATGTTTTGAAATTATTTAGAGTAAATTTCTTTGTAACACATACATTGACTCCTTTAGCTTTTGATAAAACACCATATTTACCTTTTTTGTCATCATTCTCATCATATTTTTCAACATCTAAGGCATACATTTTAGATTTTAGACCAACGAACTCTTTTAAAATTCTACCATTATTTTCATCTTTGAAAAATCCTAATCGCTTTTTATTTATAAGTGGGAAATTATATTTATTGATAGGAGGATAGTCAGATGTATCAAAATAGAAATTAAGATCTTTTTTTATATCTGTATAAAAATTTTCAGTGAAAATTTGATAAATTAAACTATCCGTATCTGTATAAAGAAGTTTGAGTTTGTTAGGATATTTGATTTTCATGTAGTTGTAGTGAAAGTCATACATTAAAGTTTTTGATATATCTAATACACAAAACCCCAAATAAATCGGTTTATTATAAAAGACTTTAGTTTTTTTCAATTGAACAGCTACTAAATTCTCTGAGAATATGGATAGACTGTGGAACTCAGGTCTAGCTATCAAAGACTGAACCCCTTGCGATTTCCCTCGATTTTCCCAGTGATTTAATAATTTGACGTTTACACGTTTTGCAACATTTTCCATAGTCTTACCGAACACTGAATTGTTCATTAGTTTAAAAAAATCTTTTTCAAAATCAGATGATGCCAGCGATCTCATGTGGGTATTTAAATCTATGTAACTTTTTAACCACATAGACTGCTGAAATTTAAGAATGCGATGTATTTTACTTAATACCAAACCATTCTTCAAACACTGTTTTAGATTTCGATAATGAATTACATAATTAGTTTTTCTATTTAAATTAGGAATCAGTTTTTTTCTTTACAATTACCCAAACAAACGTTTTCAGGACAGAATGGTAAATCTGAATGTGAGTCATGAATTTCGTTAGGGTATTCGAGGTCAACTTCTAATATGAAACCATGATCAGCGTCATCGGCTATATTGAAGTCTGTATCTACATGAACCCATTCAAATTTACCTGTAGGGAGACATTGAGACATAGCCCATCCGTAAAGGTTGTTTGCATCAAAATACATAAGATAGGACGATGGTATGTTTGAATCAAAATCATCCATAAATTTATTATTAGCTTTCGCATATCTGTTACTACATTGCGATATGCCACCTCGAATATTTTTTGCAATGAATGATATTTTATCTATATCAGTTAGGAGTTCTAATTTTATTTTTGTAGTAAATAACATTGCATCCCAACTTAATCCTGGAGCAGTATAATAATGAGCGGGATCTAAACCATACGTCTTAAGACAAAGGTTTCTAAAATTTTCAAATACGTCAGCCAGTAACAAAACATCTGTTTTTAGGTATAAATCGGAGTAATCGCCCATATTTTTGCAACGAAAATGGGACCAAACATCTTTTGCATGATTATAATCATCTTCTGAGATGTGACTATCAGTCAAAGAACTAAAAAAATTGTCTTTAGAGGGAAGATCAGTTAACTTTAAAGAATCGTATGATGTCATGTATTCATACGGATACACACCCTTTCGTAATAAGCGTTTAAAATCGTCCTCACAAGTGAAATTCAATTTTAATTCATGAAATTGTTTAGGAAACAAGTTTTTTGCTAGTTTATCAAGACTGCTGGGCATAAATTTAAGTGAATCTACAAACCTCAATTTGATTGTGCGATTATTTATTTGTAACTTCTTAGAAAATGAAATGTATTTTTCTTTGTTCTGTGGAATCAATTCAATGTCCCCTTCCACCAAACCAAGTCCATGTACTATGAAATGACTATCATAGTTACTCAAATTATGAAAAAATACAGGTATAAATTGAGGTGCTTTGTATTTTTCAGAACAAAATGTATGCGCTACGCCTTCGTAAAGACCAGTATGGAAATTGTAGGAAATGATAGAATCACTATTTAAATTTCTATCACAAATGTAACATGTCCTACTCTGAGCAATATGTTTATTATTTTCAATGGATAAAGGCAATGGAGTTTTTCCGAAAGTATTCCTCTTACAAATGCTTTTTAAATCTTTTTCTATGTACTTCATAAATACCTGGGTGCAATCTTTACCTTTGTATGTTCTATACACAGACAATTTATCATTATAAGAACACTTAATATAATATCCAAAACTATATACCTCATGTTTTTGAATATTTGTAGTAGAAGATGTTGTAGGGTTATTTGACTGTGTTGCTATTGGGTTTAAAAAGGCTTCAAAATCAGCATAAATAACAAAAGGCACCCTTAATTTACGTTCGTAATTATCGAAGGTAACTTCATTGGTGGGAACGTTTTCATTGAACCAGTTTTTCTTTTTATCTTGTTCTGAAGGTAAATGTGTGCAAACATGGAAACAATCGTTTTTTTGATGTTTCATTAAATTTTCGTGAGTTGTGAAGTTGGATAAGCATCCATCGCAAATATGAACAGCATGCTGTGTATTTGATAATTGCTTAGATACTAATCTAGATAAGTTTTTGATAAAGCAATAATGTCCGTTACTATTTTTGGATATATACAATAAGTTCAAATGGATATCTTTTCTACACTTTGTTAAATGCAATGGTCCTACTATATCATGTTTTTTATTTTGAGAATTGTATTCAATTCCAAAAACGTTTATGCTCATATTATTATTATTTTCAAATTTTGGAATATCCCCCAATTTTATTGGAAAAGTTAAATCTCTAAAATTCAATTTATTTTTATGAACAATATACGATTTAGTACAGTTTGAACGATGGTTTGTTGGGGGTATAATCCTGACAATACTGCCCATCTAAAACATTCTTGATCACTATTTTTTACATTAGTAACTGCTTTTTTATTTTGAATATCTCTTGGTAACTCAATATAAGAAGAACCGCGCAACGGATTAAATTTGTTAACATTAACATCTAGATAGTTAAATTTTACTAAACCCCACCCACTGTCTTTTCTTTCAAAGTTAGATAATTTTGTTAATATATCCTTAATCACGGACTCGAAAATTTCATCCTTGTCGCTACTAGTATCAATAATATTGTTACATAATTGGAAATCAAAAGTATTATTGATTTGTTTGCTCTCTTGTGTAAAATCGGCATTTAGAATAAAGTTAACTTTCAATGCAAAATGATTACTAAGGGAACGATCCAATAATGCAAAGATTTTATCTCTATTATTTTGTAAAATAGTTTCAGGTGTAAAAGGTTGGTAAACTTTTTCATTAAGTAGTATTCTATAAGTGGCCACCCTATTCTTAAACGCATTCTCAATTAATTGAACATCAATCCATTCTAAGTCAGATCTTATAACATTATTTTTATGAAGATTACTGTTTAAATGATTTTTAAAATATCTTTTAGACACTAACTTTTTACATACAGAACATTCAATTTCAGCATTATTATTTGTACTTACAATGACAGAAGGGGTTGGTTTAGATGACGTTGATGATGTAGGCTCAACAGCTAGGCGACTTTTCTTAACAGATACTTCTTCTTCTGTCTCTAAAACTGTAGCCGACCTTTTCAATCCACCTCCTATTTGAGAAGATCTAAAACAACGAAAACATATACATTTATAAATACTCTGATGCGAGATATAATTAAAAATATTTAAATGTTACTTCATTTATACTAACTCAAATCTTTTCGACACTGCTGACAATAGGCTTGCATCATTAAAACACCGTCAATTACATCTTCAGATACAGTTTTCTTCTTGGAATCGTTGATATAATGACCACTACATGGTGTAAAGTATGGTTTAATATCAAAATCTTCCACTAATGTAGAAGGTAACTTATTTTCTGTGTACCAGAGCCTTATACTGTTATGGAAACATTTTAAAATAAATTCTTTACTTAATTGTGCAATCTTGTCACGAGGTAAAGTGGGACCAATATGATAGTAAGTAAAAACCATTTTGGAAATGAACGTCACAAATAAGTATTACAATTATTGAAGCACGGTGGTAAAACACTGAATGATAACAATCTCAGATACCCCGTTTATATATGTGGGCTCTCCCACCTCACCATCAACGTAACAATAAGATCAAGTATCGCCTCGTTAAAAAACTATCCTATTGTTCAGCAGGTAATAGAATAATCGCTACAAGTAGAAACAAGATCCGGTCATAACAAGTTAAAACTCAACATGAAGCAGGTATTCGTTAAATGGTTTGAACATGCAGGAACATGAATATTTTAAGTGGAAATAACTTACGTCTCTCCGTGACATTGGCTCACAAGTCGGGCGGCTTCATATAACTCTTCATCTAGTTCGATTACTTCACAGAGTCTTATAAGTTCCGCATCATAAACATCACAGTTCAGAGAATCCATTGTCAAACGAAGCCGCCTCCCCACATTGAGTTTCTGCGTTAAGTAATTCAATAAAGAGTATACATTTTATAAAACAAAGAGGGTTATTACATATTAACAAATGTAGTGGACCGACTTAACACTTTTCGTCATTTTTAATGTGAAACAATGCAAAAGAATATCTTACAAGGAAATTTACTTAAATCATAAAAAGGAAAGATAAGAAATGTGAAACACTTTAACACTATCCTACTGCTATCGTTAAAAATTATATTTATCACTGTTTCTTATTATCTATAAAATATTTTACACATGTGTCCTTAGAAGCTAATTGTTTTGTAATATTATATACAATATTTCGCGTATTTTGTAATTCCAAGTCGTCTTCCAACGCAAAATACTTCAGTCTGACGTCCGCGTGCTTCCAGTGTTCCGTGGATGGGATGTTTTTGATTGTTTGCATATCATATATCTCTATTTTAATTAAGTGAGATGAATACGCCCCATCATCTTGTCCAGATGATAAATTAGCCACGCCTTCTGGCGAACTTTTGCTTACATTCGAAGACCGTTTCAAGGTTTTACACTGCTTTTTAGGTCGTTCAAAGAAGCTGTCAATATTATTTCCAGGACGTTTCTTTGCGAGGGCTTGCTTAACTTTGAAACCAGCTGTACCTTCCTCATCGGTTGAATCACCCTGATTTTCCGGGTAGTAATAGTTCTTGAAAGTATTTTCAGAGAACTGAAACAATGAAAGACAATATTTTAAACACTATTAACAATTCTATTAATTAAATACAAAGAACACTAGACGAAACAATATTATAAAAAGGCAATATGGGTTACAGTAATTTAAAAAGAAAAACATACTCACGTCCATTGTTGGATCTGTCTATAAACACTTCACTTTTGAACGCACACTCCACTTCTCTATATACCACACTAGATACAAGGAGCTCTGGTACAGAAGGCTGCCTCTACAGGAATACTTATTCAGCCTCGACTCTCTTTGGCTTTTATACTCGTAATATGGTAGAGAGCAGGGGAACGTACCATAAATCTTGTTTCAACCAGTTCATCTTATACCTGAACGCAAACAATAAACTTTTTGTCATTTTACAATACAATAAACATCTATAATAAAGCAACTAAGTTGTTACAATAATAAATTCAAGTCACAAGAATTACCGGTGCGTTAGTCTAAAACATGTTTACACCAGTTAATGCTCTTTGTTAAATATGAATAGAAAGTATCATGCCTTGACATGTTCGTCGAAGGATCTCTTTACCCAAAACCCGAATTATTCAAATAAGCGGAAACAATAAATATATATTATCTTTAAAAATGCACAAAAGACATTTTTATTCACATAGAATTAGCCTTAAACATGTTTTAACCGGTTCTCAGTTTCTCACGTCGTAACAAGTTTATTGAAAGTATGCATTCTCTTAAACAATACACAAGTCATAAAAAATAATAATAGACATAGGTAAGTAAATTATTCAAAGAAGGTACAATAAATAAAGCAATTAAGCAAAAACGCAACTTCACAAAATTACCGAGGTTTATTCAGATACAAAACATTGAAATATATGTAAAAAAAAAAAAGTTTGATAAGATGGGAAATTAACTTTTATTAAGACGTAATCAAAAATTGACTTATTAATCATATGTACAAATTTGGTAATACAACAAAGAGATGTATGATAGAAATAGGTATAAGATATCATAAATATTCGAGAAAAAGAAAGATACGCTAGATAGGATCGTTAAGTTTAGGTATTTGGATAAACTTAAATGTAACTCAGAAGTTCTTAAGTTAAAACGTAATTATAATACATTTCATAAATACCTACATTTATAGAAATAAAAGTAAAAGTAGGTGAAACTCAGTTAGGTTTCATAAAGGTAAGTCTAGACTACTTAGGTTAACTAAGAGTAGGTTTTAATTAAATTTGGTTAGGTTACGAATGGAAAAGTTAGGTATTTTAATTAGGTTAGGTTAGGTTAGAATCGCAATCCATATGATTACAAAGTTATACTAAAAATTAATTATAAAATACCTATCAGTATGAGACACAAGGAAAAGGTGTGCATGACACTGCCAGGTAGCTGGGTAGGGTAACAATGGTCTAGCGCCGAGTCCAGATCGAACAATAGAAAGGGTCGGTAATCCTTTTGTGACCGTCGTGCACAAGGTGTATTGTGTAAAGAACGTATTCTGTAAATACTAGAAGGAGGCTTCTGAGAGCGTCGAGACCCAGCGCAATGAATCTAAATGGGGGGCTATTAGTTTTTTTTTTTTTTTTTTTTTTTTTTTTTTTTTTTTTTTAGGTTTAGCAAGACCATGGATGGGCGGTGGTGGGGTCCTGGGAGCAGGCCCCAGACCCGGGCTGGTAACGGGGGTACCCTACTACTGCGGAATATTAGTTTTAGCGGAATCTTTAAAATTAGTTTTAGCGGAATATTTGTTCAAGTATAGGTCATGGGCCCAAACTACTGCAAACCAAAGAGCATTGAATCACTACGCTTGGTTCTATTCTTTTATAAATATCGTATAGTTATAGTACATTACGATACAAGTGCGTAAAAAAGGAAGTTCGCAAGGAGTGGCGATAAATTACGGCGACATGAGTTGTGTGAGCGCGTTTGAATATTACATATAAACTCATTTCTGCTTCATTTGTTCAAAATATCGATTATTCGCAAAAATGACTTAAGTTCCTACTAAAAAGGAGGCGCTTAAGCCCTTCTTGTAGTGTACGGAACCCTTACAACGCGAGTAGAACTCGCACTTGGCCGGTTTTTTTTAACGGTAGCAACTCTGAAACTAGGCGAAATCCAGAAAACTTTACATCTTATCAAAATGTGACCAGGAACACACTGTTAAAATTATTTGGTTTATTTCCTCATGTTACACCGTGTATTTTAAGCAGTCGCCAATTTGCCAACTAAGTAGGCAATTTAAGAAGAATTTTCTCACTGTACTTCCTAAAAAAAAAACTCATCTGACACATAAAATGTCATTGTCTTGTCACTTGAATGACATTGACATATTAAAGGCACAGTTTTGGTTTAACTTTCTATCTTACATTTTAAACTCCCGTTTTTTCTATTTTATATTAGACTTATCAGATGCCGTTTTATAAGGAGATAGTCATAAATACGTTTAAACTTCTCTAATCCTACAATGAAACACTCTATAGTAAGGAAATGGAGCCAAATACAAAGAAGTTTACTTTGTAAAATTAGTTAAAAAAAAAAAAAAACGTCTCTGTGGGACTTGCCTTGTGTCTTCGTCAGGAAGCTACAATTTTATTTCTAGCCTTTTAATTTTGTCTTCGTGAAAGATATCTTGATGTTTCGTAGTAGTATTGTAGAATATTATGCAGATAGCCAGGACAGATGTGGCTACTGCAAAAGTCCCAATACGAATTTCACCCACGGTGAGTAATGGTGTGTCATGTTTATGAAATTTGCATTTGTAAACTAATTCCGTGCAATACTTTTAAAAACAAGATTGGTATCGTAGGTATGTGGGCACATTCCATGACTGTGGGTGACTATCAAGATCTCATCGATAGGGGCTGGCGGAGATGTGGAAAATATTGTTACAAACCGACAATGGAAGTTACTTGCTGCCCTATGTACACTATAAGGTAAACACTGCTTTAAATACTCTGGTCGACTGAAGGAATGTTCCAGATATCACTGCATATTTTATTTCACAGGTGCAGAGCATTAGAATTTAAAGCTACAAAGTCTCAGAAGAAAGTATTGAAGCGTTTTAATAAATATTTTAGGACAAGATGCAAATGAGAAATCTGAGATGGCTGGAGATGGCAATCGGAAGATGTCTACTTGCAGCAGTGAGGCTGATATAGCAGAGGGGGTGGAGCAATTCCTGGAGAGTACAAATGTGCCACAGAATATTAATATTAGCAACATTGTGAAGGCAGATGAAGAAGAGGCTTTTGAAGACCCTAAAGAGCAGTGTAAAGGTATGAAATTTAAGATTGTAAATATTAGTTAGTCACAGAATTTCACTTAGCTAGTAAAGTTTTTAATGTCTTAGTCTCTCAGTTTAGTTTTTTCCCGCCTCCTTCAAACCATCACCACCAGAGGCCTTAATGACTTTTTATTTAGAATATGGCATTTGTTTTAGTCCATTCTAATCTTGAAAAAAAAACTGATGAAATATGTGAATTCCAATTTTAGTCATTAGAATCCAATTCCAAGTCATCCAATCTCAGTTTTTTGGTTGGAATGTATAACACTTAATAATAATAAATTCCAGTGAGACTATTACTATATTTTTTGTTTGAAATGTTTCAGATGAACCCAAAGTAGAATTAGAATCTACTTCAAGCCAGTAAGCAAACCATTAGATAAGAGTAAGCCTAAAGAAGTGAAAAAAGGTAAGAAATTTAATTACATCTTCACATCATTGCTCATATTAAAACATTCACTTTCTTGGGCATTTTCATAATTTAGAACTCCCCAATTAGCATAAGTTGTTAACAAAAATTAGCTTCCTGTCAGTTTTGTGACGACAATTAAGCATAAAAATCTGTCCAAAAATTTACTTTTTTCACATTCTGAATATAGATTATCGCTTAAAGTTTATGTAATTAACACAAATACAATATTTTTATAGAAATTTCATGCTTGATTATTGTCACAAAAGTGACAGTGAGTTAATTTTTATTAACAACTTACGCTAATGGGGGGCCCTAAATTCTGAAAATGCCCCCTTACATGTTAAAACTAACATGAGTAAAAGAAAGAGTATATAACTGGCTTAAATCTAATTAGGCCCTGGGACCCTTGAGGTATTGAGCCCTAAGGATAATATGTTGTTGGATTTGTAATATTATTAGCCAACAGAATGTGGTTGGCAAAGCCACTAACCTCTTCATTTCGAGTAACATCAAACATTAATGGTCTGTTTTTTTAATAGGTGAGGGCTACAACCCAGCTAAAGCTCCCAGTAAAAAAGCAAAGCAAATTAGATTGGAGAGGAAAATGGAAAAACTTAAGGAAAAAGGAATTGATATCAGTTCTTTGTCTAACACAAACAAAAATAAGGAAAAAGAAGTAGAGGATTTTATAAATGAATTACCCGATGATGTCAAACATAAACTAGAGGTATGAAAATAAATTTTGTTTTTAAAATTAATATAGTGATGCACTGATTGAGGTGATCGAGAAATATCCAAATAGGTCTATCCTTCTAAAATTAGAACCACTTATATTAATATACAAAGTTTTCGTATCTTTATTTTGGACCTTATAACTAAATTGGAATGAATTTCATTTGTTTTAACCCTTATGGCACTGCTATCCCAAAAAGGACCACACTAAAACACCATCTTTTACTTTTATTTTATATAGAATTATTAGGAAATTATTACATACATACATATACGATGGCAATGAGGCTCAGATTCATCAATCATTATTTTTATTCTTGCCCATGAATGGATTGAGGAAAGAGATGGTATCAGGAAAATCTAATAATATTTATTTATATTTTCAGATAAAATTAGTGAGAACTGCACCTCCAAGCCCGGAATGGGAGGCAACCATGAAAGAAACTTGTGAAGTTTATGCCAAGTATCAGACGGTCATACATAATGATAAGCCTGAAAAGTGTACACCAACTAAGTTCCTCAGCTTTTTAGTGCAGAGCCCATTGCTGGTAATAATTCAAAGTTTCTTAGTAAAAAAATAATAAGGGGCATGGTTGTTGTACTATGCATGTGGAGTTAGTTTTAAATTACATTTTAGTATCATAATCATAATATAACATTTATTTCTAAGAATATGGTAGGTACAATTGAGATGTTAACAGGTTGTATTGTAAGATTCAGCATATTCTGCCAACAGTGGCGTAGAAATATATAAAATGGCATTCAAGTTTATAACTAAAATTGAAATACAGTCGTACATATTATAAAATTACAACACGTACAAATAAAATCATATCAAATATCATACAGTATTAAGTCCACATTAAATCATTCGTAATTAAAAATTAAAAATAATAATGATACAGAATTAATTTATGTCAAAATTAGAAGAGTCAGAATTCATTATTGTTTAAGTATGTACCTAAGGGCAAACTCTTACAATGTTTCAGAAAGTATTGGGAATTGTAAATTTAGCCCTATACAGTCTATAAAGAAGAAACGATGTCGTCGGTGGCAGAATAGCAAAAGCACTTTATTCCATATTCAAATGAAATACATAGACAACTATTACACTGCGAGTATCAAAAGAGTTTATCAACAAAAGAGTTTCCATAACTATATAGAGGGCGCTATTATTCAGTTATAAAAACACAATACCCCCACTATCACTAATAATAGTAAAACAAATTAAACATTAACCATACCTAAGGCTTTTATAAAATTATAATGCTTCTTTGCACATAAACTTTTTGTAAGCAAATCAGCGGGCATATCAGCTGTGGGCAAATAATGCAATTTAACTAAATTATCAGAAACACACTCTCTAATGAAGTGGTAGCGGACGTCGATGTGCTTTGACCTTTTATGAAACACAGGATTTGACGACAGCTTAAGTGCGCTCTGATTGTCATTAAACAGGTTCAAAGTATACATTTTATTGGTAATTTCGAACTGCAGGTTTCTTAAGTACACTGCCTCTTTACAAGCTTCCGAAATACTCATGTACTCTGCCTGGCAAGTTGATAAGGCCACTGTCCTTTGCTTTTTACATTCCCATGATATAACAGAATACACAATACAGTCTGACCAAAAAGAGTAGAAATTAAAAAGTGGCAACATTGTAGTGTCACAGTATAATAAAGAATACTATCGTACAGTATGGCCACTCCCGCTCCCCGCTGAAAGTGCCCACCCCCTCTCGGTTACCTCACAGTTACCGCCTGTCAAAAACGCGAACAGTCGACCTCACTGTCATATTTCACTCATACAAGCATAGTACGCGTTCACCTACACGAGCTTCAGACTGTGCTAGGAACGCGCCTCTTTCATAAATTTGATCGCCAGTGTCCGAGGTGTGGTAGTGTCATCCCTTTCAAATCAATACCTATGTGTGAGAAAACTGGACGACACTACGATGTTGCCACTTTTTAATTTCTACTCTTTTTTTTGGTCAGACTGTACCTACTGCGTACAAAGCTATTTATCCACGGTATTATATTTCACTATAATGAAAGCTATTGCAATAAAAATTTCGACAAATAGTTAATTTATGTGATAAAGGCTCATGATTGCCTGCTTCTCCAAGTATCTACCGGATTGTAGAAATTATTTTCTTGGTAATGTGTAATTTTTCTGGCCTTGCAGTACAAAACCTTATTTAATTTGGGACTAGGTAAATTGACCTTTAATCTTATTATTTCAGGAAGAGCATAGTGACTCTGCCCCGCCTTGTGGTTACGGCTCCTTCCACCAACAATACTGGCTGGACGGAAAACTCATAGCCGTGGGTGTCATAGACATACTGCCCAAGTGTGTCTCATCGGTTTACTTCTTCTATGACCCAGCTTACACTCATCTTACATTGGGCACTTATGGAGCTTTGAGGTAAAAATGAGATATTTTAGAGTCATGTAAGTTGAGAAATGTATGGGGTTGGGGACTCTTCTCTATTCGAAAATACCCTATTTATTGTGTAATTTTTTTTATTTTATGGTAACAATGGAGGGTTAACCCGAGGGTTAACCAACCATTTTATATGGAATTTGACAGATATCCCACTAACCCTGTGTTAAGTGTTTGGTGCATGTGGGTCTAAGTATACCTACATACTTACAATTTGCACACAAAGAAACATCTAGTTTATAGCCTATGCTATAGGGCCTATAGGTTCGAAATATTACCTAAAAAAGTAACGTGGATTTGAATCCTAAGCTTTTGGAGCCCTAAATTTTGCCAGCACTGACACAGCTCTTGGCAGTAAATTTTTCAATATAGTGGATACTGATGTATGGCGATTAACTTTGTTACGTTAAATTTGTCGAAATGGCTTTAACGATTAACGAAGTTAACTTTTTTAGTAACGGAAAAGGGGATATAAATATAAAGGATGTTATCAGAACACGATCGACAACGATTGATTAGTGTGTGCCTAGCCTAGTAGAATCTATCGATTGACGAATCTAGAAATAATAGAAAAACAGAGGTGTGAAAAATAAGTCATATTTATAATTTATTCAGAGCCGGCATAGGTCAACTTACATTGGCCACTTACGCGTCAGTAGAGGGACAGTCATACTTCTGTCCCTTTTCATCTGGCGCGACTGCCCGCCGTCCTTGAAACGGCCAATCACAGCGCGCTTAACACATTCCCCGCCCGCTCCTCGCACCCCAAACACTGGCGACTCGTATCGCGCACAAAATATACAAGATTTCTACTCTATAGGAGGTTCTCTGTGTGTGAAAGAAAATAATTGAACTATGTATGGATTGGTCTAAATAATTGTAGTTGTACCTTTTGTATTTTCTAGGGAGATAGCCTTCACCAGGCAACTGCAGTCAGTCAGTCCCGCGCTAAAGTATTACTACATGGGCTACTACATCCACTCCTGCAAGAAGATGCGGTACAAGGGCAACTTCTATCCCTCCGACCTCGCCTGCCCTGAGACTTACAAATGGTTCCCTTTAAAGGACTGTATCCCTAAGCTCGAAGCCACGCCATACTCTAGACTAGACCCGGACATTGACAGTGTAGATCATAACTACCCTAAAGATGACGATATGAATTATGTACCGGTGCTGGCCAAAGGTGTTGTAATGCCATATAAAACTTATAAGAGGAAAAGTAAGAAAGGTAACTTTGAAGAGATGTTGCAGCAGTATTCGCAGTTAGTTGGAGCTGTTTGTGCCAAGCGGATGATATTAGTAAGTCAATGAGAGTATACTGTAGAAAATGTTCTTTCTAGTTTAATTCCCACCTTCAATGTAAATCTGTTTGTTCTTTGTACTTAAATAGTGTTTTGTGATGAATAATACATTTAGTGTTATATGCTTTCGTCATTTAGGTAATTGCAAAGTTGGTTTACAGGTTGATTCACGAAGTTGGCGTGAATGGAATGAACGAAGCTTATAGTGTGTGAGTGACACCTGCTAACTGTCAAGAGCCACCATATTATTGGCTAATTTGTCCCACACATAGATATTTTCATTCATTCAATCATTCATGCCAACTCTTATGAATTGACCAGTACTTCTCAATGTTTTCATACAAGTTACAGGAGTCTGTATCAACCCCCTTACTAGTAGTTTATCATCAGAATAAGATCCATAGTTGCTCAACAAATTTACAAATATTTCATGAACATAATTTTTCTCAATAAGTAGCTATTCTCAATAATAATATTCGTCCAATTATTGATATATTGATTTGATTATGCCTAACTAGTCATAGTTAATAATCCGTAAGTTTAATTATAGTTTTCTGATTATAATTTTGTTTAATGTACTACAAAGCAGACCATTACGCACAGCTAATACCATAGATAAGTGGTCTTTAAAAATATTTCTTCTAGCAAGTTTTAAGGTTAGAAGACAATTAATTCAACCAAATTATTTGTGATGTTTTCGAATAATTGATAAAGTGACGCATTTTTTAAACTGTGTGCATCACAGCAACATTATAACGGGGGCGCGGGACCGTGGGACAAGTGCACACAGCACATCACACATTACCTAACTAATAGTTAGGGGTAGAGGGGGAGTCCCATTTCATTTTTGACGGCAGGGAGCTTAAAAACAGGTAACCCCCACCTAGGCACATAGCGCTAATTAATAACAAAAACGCTACGCTATTGAAAACGCCACAGTACATACCTACCTATCTTAATCAAATAAGGGGCCCGTTTCTCAAAACTGAAAGTTACAAGTTACAAGCGGAAGTCTCTTTCCAACTTGTCATATTAGACATTGTAAATTGTAACTTGTAGCTTCGAGAAATGGGCCCCAGGGGTACAAGCCTTGTATTACAAGTGTGTTTCCATGACAACCCATACGATTTGACAGTTCACGCACTTGTAATACAAGGCTTGTACCTTTCGAGAAACGAGCCCCAGGTTGTTGAGGTCGTACATATACCTACGTAGTTGGAGACCCTAATGATATGAACTACCTATTTGATTGTTTAGTCTAATATTATGATATAAAAAATGAAATTTTATTTTTTATAAAACAAACGAACCTATTGTATCCTTATGGAATTGTTCAGTGTCTATGATTTAAAGATGTACATTTTTGAAAAGTACGATATTATTTATAAAGATGGAAATTTATTTCTTAATTGTTCTAAACAATAAACACATGAAACTTATTTATTTATTTATTTCTCCAATATAAGGTATTGAGGATTGATATGAACATACCTACAGGGCTTTGAACTTGAACGGTTGCTGTCACTAATATATTATTTATTTTTAAAAAAAAAACCATCTGATTATGCCTAGAACAGTGATTGCAGTTGTAAAAGAGGAAAAAGGAAAAAATGTATTATCCTAACTGGTGCGGTAGCCAAATGGCATTTCTGCGACGCGAAACGAAAACGAAACGCCGCGAAAGGTAGTCTGGCTCTGTCGCGCCAAATACGTAAGAGCAATATAGATAGATATCTACGAGCGTTTCGTTTCGTGAGCGTTTGTGCCATTCGGCTACCCTGATTATGCAAATCTTAATTGTCATTGAAATATTTGTGATAATACCGGACTTCTCATTCATTACCAGTTTAGCAAATTTGCAAAATTATGCTGATGTATGTAGTGTCTGACCGAAACATGTTTTCTGGCCGAAACCGAAAACGAAGGTTCGGCTTTAGCTCTAGTTTTGGCCGGAACCGAAACTTTATAAGATTTGTTAAAATCGCTAAAAAATGTATAAAGTCGCTTTTATACTCATCTTAACTAGACCCTGCTCATAAAAGTCTTATATAGGTATGCAAGTGATTTTTGATATTTTGAGTTCACTAGGTATTTGTCATTTGTTATTTTTTGAACTCATATCAGGAACTTTTAAAATTTTGAAAAGTGAGCCCAACGCGACCCAAAAGTACAATTTCGTAAGTTTCGGCCCAGCTCAATTTAAATTCGGGCGATATTAAAATATCATGCATTTGCTCGTGTTTGCCAGTAGTTGAACCTATTGCAGCGAGCGATAACTAAATGATGTCATTCAATATCGTTCTATGTCAGTGTACTTTTTAGAACTGGTCTGATAGTGTACCTATATACCTATGCTAAATAAAATGGCCAACATCGACGGACCAAAAAAGGCGACCGCCAGGCGCCTTCGAGAAAGGATTATGTGATTGAGTTCAATTCCCGAGAAATACGTCGGCTAATGACTTGTACCAGAGACGAATAAACAGTTAAGATTGTTTACATCCAACGTGTCGTAGTTATCTTTAGTCAGTGATAGTTGCGCTTCGTTCTCTACGGATAGACGATTGGCATGTTGTCTAAGGGGTCAGTCGGCCTAGGCACTAATAATCGCTTGCGCTACGATAACGATTAAAAATCAACTGTGACTGTCGCACTTATAGTAAGAAGATAGGGAGACACAAAGCGTTTCCAAGCACAAGCAATTGCTTAGGCCCTAAGGGCGCGTAAACAAATGGCCAATCGTCCACGCTACTTAGCGTATCGTAATTGGGCCATTTTTTCATGTGGTTTCCACTCAGAATCGCGAGCTCTTTCAATCCTAATAGGAGAAAAAAAGTGTCCTAAGGTTTTTTTCCCATTCCGTTACCATTTTTTCATACATTTTGTATGGTGGTAACAGAATGGAATGTTTGAAAAATGTTTGGAAATCTTGGGACATTTTTTTTTCTCCTATCAGGATCGAAATGTCTGAAAATGATGTTACAAAAAAAGTGGGGTGGACAACTATGAAAAAAAAATGGCCCAATTATGGCTCCATTTATCGCTCTTCCGTAAATCCGTATTACTACAATAAACTTCGATATGCTATGAAGTGGGAAAGATTGGCCTCTTGTCTACACTTACACCACCATCCATTCCATTCCACTATATCGTAAACTATGGAAGCAAGCCCATTTCTCCGACGCCAAACGAAAACGAAACGCCGCGCCAGTTTGTCCAGCTCTGTAATTGCACGACGATAGAGATGAGCGTTTCAATATACGCACCCTGACCCCGACGATGATCAATATCGAATTTAATACCTACGTTCATTATCTTTGTGCTAATACTAAGTAACGTATATACTTGCATTTATTTTTAGCCTGAAAAAAAAAAATACAGGTTAACCACCCACACTGCAGGTTATAAATAAATGCAACAGTATAACCTGGGAAAAAGTGGCCTCTACTAAGAAGGATCCATCTTTATGTCTAACTGGAATTATACTGTATGTATTAGCTTTTTGTTTGCTTAGTAGGCAACATGCTTCAAGTATATTGCCTAGCCTGGTTATAATATATGTACATTATTAGGTTTCGATGTAAGTAAGGTCTTTTAATAGAGTTTATTCAAATTAATTACAACTTGGTGAGGTACAGATGTAGTGCGAAAACGTATTCTTACGGAAACGTACGAACGTGTGTCATGCTGTTTCAGTCAGTCTTAGTACAAGATGTACTGATATTTACTGAACTAGCATGACAAATACGAACATTTCCTAAGGAAACACTTTTCGCACATGTAAATGCTATTTTGATCAATATGGAGGCCAATCGCAAAACTCATATTTCTCAAAATCTGCCATTCTTGGTACATAGGTAATTTAAATGTTGTTTTTGTTTGCCTTTTGAAAACCTGTAGAGATCCGGAGAAATGCCTGCCGAAAAGACTGGTAACATCCTACAGTCTTAAAAATACCTACCCCAAGCACCTACTTAAACAAAATGAAATTTTTCATTAAAAACCGGCCAAGAGCGTGTCGGGCCACGCTCAGTGTAGGGTTCCGTAGTTTTCCGTATTTTTCTCAAAAACTACTGAACCTATCAAGTTCAAAACAATTTTCCTAGAAAGTCTTTATAAAGTTCTACTTTTGTGATTTTTTTCATATTTTTTAAACATATGGTTCAAAAGTTAGAGGGGGGGGACGCACTTTTTTTTCCTTTAGGAGCGATTATTTCCGAAAATATAAATATTATCAAAAAACGATCTTCGTAAACCCTTATTCATTTTTAAATACCTATCCAACAATATATCACACGTTGGGGTTGGAATGAAAAAAAATATCAGCCCCCACTTTACATGTAGGGGGGGTACCCTAATAAAATATTTTTTCCAATTTTTATTTTTGCACTTTGTCGGCGTGATTCATATACATATTGGTACCAAATTTCAGCTTTCTAGTGCTAACGGTTACTGAGATTATCCGCGGACGGACGGACGGACGGACGGACGGACGGACGGACAGACAGACATGGCGAAACTATAAGGGTTCCTAGTTGACTACGGAACCCTAAAAAGGGTTCATTTGAAGTATTCGTAAACAAATACATATGTATGTTAAAAAATAAACAACATATGCATATTACGTTCGTGTTATATCTACAACTGTCTTAAACTGTCTACCTACCACTGTTATCATATTTAAATAATGGTTCATTCATACCTTGCCATTCTTATTTACACTGAAACAATATGCACCTCATGACGTCCATATTAACAATAACGGTGTTTACATACAGCGACTACAGAATAACTTTTCTTAACGTTATAACATGTAAATGAGATAAGAACTCACCAATATTTCAATAGAGATATTTATTAACTAGATAAAATGTTTGTTTATATAACTTGGGAAATCGCAAGTCGACATCGGATGTGAAGTGGCACGCGAGGTGAGGGCTGGGTGCGCAGACGCAGGCTGTAGCCGCAGTAGTGGACCGACGAGCGCACGCGTTGCTCGCCACGAGTTCGCGTCGGCGTCGTGAGTGCTTTCAAAACCGTTCAGTGCCGTATTTGAAGCAAAGTGAAGTTACTACAGCAAGATGAAGTTCCACATCAAAATATTTGGTAAGTGTACACATCAATATTATTGAGCTCAATTTAATGGTGAACCTTAACTAGGTCTAGGATTTGTCACAAATTATACAGATAATGATGATTCTCATAATTAGCGGCGAATCCTTCAATGGATGGGTTTATAATTGTAATTTTAATTTACGGTTTTCATTGTATTCTCAAACTGCAGGCGAAGAATTGCGTCATTTATTAATGAACTGTACTTGCTGAAAAACACTGAAAACAGATTTCATTATTATTATTATTTACTTTGACCTATTTTCCAGCCCTGTAACTGTTAATTTCTCATTTTACTATGTTATCTTTCTAGCCTAGATACTTACAGTTAAACGACATCTGTTTGGGTAATTGAAGGCTTCTATTAGACCTTCCAATAATTGACTTGCGGTTTTAGATGTTACTAAATAAGATCAATGAATTCAATCGGTTTAATGCCGCATTAGATTGCATCTCGCATGTAATTAGGACCTTCCTCTGCTATTTGCTTTTATTGTAATTAATGTTGTCTTATTGGAGACCGGAGTCAAAGGTGACGATATAACGTAGGTTTTTACTTTATTATTAGGTATATATTTTATTTTCTCAATAATAATAGGCACACACAAATATTCAAGTAGATATTTAGATTGATGGCGAAAAAATGTTTTAGCGTACATGGCACCACGATTTTCATTTTTGACAATTTTGACGTATAAAGTAAGAATTTGAATCGATGGAACAACCCGCCTCCGACCAGCGGGGTCAGTTGCCGTTCAGATTTCAGATCAATCTCACAAAAATGTCCTCGAAAAATTAATACAGTTTTTATAACAGCTAATTCCTTAAGATAGCGCAGGTCGCATAATTTAATAACTATCGTATTTTAAATAAACATAATTAAAAATTGTAATAGATATTTCGCAATATCATAAAATAATTATCTCTATGCTATTGCTACTAACCGCAGTGGCAAAGGATAGAGATATTCGCGAGAACATTAGCTACAACTACCTAATTAAAGTTACGCGCGAGAATTTCTAACAAACAAATATAAATAACATACAGGTATCATCTTCTTTAATGGGTTTAACGTGTTCATTGCAATTGATACTTAATTTAGAAGACTGTCGAATGCAGCGAATTATTGCGAGCGGAAACACAACTAACTTGTGGTAATGACCAGTCAAATGCGTCTTAAAACATGGCCGTTTTACTTAATATTTAGCGTTATAAAACCCACTTAGGAGAGCATACTATAGACTCTTTAATTTAAACATTTCATGTACATTTGACAATTTGCAACTCTTAACCGACCTTAAGTAGCAAGGGCCTATTTAAACGGCGCGAAAAATCGCATACGAGTTTTAGTTTGGTATTTAATTGGTGTGCTGAAATGTATCTAACCTCAACAGTCCGCAACGTAACTAAAGTCGACAAATGGTCCTTTAGTGACGCTAGAATACGTTATGAAAATCATCACGTAATCTGGGTTTCCTCAAAGCATAGTGACGACTTGGCGAAGTGACAGAATAAGGGGGGTAAATGTTTATAAATCATAAAATCTATCTACTCTACGAGTATCGTTTTCGCGATATCGTATAGAAACAAACAATGTAGGTAATATTGAGTAGTGCAGGTGCACACGCTTGGTCAAGAAATTCGTTAATGCTAGTTAAAATAATATAACAGCAAATCTAAAAACATCAACAAAACTTTATAGAACTCATGCTATTGCTGCTGTCCTTGACTAAACGGTAAAATCACTAAATGCATAGTTCCGTCACGAACCTCCGGCCAATTCTCATGCCGAGCCTCTCGCTGACGTAATGCTAATAAAATGAATTTGTTTCACATAGGATGTACCGAAAATAAATATAAATACAGGGTAGGCATCTCTAATATATTTGATGGATGATATAAAATAGGTACTTACTACTTAAACTTATACAAATGCAAGATATATAGCACACTCAATGAAGCCTATCTCGCGGGAAATAATTCGTGTATAGGCGAATTTTGGCATAGTTGTAGGGAATAGTGTTCTAATCCACATACTCAAAGTACTGATGGGTAGGGGAGGAGCTAACGGGTGGAGGGGGTGTAAAGTGTATAAGTTTTTTTTGTAGAGAATTTTATGAAGTTTACTTGTGTTTCAGAACATTTTTTGCTATGTGCCACAATTTAAGAGTTAGGGCCCATTTAGACGGTACGAGAAATCGCATACGAGTTTTATTACATTGCGGTATTTAATGGCTGTGCAAAACTGTATGTAACGTCAACAGCCCGCAATGTAACTAAAATCTCATGCGAGTTCGCACGCCGTCTAAATCAGGTCTTATTCGCGAAAAACTAAAAAAGGGACCTTTACACCCCCCTCCACCCGTTAGCTCCTCCCCTACCCATCAGTACTTTGAGTATGTGGATTAGAACACCATTCCCTACAACTATTCCAAAATTGCCTATACACGAATTATTTCCGCCGACGGACAGTTAAAAGCCTTCGTTAGGCGTGCTAATATAATGTATACTTTGCAATACTAACTACCTATATAAGTACACCTGCCATGTGTGCGGACGAGGGATCCTCTCTCGAATTGGGCTACGACAGCCACGAACGTAAGTGTCGCAAGGATGCTGCTTGAATCATCTGTCTGTTATTATTATATAAGTACGTATGTAACACAAGGTTGTTAATTCAATTCAACATCTACCTGTAATAATTCTCCAAGGGCTCTTGCTCTAAATAAAAAACCAAACCTCCATTGATATTTAAATACTTAATTATATTCTTTGTTTAAAACCTTTATGGCTTCATAATTAGACACTTATATGTACAAGCTTTTGCCCGCCGCTTCGCTCGCGTTAAATTCAAAAATTGCGGAATGCTCCCTACAAACTTCCACCTCCCATTTTAGAAAAGTGGGGGTTTAGAAAGAGACAAAAAATAACCTATGTCATTCTCCATCTCCTCCTTCGTCGCTCCGTTTTGACGTGAAAGACGGACAAACAAACAGACACACGTACTTTCCCATTTATAATACATATTAGTATGGAATATGGATCTACAATGTCGAAGCATTGACCTTAAGACGCTACGGGAGCGAAAATGCTAAAATGGAAAGGTCCTTTCAATTTGGGAATTTCAGTTAAATATACTAGTGTTATTAACTAGATTTATCGAAAAAAAAAATGTCCATTAAGAACAACTCAGTTAAAAGATATTGCGAAAAAATCTTTAAAATCGAGGTTCCGCTCTCGATTGTTTCCTCCTTCAAAACTTATTTAAACGGAACGAAATTTGAGAATCTGAGTAACAATGAAATAATCTGTGTCGGACCGTTTAGATTTTTTGGCTAATTGTTACCGATCTTGAGTATCACACCTTTTTTTGAGCCATATTGAAAAAGGCCGTTTTTAGAAAATTTTTATTGGCTCTAGCGTCTTTTAAAATAAAAATAGCAAAAAAATCAAAACGGTCCGACACAGATAAAAATAATAATAATCTGTGTTGAAAACATCATTGCTCTATCTTCAAAAACCAGGGAGGAAATAGTCGAGGGCGTTTGTATGGAGAATTGACCTGTATCGTCGTCTTAACTTGGTAGTATTTACTTGGCATCTAAAGCAAGGTAAGTAACAGCATGGGTCGCTTCCACGAACAAGATTAAAATCATTTTTTAAATAAAAATTAACATGCTAATGTTACCTTGAAGAGGTCAAATGACAGGGAGTTAATACAGGTAATAAAATCCTTAAACTCAGTTTGCAAAGATGAGACCGAGTCGTTTTGGCAGATGAAAAAGTTGGAACAAAAAACAGGCATCGTATTTCGTTTTTATTGCTTGACGCATGTCCTGTTTTGTAATTTCGTTCTTCAGTTTAATACAATTGTATAGAGCAATATGACGATAATTGTATTCTTGGTAAAAACAATCTAATGAAAAATAAGAGAGCGCTATTCTTTGTTTACTTATTATATAATTTGTCTATTTATCTGTAAGAAAAATAATCTTATCTGCTTATCGCTATTAGCAACTGACACTCCAAGGCTTATATTTGACAATATCTTATACCATCATGAAATATTATCTGATACTTATCCTAGTTCTCGACATTTGACGCATGTGCTGAAATTTATTATAGACTTATTCGAATAATCATTGACATCAAAACTATATGCGGGCGTAGCACACTAGTGGGATAAACTTTATCGCATCGGTGCGTCCTTATCACACTTACAAATAGTGCGAAAAGAACGGCCTGACGTTTTATCGTTTCACCACGAGACCGTGCTTGCCTGCCGATGGCATTATTGACCTATCGTGCACCTCGCTGCTCTAATTTTGATGCCAGCCTAATTTAGGATCTATTAATTTTATTTTCCCCTCACTAGCTCGGAAACACGTGTTTTGTCCTTTAATACCAGCGGGTAAAAACGCATTTTATCCACTAGTGGGTAAAGTAATTTGACCTTGAATAAAGTCAAATTAACCGCTTTAAAATTGATAAAAGTAGGTGAATCTAGTAATAAAGATGATTTACCACCTGTGGAACTACTGGAAGCAGTGATAAACGCATTTTTTGCGTTGTAGTTTCCTCGCTATAGTGAGGGGAAAAGTTTTGTGTTACACTCGGGTGCAAATGTATTTTACTTCTCGTGTGTTAAAAAACTCGCAAGTTCAGGATTCTATTCTCGAACCACTCGCTTCACTCGTGGTTCAACTATAAAATCCTTTCACTTGCTCGTTTTTCAATTCCACACTCGGCGTTAAAATACAACTTTGCCCCCTTGTATAACAAATAACTATTTTTAAGCTATTCAAAATCGGTTTATTAACTGCCTGTACTTGGTTAAGCAAGTGTCAATAATGACCAATAAGTATTTTCTCCATCATATGTGACGTTTGCAAACAAAAGCTATCACATTTGTTGAGGGTCGATATGTTGTCGATAAATCGATTTTATATGGACGTAGCGCTTTATTGACAACCGACAATAAGTACCTGTTTTTATTAGGGTTCCGTAGTCAACTAGGAACCCTTATAGTTTCGCCATGTCTGTCTGTCCGTCCGTCCGTCCGTTCGTCCGTCCGTCCGTCCGTCCGTCCGTCCGTCCGTCCGCGGATAATCTCAGTAACTGTTAGCACTAGAAAGCTGAAATTTGGTACCAATATGTATATCAATCACGCCAACAAAGTGCAAAAATAAAAAATGGAAAAAAATGTTTTATTAGGGTACTCCCCCTACATGTAAAGTGGGGGCTGAAATTTTTTTCATTCCAACCCTAACGTGTGATATATTGTTAGATAGGTATTTAAAAATTAATAAGGGTTTGCTAAGATCGTTTTTCGATATTATTTATATTTTCGGAAATAATCGCTCCTAAAGGAAAAAAAAGTGCGTCCCCCCCCTCTAACTTTTGAACCATATGTTTAAAAAATATGAAAAAAATCACAAAAGTAGAACTTTATAAAGACTTTCTAGGAAAATTGTTTTGAACTTGATAGGTTGAGTAGTTTTTGAGAAAAATACGGGAAACTACGGAACCCTACACTGAGCGTGGCCCGACACGCTCTTGGCCGGTTTTGAAAATGGAACATATCTTCGCAAAGCATAAAACAAGCATGGAGTAAAGTGGGTTGCACCGTTAAGCGTAATTAGTTATTTGAAAGTTCACGTGTCTGATCGGATATCTGTCACACGCTGGGCACTGAAACGTAAGTGTCATAGTGGGACGGAAGCGCAATAAGACTTTATCCTCCACTGGTTTTTTATAGCGCTCTCGTTCGTAAGCATGAGTACTTGAGTAGGTATTTAACTCAAATGCAACATTGTTAGTAGCTATATTATTTCAGTTTGGTCATTTTTAGGGTTCCGTAACAAAAAGGTACAAAAGGAACCCTAAATGGCGCCGCTCTGTCTGTCTGTTTTATTTTTTTTAATATTCTTATAAACAAACGCTTGTAATATCCTAAGCCTGTAACCCTAAGGCCCTCTTGCACCAACCACTTAACTCAGGGTTAATGGGCTGTCAACTGTCAAATTCCATATAAAATGGTGGGTTAACTCTCGGGTTAACGCTTCATTTTCGTTGGTGCAAGTGGTCCTAAGAATATCTGAAATTTGAGCAGTTTAATTTATTTATTTATCGTATGGCAAATTTACAACAAATTACAACTTAAATTTAGCATTCCGTAAATAGTCGATAGCGTCGCTCGTGAGGTTTTAATGCGCTCTGCCTACCCCTTTCGGAAATATAGGCGTGAATTTATTATGTAAATATTCACAAAACAAGCCAATAATACCCACTACACCACCACTACCATAACCATACTGCGCGCATAGATACCTATATATGTATAAGAATAATAATTTGCTCTGCGCAATGAGGAGGCACACTAAAAGGATATGACAGATGGCGCCACCTTATTAGTCCATTGCACAGATAAAGAATTTCATTGGTGAGAGCGAGAAGATGATATTTTTTCTCTCTCTTTCACATATGAATGACAGTGACATGCCTAGGCACTTGCACAGGCGCCGCCTGGCGGGTATAAAATGTCAGTGTGTATGTAATGTATGTATATCCATATGTCAGTTTTATATTAAATGTTGATGTTAATACATGGTTATACTTTGAGAGGTTCTCGTGTTTACTGTTCATATCAGTTATTTTACAAATTATAGCCCGTTTCAAGTTCGTAAGTCCCGTTGATGTCTTTTGTACCACAAATTCATGGACAAGAAATTTGAAAGAAAATTACAGATTACAAAGTTGGGAGAAGCGTAATAACTACAAGATGTTTCTGTTTGATCCAATGGTTGACTGGTAGAGAATGCCTTAAGGCATTAAGTCCGCCATTTGTACAATTTTATGTCGTGCAATAAAGTTTAAATAAATAAATAAATAATAAGATTAGGGAATGCTCCCGGAAATTCCCGGTACCAAAAGTACCGGGAAATCCCGGGATTTTTGAATTCTTTGGGTACCGGTACTGATGTTATAAAATCCCGGTTCTTCGGTACTTTTCGGTACTGAAAAATGGACAAAGATTACACACTAAAACGCATTTAATCACTTCAAAAATTTGAACGTAAACGACGGAATATCCATTGAATGCTGTACAAATGTAATGAAAATAGTTTCAAACGCGTTAGACTCGTCCCGCTCGGTATTCATTCATCGGCTATGATCGGGACCTCGGCGTCGGTTATACTTAGAGGGTAAACCAAACTAACTTTGCTAATGTTAGAATTAGTTGAGGTCTGTAATGATTTCTTGCACATGTCGTCCAGGTTTCGAAAGTATGCTTAGAACGCAGTCTGGTATACTATAATTTTGGTTCTAATAGGCGACCGGAATAAAATTCTACAATAGCCACCAAATTCTACAAAACCCTTTACTCCGAATCTCCCACAGACCCACAGCCTGTGCCTGATTTAGAAGAAAGCTTCCAACATCAACATCGCATTTGTCGATTACTCTAAAGCTTTCGACAGTCTTCATCACAATTCCATTTTCACAGCTTTACGCAATCAAGATATAGATCCCAGATACATTCAGCTCATAACCACCATTTATCAAAATAGTACAGCCGCCATAAAACTACAGTCCTCAGGTTCCTCATTTTCTATTCAAAAAGGAGTCAAGCAAGGAGATCCGTTATCACCAAAACTGTTTACCAGCACACTTGAACAAGTCTTCCAGAAGCTTATGCCAAGTTGGGAAGATCGGGGCCTTATCGTCGGGAATAGAAGGCTAATCTTCGATTTGCCGACGACATTGTTCTGTTCTCCTCAACTGCCTCCGAACTACGATCAATGCTTCAAGACCTCAGTGACGCAAGCCTCGAGGTTGAACTTCAGATGAACATGTCGAAGACCAAGTTCATGACCAATAATAGCACCGCATGTAGGATTGAGATAAACGGAGAATCAGTTGCATAGTCCATCTACTTGGGCCAACTAATTTCTTTCCAGGCGCGACAAAAAAAAGAAGTCGAAAGACGGACTGAAAACTCCTGGAGAAGCTATTGGTCCATAAAACATCTCATGAAAGGCGATTTGCCACTGTCACTTAAGCGAAAACTCATGGACTCCTGCGCTGCGCTCCAAAACAAAAATAGTCGACGTAAGTAGTTCGAAAAGCGGCAAAGCTAAAGTGGGACTGGGCCGGTCATGTCTGCCGAATGCTTAACTAATACCTAGCTATGGGCCAAGATTACCACAGAGTGGCAGCCCAGGCCAAAACGGGGACCCGGCAGACCACGTATGCGATGGCGGAACAAGTTGGACTCCTTTATGAAAGAATGGCCGAGGACTGCACAAAACCGAGAGGAATGGAAAAAGCGGGGGTAAGCCTTTGCCCAGCAGTGGGACATCGCAGGCTCTTAATAATAATAAAACATAATGAGATGTTTGTTACACCATACTCTTGAACGTAGCCTCCCGAACATGGTTGCCGCTTGGCCAATACGTATCCAACAATCTCTGCATCAAGCGAGAGATTGTTGGATACGGTCGACCTATGGTAGCAAAACTTATCGACGACTTCCATTTTATGTTTTATTCATAACTTTACAACAAATGTACTAGTAAACCCTCAGTACCGAAAAGTACCGAAGAACCGGGGTTTCCCGGTTCTTTCCCAGTACCGGAAATCTCAGTCCCGGTTCTGGGACTGGTACCGGTTCTGCATTCCCTAAATAAGATGTATAGCAAAAGCTTTTCCTCGTTATCGCGGAAACGTATTAAGAGCGTATCATGCTACTTCAGTGAGCCTAAATACAAAACGTACTGACAATGTCTGAACTTGCGTAGCCCCCCTCCACATCTAGTGTCTAGCCGGCGTCAGGCTTTGCCATACAGTTGGCTCGACGCTACGCTCGCGAGACGCTAGATGTGGGGACCCGTTACGTTCCGAGAAAATTCTATAGAGAACGACTATGCAATATATTTGTACGTGTACAATCTGTATTAGCTTAATAACCTAACGCCAGTGGCGCTTCTATAAATGAGGTGAGCATGAGCTCCAGCCTTTTAGAACCTGCCGTATTCGAACTATAAGATATTAGCTCTGTATACGATAAGGATAGGATAATGTCAGTGTGAATTGATGCCAATTTAGATATTACAAGCATTAATCTAGTAGCTTAATAACCTGGCGCCAGTGGCGCCTCTATCAATAAGGTGAGCAGGAAGATGCGCATGCGCAGTCGCAGCGCACATTCCTGCGCTTTCACCGCCGACGCCGAGATCGAGCCTTCCAGAGCCTGTCGTATTCGAACATTACAATAAGGCAACATTAGCTCTTGATACGATATGCATCGAATATGGCAAGTGCCGAAAGTGAAGTTTTATTCAGAAAAAAAAAAAACAATTTTGACAGTGACGACGATATCAAATATAGAGCAGTGATGAAAATTCAGGAAAAATCATTATGGTATTTTTTCAGGAACTTAGAAAAAACATATTTTTCGCTATTTCTAGTTTTACACACAATGTCACTAATGTCACTATTATAGAAACAAACACATTAGAGGTACAATTTTACTATCCTAACCTATTTGTTAAAAATTCGCACTGTACGTATATTGAAAACAACTGAAGTTTGTAAGAAACTTTTTTTCGGGTTTATTCGTTGGTTTCGGTATTGTAACTAAAACTGGCATTGTTTATTCTTAACACCTGAAATCACTTGCCGTTTTGAAATCTACCCTTATTCCCCCGGCTTTTTTCCACGCTAATCTAGAGCTTATATTTACCGTTTCTTAAAATTCGAATCGGGCTGCACGAAGTAGTGGCACCTGACCGTTACGCAAATCAACCCATTCAATTAGGCACGACGCTGCGAATGACTGATTCTGTTTAGCTAGGCACTGTTGCATTTGAATATGCTAAGTTTTGCCGTGTTTTTAGCAGCGGAGAGTTGAGAGGGTTAAAACTGCAGACCGGTTTCTTTGCCCTTGACATACGTAAATATAAATGCACTGTCAAATTATGAACTGATTTGTTTCATCAATTTTAAGACGCTACAGAAGTGAAAATGCTAAAATGGAAAGGAGCCCCCTTTTCAATTTGGGAATGTTAGTTAAATATACTAGTGTCCTGTCCATTCAGAATAACTCAGTTAAAATATATTGCAAAAAAATCTTTAAAATCGAGGTTCCGCTCTCGACTGTTGTATTTATCGTATGTATATCGTCGCCTAGCACCCATAGTACAAGCTTTGCTTAGTTTGGAGCTAGATTGATTTGTGTAAGATGTCCCCCAATATTTTATTATAATTTATAGTGTTGAATTCTTGCCGGTGAGTAACCAATAGTCCAATGAGGATGCGGAGTGTCAGGGTGCGTAACGCTCATGTAAGGCCGTTTTCACATTATCCGATCCGATATCGGATGTCGGAAGGATTTCAATAGAAAAAATCCAAGATGGCGCCTGTAATGTATGGGATATCGGTCCGACATCCGATATCGGATCGGATAATGTGAAAACGCACTAACACTTCTGCGAGCGTCCATAGGCTACAGGAACAGCTTAGCATCAGTCGAGCCTTATGCTTGTTTACAACCGGCTTAAATGATTTTATTAAGCTATAGTTTTATGGTTTGTGTGTAAAATTGCATTCAGATGCCATACACCTGTAAAGAAATCTTGTGAGTAATTTATAGTATTGATATGTATCAAATCTATAGTTTTTTCCTGTTTTAACATTTTATAATAACCGGAAAATTTTATCGGAAAGGTCCACGATGCTTGTTCTGATTGTAATGGCGGGTTATTAGTTTGATCTGGTCTATCTAACTCACTATAATATTCACCATTTTATTTATGTTTTGATTATATCCCTAAACTATCTAGATCAAATTTATAACCAGTTTTTGCAATCAGAATAACAGCCTGGCACCGAAGTCGTAAGAACTAATTAGTTCTATGAGACTGTTGACTTGATTTTTTTATTATTGAATTTAATTACCTACAGGAAACTCATTGAATTTAAAATATCATAATCATAACATTAGTTATTACATTACGTGTGAACCTACTACATATGTATGTGTTAAGACCGTTCTTATAAGACATATTTACTAGTATATTATGTATTGATAATGTTTTTTTTTTCATCTCCAAAGCTCGGGAATTTCGCGTCAAACAATTTCATCTCTACATAAAAGAAACCTTTTATTATCGATGTTTGCAGTCAACTTTGTACAATGCCACGTCAGCAAATTTTAAGATCCTAGTAATATATTTCGACTTTCGTAAGATATAAGGATAATATAATTGTAATCGAAATAAAACTTAATAAAATCTCAATTCATCAACAAAATCTTGATAACAAAAAGAATTATAAAAACAAATTTTATTATCCCTTAATGTACAAACTTTTCGAGAACTGCTGATCCTAGATATAACAATCAACATCATTAATTAAATGTCATATTCAAAGAAAAAGTGACCAAGGCCTCCAAGTGTTCCAAGCTGGCAGAGGGCGCCACGAGCTTTCGGAAATGTCATATATTTGGAAATTTTGACCCATGCCTTCGTGTACCGATGGCCGAGTGGTTCAGGCATTGGTCCGGTAAACGGAGTACGCTGGTTCGATTCCAGCTCGGAACACTTCGAGGCCTTGGTCACTTTTTCTTTGTATATGACATTTATTTAATGTTTATAACATAACTAGCTTTTGCCCGCGGCTTCGCTCGCGTTAGAAAGAGACAAAAAGTAGCCTATGTCACTTTCCATCCCTTCAACTATCTCCATCTAAAAAATCACGTCGATTCTTCACGCCGTTTTGCCGTGAAAGACGGACAAACAAACAGACACACACACTTTCCCATTTATAATATTAGTATGGATAGTGTGAATACTTAAAAATACAAGTTAAAATATTTTCTATGAAAATAATTTAATTTGTTCATAGAGGATCATTATCATCATCATTGTCATTTCAGCCTTTAATCGCCCACTGCTGATCATAGGCCTCTCTTCGAGTACGCCTCTTATCCCGGTCCTGGGCTAGTCCTATGCATCCAGAGGTGCCCCACTTGTCAGCATCAGCAGTTTCCTCAATGTCTTCCATAACCATTTAAGACCGGTACAGGTTGACTACAACTCAACTGAAACATTCAGCTTCCCGTCATTGCAGTGGGAATGCAGTTCCAATATTCGTTGCAGTTGAGTTGCAATCAGCCTGTGTGGGCCTTTATCATTATCTTCCTTGCGTTATCTCGGCATTTGCCACGGCTCATGGGAGCCTGGGGTCGGCTTTGACAACTAATCCCAAGATTTGGCGTAGGTACTGGTTTTTACGAAAGCGACTGCCGTCTGACCTTCTAACCCGACGGGTAACTAGGACTTATTGGAATTAGTCCGGTTTCCTCACGATGTTTTCCTTCACCGAAAAGCGACTGGCAAAAATATCAAATGACATTTCGCACATAAGTTTCGAAAAACTCATTGGTACGAACCGGGGTTCGAACCCGCGACCTCCGGAGCGTAAGTCGCACGCTCTTACTGCTAGGCCACCAGCGCTTGTGTGGGCCTTTATAATTAATTTAATAAATTTGCTCCTTTGACTTCGAGTTAAATTAAACATTTATTTAGTACTCATAAATGTTTTTACAGTGATCAAAGAACTCTCTTCTCTTAGATAATTTTCTCAAATTAAATCAAGATCGCAAAGAAGAGATATGCAAAAAAACAGTTCACAAATGAGTTGCACTTTTGCCCCCCTTTTTAACCATTTTGCATTCACTGTTCGGTCAATACCCCGATGTCATCCATAACAAATTTGCCTTGTTGAGAAACTTGTTTTACGGCTCGCTAAAGATGCAAACCATGGTACGAGATGGTACGAGGAATCTCATTCTTGTCTTGTATGTGGATCTCTAATGGTCTAAGATACTGAATGAGGAATTCATAACTTCATACGTTATTTAGTTGAGATACATAATAGATAACATTCACATTGCAAAAAGGTTGAATAGAAAAATCCCGTACTGTTCTATCTGTGACCTGTACTGTCGTTTTTTGATCTTTTTTTATAATTGTGTATTTTATATCATATTATCTAACTGTGAGGCCATACTAATAACATGGCATAGTTGATATGTGGTTGTGTATACTTATCTATTTTTTCTTTCTTTTTTTGTTACCTACCTAAGTTTCGTGACGCATTGGTTATGTAATGTCATGTAAACATGTTCTACTAATAAATAAATATTCCAGGCAACCTATTATGGTTATTTCTTGGCAACCTTTAAGCAAAATGTCATGGATCTATCATTCATTTCTTAAATATCACAATTAAATAACATATGGGATGAGGATAGACACTTTTCATTCCGTATCTTCAACTATAAACACAATTGCAATATATTAGAACGTTTGAATTACCTTCTTACAGAGTTGTAATCATGGCCATGACAATGGGGCCTCAATGAGTTGAATCCTTTGTGAGACGTACTCGTGGACAACTGGGAATTAACTAATCTCAGCTATAAAATAGACAAATGAGCAGTTACGCAAAACGTTTGAGATAAATGTTAATTTTGCTTCAGAGAACACTGAGGCCTTTAGAGTTTTCACATCATCCGGTCCGATATCGGATGTAGAAAGATTGTCAAAATTTGATACGCAATACGCATGATACAAAGTGAGGAGTGTCTTTTCAAAAGGGCTTATTTCCACTTTGAACTTTTTTTGGGAAATCGAGAAAAACATAATTCCACGGTAATGATTTTGAAATTAATATTTAATTTGCAAAATTGTAATATTGTAAGTTGACGTTAATGCTATGATTACTTCAAATGTAACATGTGTACCTAAATAAATATTTAATTACCATATGTTTTTGAGAATTAAGCACTTTTGATGCGAACTTTTGGGAATTAAGCCCTTTTGTTGTGGCCTTGTAGCGAAAATGTTATTATTTTAAAATAGTTTTATTTTATTTTTGGATTTTGTATTAACGTTAGTTGATATGAATGTTATTGTAATACATACATTGGTTTATCCACATAAATAATCATTAGGTACACATTTTTCAAAATGTGTTCTAAACATTGATGTTAATCTTTATTTTAAAGATCAAGGCGAGACTTTTTGAACTTTTATCTCAAAACAACGCGTAATTTTCTATACTAAGAAAAACTGCATTCATAGTTTAAAAAAAAAGAAAAAATGGAAATAAGCCCTTTTGAAAAGACACTCCTCAAGTAATACTTGGTAATACACATACAATTTTTATTTCAACCAACTGTAGGCCTAGCACATGATGGCCGCGGGAGTATGTCGCCGCGAGATAGATGACACGTCTTTGTCTAATTGTATTAATGACATAAGGACAGGTAGTCTATCTCGCGGCGACATACTCCCGCGGCCATCATGTGCTAGGCCTACTGGTTGAATAATTGGGGTAAAGTACAGCGGGCAAATTTCGACAGGGGGGCATTGTAACTAATCCATTTTTTCCATTATTACGCTATGATGTTGAGTTCTACGTGTATCCACGGAACACGTGTACCATATAATCATAATCATAATCATAATATTTATTAATAATACAAATTACAAGTCACATAATTTTATACAGCAGGTACATAAAGATTAATGGTAGGTTATTTTATTAATATATTATATCCTAGGTTTTTCATTAAAGAACTCTTTGTGGTCATAGAACGCTTGCTCGACTAACCACTGTTTTAACTTGTATTTAAACACTGCTGCGCTATTAACGGCTACTATTGCATCCGGAAGACAATTGTATACCCGTGGGCCCAATATGTGAATAAGCCTATCCGACTTGGCCAGCTTGTGCGGCACGGGGGCGAGCCTGCGGGCGGCGCGGCCGCGGCGCGCGGGGTAGCGGCGCGCGGCCGCGTGAGCTGGCTCCGCCGGGGCGCTATCTGCTTGCGAGCGTGCATATATTGCAGCTTCAAATATTAGCATCGACGGCAAGGTTAAGATGCCAAGGGCTTGGAAGTGAGGTTTCGCCGATTCTGTTTGGGTGATTCGGACTATGGCCCGTACGGCGCGCTTTTGTAGCCGAAATACTCGTTCCCAGTCTGCGGCTCGGGCCCACATCTCGGTCCCGTATTGAAGATGTGCATGCACCGATGCAAAATAGCAGGCTCTCAGCATATCGCGGGGCAATAACCGAGCGAGACGTTTAAGCGCGAAGCATGCCGCTGCCAGCTTGTGACACACCTTGTCAATGTGGTCCGCCCATGTCAATGCCCTGTCTAGTTCGAAGCCTAGAAAAGTTGAGCTCGTAGCTTGCTCGATATTAAGCCCATTGGTATGCCCAAATATGGGTCTCGTTTCCTTTCCCGAGAGATCGAAGTGGACAAAGTGCGTTTTCCGTATGTTTAAGGTGAGGCCATTTTTGTTGAACCACTCGGAAAGTAGTGCGGCAGTAATATTCAGTTGGTTGCTAAGTGCGTCACAGCTCTCACCAGTAACCACCACAGCTACGTCGTCCGCATACATAAATGTCTCACCGCTGTGCACTGCCTCTGGTAGGTCGTTCAGCAGCAGCGAGAACAGTATGTTGGAGACGGACGATCCTTGCGCTACGCCTATGTGTGTTCGAACCGGGTCTGATCGTAGTCGTCCCCCGTCTGCCACCACGACCTGAGTTCTATTGCGCAACATGTCTATCATGAGACTCAGTGCTCGGTCATCGAAGCCGTAGTGGCGAAGCTTATCTTCTAGGACTTCATGATCTGCCAAGTCGAAGGCTTTAGACAGATCACAGCAGATTACTGCGACCTGTTTTTTGGTTTCTCGGGCCTCTAAGATACGGCGCACGACCGCACGTGTTAGCGCTGTCGTTGATCGACCTTTGCGATACGCATATTGTTGCTCAGAGAGTGCATCGGTCGATTCGAGAAGTCTGTTATCCTCGCGCTGAGACCATATTCAAAGATTTTAGCCAGGACGGGGATAATCGCTACCGGTCGGTATGCGTCCATATCTTCTCTCTTGCCTTTGCCTTTGTACAGTGGCGCTATCCGACTCTCTTTTAGAGCTTCCGGAAATACTCCCTCGCGAATACACCTATTGTACGCGATCGCCAGGATCGGTGCTAGATCCGCAGCTACCGCTCTGAGCATAACTACCGAAATATCAAAAATGTCTCTCGTTGTTTTATTTGCAACACCTGACATGATAATGGTAAATACATCACCCGGCGAAAACGGCTTCAATCGGATGCACCGATCGGCAGGAGGGCGGGCAGCGCGCAGGGCGCCGAGCGCGGCGGCGCGCGCGGCGGGCTGCGCGCTGCACGCCGCCGCCGCCTCCGCGAATCTACAATTAATTGAATCTGCAGCATCCTTCTTGCTAAGAAACGGATTACCAGCAGGGTCTCTAATAACGTCCGTGAACTCAAGCAGTTCGCGGGCCGCTTTACCTTTTTCTTGGTTAATCACGCTCCACATGGACTTTACGGTATTTTTGGATGTTTGTATTTTGTTTATGTAGTGCGAGGATTTTTTTAAATATAATAGTTTGGAATATTTGTTAGTTAGTTAATTATATTATAACCGGTGGACATTTAATAATGCAAACATTATAAAACATGGAAAAAATGGACCAGTTACATTTGTCCCCCAGCCGAGATTTGCCCCGCTGTATATTTTCTATGTACCTATATAGTAAAATTATTTTCTTTACCTCAAAACCACATACTATTTTGTAATCACAACAGGTATTTTAATAAATTTCAATTGTGCATGACATTCAATGAACCGTCAAAATTCAGCACGACAATCTAAGGCCATGACCGATTGCAAATGCAGATTACGTAATGACGGATTCAACTGTGATTGATTTTGTTACAATTGTTAGAGGACATGATGAGTTTGTTAGGTTTTTCGGCCCTTTGACAATAAGGCCTTCTGTTATTTAACATTATGAAATCGAAAAAAATAATACACGGTCGTATAACACTCTTGGTATATGTGTCCTTGTCCTCATATCTCTAGGGGTGTAGTTTTTTTTCTTTATTTAGAAACAAACAGTCATATACAAGAAATAACAGAAAATAAGCAACAAAAAAACCAGACCTATAGTTTCCTTAATTGCACATAAGAATTACGAAGCTAATACATACTTTATATACAAAAGAAATTGTTTTGTGAAGATAACAGGGTTTATTATTGTTATTATTATTTTACTCAATCAAATGCATTAGGCATTGTAGTTTTGTCCAACAGAGTATCAATACTATATTGACATGTAAAGAAAAAAAACAAAACGAAAAGAAAAAGAAAACTAAAGATGTAAGAATGTGGGCGCCTATACAACATTAAGAAAAGCATGCTTTGAACCATTCAAATAATTTACATACAGGTGTATAATATATATGTATATTATCTTAAAAAAAAAATATAAAACCCCTAGAGATACCTACTCGTCGTTTATACGTTTTATGAAATATAAATAAAATAATAATTATGTATAAAATAAAATCAACAAATCTGAATGACATATGTAATATAATCAAATAATGCATTTTTCAATTTAATTTTCTAAATTGTAATTACACTGAAATTGTATTTTAATTTAATTGCTGTTAAATAATTGATGAACGTGTAATATTTATAATATTATTAATAAAATGTCTATGTCTATGTCTAAATGTCGTATATTATGTTAGGTAGGTAGGTACACATGTATTTACTCACCAAAATATGTAATCAAACAATCGCGTCTTGATATTAACCTTATCTTGATCAAGTGTCAGAGGATACAGATCAAAGTAGCTCGGTAGCTGTTTTTTTCTGTAACTTATCTTACCTACTCGTGTTTTAAAATATGTTTTCTTGTAATAGAACTAATAGATGTGTAGATAGGTACACATACTTACCTATACAAAACACGTTGTTCATAAATTAAAACCCACGTAACAATGTTAAATTTGATAAGGTTATTTTTTAGATTCACTAAGAGCTCCTATCATTGCAATTTTACCTCAAGTTTCTTTATATTTTTATTAACCGTCGCCTCATATCTCAAGAAGGACGGTTATCAAGTCGTCTGTATGTTTTTTATTTTTATTTTTTATGTTTGTTCCTCGATATCTCCGTCGTTACTGGACCGATTTTAAAATTTTTTTTGATTGAATGTATATGCATACAGATTGGTCCCATTTTTCTCAGAACCCAGTTCTGATGATGGAATCCTGGAGAAATCGAGGGAACTCCTCAAATCTGAAAGGCATACATAAGGTGATTTTTGTGTTTTTAAAGGAACATCATGCATTTAGGTACGGAACAGTGACATTTAGTGCAGTGGAACTGCTGATGATGGCCAGAACGGAACTCTTCAAATCTGAACGGCACGCTTATAGTGACTTTGGTATTTTTATACGAACAGCATGCACTTTCGTCCAGAACAGTGACATTTGGTGCAGTGGAATTTCTGATGATGGTCAGAACAGAACTCCTCAAATCTGAACGGCACGCTTATAGTGACTTTGGTATTTTTATAAGAACAGCATGCACTTTCGTCCAGAACAGTGACATTTGGTGCAGTGGAACTGCTGATGATGGCCAGAACCAAACTCCTCAAATCTGAACGGCACGCTTATAGTAACTTTGCCATTTTTATAAGAACAGAATGCACTTTCGTCCAGAACAGTGACATTTGGTGCAGTGGAATTTCTGATGATGGTCAGAACCGAATTCCTCAAATCTGAACGGCACGCTTATAGTGACTTTGGTATTTTTATAAGAACAGCATGCACTTTCATCCAGAACAGTGACATTTGGTGCAGTGGAACTGCTGATGATGGCCAGAACCAAACTCCTCAAACCTGAACGTCACACTCATAGTCAAGTGACTTTGGTATTTTTGTAAGAAAAGCATGCATTTAAGTTCAGAACAGTGACATTTATTTAGTTATGTTTGTTAAGCATAAGTTTTGAAGTCAAAGTTTGTCAAGCTTCGATTTCTTATAATATAATCGGATTCATGAGGAATTGAGGAAACTCCTCAAACCTTAACGTTATACGTATATTCATTTGTGTTGCCATCTAATGATTAAAGCATTAAAAGCAGTTTTAAAAAATACTTACACATTTCTACATAATCCAACATTCGCCAGTAGCTTTCACCAGAACCCGAAAGGCGACGGTTTTTTTTTCTTAAAAATTATATTCATTTCACTTATGCAGCGTGACTTTCGTGTTTGGTTATCCATAGTTCCATACTAATACATCCGTACTCTTAATAGTATAAATGTTCCTTTATATTTTATGTTTAAAAAAAATCCCGGTATCATTTCACTTATTTACACAGCGTGACTTTTAGGTTTAGTTTTATTCATACCTAATACCCGGTTGCCACATGACAGATTTTCTATAGGTACCTACTTACTAATTTCACTCGGTATCTTTCCAATGACAATCAGTACTCGGTAAACATCTAGTTCAAGTTCGTTCAAGCGATATTTTTAATAACCGGCTTTCGCTTTCGCTTCCACTCGATTTGTTTTTACTTATCCATGTTATGATACAGGCCACCTGCAAAACATTGATAATATTTACTTACTTAGTTGTTGACACCAATATGTGGTCATTCCATGCCTCCTCTTTCCTTATACTTCATCTGCAATTAGGACGAATGGAATTTTAGATTCAAACAAACGCCATTATTTTACTTGAAGCATAAGGACCTTCTTCTATAAGTATCTATTACTTTAGTTCATAATATTGGGTGAACTTAATTACCATACCCATGCTGAAATGGGCAACCTGATTAAGTCCAGTTTGTTTTACTTGATATTAGATACTAATAGTGCCATTAGTAAATTAAATGGAATCGGTCTGAAAAAGATATATAAAAAAAATACAGACGAATTGAGAACCACCTTCCATGAGATTTGGGTGCGGCGGTCAGTGGGTTGGGTGGTGCTCATTTAAATAGTAGTAGTAGCCGTTAAAAACCGGCCAAGAGCGTGTCGGGCCACGCTCAGTGTAGGGTTCCGTAGTTTTCCGTAGTTTTCTCAAAAACTACTGAACCTATCAAGTTCAAAACAATTTTCCTAGAAAGTCTTTATAAAGTTCTGCTTTTGTGATTTTTTTTATATTTTTTAAACATATGGTTCAAAAGTTAGAGGGGGGGGACGCACTTTTTTTTCCTTTAGGAGCGATTATTTCCTAAAATATTAATATTATCAAAAAACGATCTTAGTAAACCCTTATTCATTTTTAAATACCTATCCAACAATATATCACACGTTGGGGTTGGAATGAAAAAAAAAATCAGCCCCCACTTTACATGTAGGGGGGGTACCCTAATAAAACATTTTTTTCCATTTTTTATTTTTGCACTTTGTTGGCCTGATTGATATACACATTGGTACCAAATTTCAGCTTTCTAGTGCTTACGGTTACTGAGATTATCCGCGGACGGACGGACGGACGGACGGACGGACGGACGGACGGACAGACAGACATGGCGAAACTATAAGGGTTCCTAGTTGACTACGGAACCCTAAAAAATAGACAGGTAAGTAATTATGCGATATTAGTACTGTACCCAGTTATCAAAAATATTTTTTTACCGCCTCTAAAATTGGTGCAAGTTTGAAACAGTTTAAAATGTAAGTACTAAAATGTCATACCTAAAATAATATGAGTACATCAGTCGATCTTCATTTATTATTGACATTCAAATTGAAAGTGATCATCTGCGAATGGACGACTGACGCGGTACTACTTTCAGGTTTCCGAGGTCGCCTACTTTAATTTGACCGCCAACTGTTTGCTAAAACCAAATACGCGCCGCTTTTCCGCATTCACGAAGCTGTATCGTGATGGTAAGGCGAACTGACCTCTGGGTAACTAGCCAACGTCTCAAGCACTTACTCTTCGTAAACGTCTCGTAGCTATCTCTCCCTATCGCTTCTATAGTGATGCGACAGAACCAGACTGCGTTTCGACCGCCCCGTAGCGTCTCCGATTGTCATCTCGGCTAGGCCCTGCAGGAACGAACATTATTAAAACATCCGAAAAAGGAATTTCAATAATTCACGCTAAGATATTTATAATGTTTGGAATTGCATCATATCGTAAAGTAAAAACGAGTGGATGAGGAAACAACCTTCGAGAGGACATTCTTTATGGTTGTGTAGTTCAGTGAGTCGTGCTTTTCAGCTCATAAATGATTAATATAACAAATAAGACTGCAGAGGGTATCAAACTCTACAGAAACTAGTACTTACTTGAACATATGGCGTATACCTATCTAGGTACATATTTATAACAATTCAGAACATTAGCGGTTTAAGGAGTGTTTTAACTAAGTAAATATTAATTTAGTGATTAATTCTGTTAGTCCGATATGCAAAACAGTCCTATGCTTGTTCAAAATTGTGTAAGGGATGTAAATTCATTATTTATCATATGGACCTAAACAATATTTTATATCTAATCTTTTTTCATAAATTATGAGCTTCAAATGGGTGTGAAATAGAAAAGCAAAATAAATCCTGCGGGCCGATTTTTGAGTCTCACGTGTTCGAATTCAGAAAATTGTCACTGAAAATGATAAGCAAGTCACCGTTTTCAACCGGTATTTTAGTGACAAAATCCCGTATGCAAAAATCGCCCCCGAACTGAAATATCTTAAGTACAGCTCATGATTTCTTTTGTTACCTAAATATTCATTTTTTGTTAGTATGTAAATAGTTAACATATTATATTCACAAATTGTAAACCAAAGACACACACGCAAAGAAAATAACACAATTCTGCATGTTCGTGCACAATTAATTAAAAGTGTGACCTACTGTAAAAAGTTCTAGCTCTGAAGCTTGGACTAATTTGAGGTTGTTGAGAACTTGGACTTTGTATAGTTACCTGATTTCATGGCATTGGCATTATCATTTTCTAATATCAATACGAGACAATAATCGCGCTAGATATCAGCGACTAAAAACAGTTATTATTCTGAATAAAAACAATGGCTATCTATAGCTGAATGACGTTTATTCTGTCCTAGATATCGTGCCAGCGCGGTTCAACATCGCCCTAATGATGTTCTTTGCGTGCTGGGTCAACTACATGATGCGAGTCAACATGAGCGTCAATATCATCGCCATGGTGCCTGATGACAAGAACTCCACGTCGTGAGTAAACATGAACATTATATTTGTTCTGTATTATTTATCTACATAGGTATAAGTAGATCGCACGGACAGTGGTGCGAATAGGAAAACAACTTGTATTATGGCAGATTGTGTTTTTAACCCCCGACGCAAAAACGACGGGGTGTTATAAGTTTGACGTGTCTGTCTGTCTGTGTGTGTGTCTGTCTGTGGCATCGTAGCTCCCGAACGGATGAACCGATTTAATTTGGTTTTTTTTTTGTCTGAAAGCTGAGTTAGTCAGGAGTGTTCTTAGCCATGTTTCATGAAAATCGGTCTACTATGCCGCGGTCGGGGGTTTTTTCAAAATTGTAATTTTATATAAAAGAAGAAGAGTGAAAGGAGGAAATGCAGGTAGATAATGTAGTGGCTTTTCTGTTTAACCCAGTTAAGAAATTTAAAAGGGACAAAAAATATCAAATTTCCTTGGCAATATTTCCATTTCGATCTTTTTGAGTAAGTGCCTTTTTAGAACAGTGTGCGTAGCCGAATGCACAAACGCTTCACGTAACGTAACGAATCGTGAACGAAACGTGAGCGAATCGTGAACGAAACGTGAACGAAACGTGAGCGAATCGTGAACGAAACGTGAACGAAACGTGAGCGAATCGTGAAGCCTTCAGGCATTCGGCTTCGCACACTGTACTTATGTTAAATAATGAGGGATGGCAATGAAAGTGTTACCTGCATAATTTAACTGTGTAGCAGTGATCCAATCATAGCAATTGACAAAGGCCTCGGTTCACAATGAGATATGGGCTCGACCGCGGCCATGTACGTGATTTTAGCGTATTCAGTAAAAGTATCGCTTGAAGGTAACGCTGTTATCACTGGAACAGTTCCAAAGAAAAAGGTAGCCTTCGTGGAAGTTGTAAAGAGCATTTTCCGTGTTTTTTCCTTGTAAAGAAAATTAATTTCCATTACGATAAACAGTAGTATCTACCGCTAAGGCACCTAAGTACCTAATAACAGTAATAACCAACATATTGGACGTTACGTAAATAAAAGTACCAGTGCTCGACACGCTAATTCCCAATAGATAGCACGCTTCCGTCACATTGACAATTTTATTACTTAAAATTGAAAATGGCAGCTGCACATGCTGCTACATTGCCGACCACTGGTATTTTTACATTCAAAATATCAATTTATCGTAATCTAAATGTCACTTTATACATATATCTATAGAAGTTCCAAATGTCACAATAGTTCAATGTAGCAAATTAAAAGTATGCACTCAAGTACCTACTTCTTCATTCAATATGTATGTGTTTTGTATGTTCATTAACACGTTCGATTACGTTTTACATGAAATATTTATGAAAGTAGTTCACGTGTTAATGCTGATAAGAAATAATTCTAACCCATATGCACTGAGAATGATGAATTTTTAGAGTCATACCATTCAATGGAATTTGGGTCCGGGTGCGTAGCCGAATGGCACAAACGCTCACGAAACGCTCACAAAACGAAACGCTAGTAGATATCTATCTCTATCGCTCTTGCGTATTGGCGCGACAGAGCCAGACTCCCTTCCGCGGCGTTTCGTTTTCGTTTCGCGTCGGAGAATTGCCATTCGGCTAATACGGGGCCAGGCTGGGCTTTCAAAATCGTTGCCAACATAGCTTGATCTAGGTTTAGATAGCTTCTTAATCAACTCATAAATACATAACATTAGTAGTTATAAACAAACTGATTATTCCCATTTGTCCCTGTCACACAATTATAAGAATAGATCCTTCAGATAAATTATTCATCTGATATGAAGTAGTACATCGTAGCCGAATGCACAAACGCTCACCAAAATATATTTTTCGTAGCTATCTATCTCTATCGCTCTGGCGTATTGGCGCGGCGGAGCCAGACTACATTTCTGCGGAATTTCGGTGCGTTTCACTTCCCAGAAATGCCATTCGGCTACGAGGACCTGTCCTCGCCTCCAGTACCAGTCAACGTTAATTGTGACTAGTGATGTGCCGTTCCTTGGCAAATTTCCTGAGTATTCCCTTATGAGAGGAAAAAACCCTTCGTAGGAAATAATTAGTTCCTTCGTGAGAGACACGTTAATAGTCGGGAATGAATAGGAACAGATAAAACGCTATCAGAACCATCATTCATTTTCCTGTATTTTCCAGAGTGAAATCAGAATGCGAAGCCATAGTGACGGACGACAGCGCTCTGCTAGACAATGTCACAACAATGATCACCAAGCGGCAGCTGCGTCAGGTAAACGGTCGATCATTTGTAACCTTCTATCATTGTAGTTTGTACTCAGTGTACTCACCGACTAATTTCGACGTGACAATACCTAGCCATTCGCTCGTAACGGCTGGGTTTTTATTGTCATCGCCTCGTGCCAACAGCAGGGTTAGCGCATGATTGCCGCGAGAGTCGGTATGTCGCCGCGAGATAAACTACCCGTCCTTATGTCATTAATACAATTAGAAGAAGACGTGTGATCTATAGCGACATACTCTCGCGGCAATCATGTGCTAGCCCAACTGATAGTAGTAAAGCTAGGGTGTGTTCACGTCAGATTCACTACAGATGTAGTGCAGAATGGTTTTCTTTCGTATTTTCACGAACGTGACATGCTATTTCAGTCAGTCTCAGTATAATAAGTACTAACTTTGACTTAACTAGCAGGACAAATACGAATGTTTCCGAGAATATACTACTTATAATAAACTAAGTAGGTAAGTATTATGCACTACATCTCTTGTAGCATATAAATTTTAGACGTTTTGGAATATGTTACTCGTCACGGAAAATTACATTCTTTGTATGTATGGAAATAGTAGACAGCGCTATCGAGTAAATAGTAAATAGTATTACTTGTACAATTTCAAATACGTACTCATAGTACATGTAGTAGTAGTAGTAAAACACTTTATTGTACCAGAAAATAATACAACACACAGGAAAAAAAGCTTATTACAAGTACAAAGGCGAACTTATCCCTTTAAGGGATCTCTTCCAGTTAACCTTTGAGCAATTGAGGGAGAGTTTGAGATGGTAGGCATACAGTACAAACGGCGCAGGAAACGGATTATAATAATATAATAATAAATCATTTATTTCGAGCAAGTTACACTCATAATATTTGTTAGTAAAAAAAATAACTGAATTCTAAGATATGTGTTAGTGCTTAAGCCTAAGAATACTTATAATTAATTATAACTATGTACATTTTCTTTTTTCTGAGTACGGCACATGTAGCCGACTGCAGCGTAGCAAAAAGGGGGAGTCCAACCTGTCCCCTATCATCTTCATGACGATGTTGGGGCTGGCGCGCACCCGGCGCACCAGGGATGCTGCTCTCTTGCGGATGGTGGCATAGAAACAATCGACCCTGGCTTCAGCGAACATCCCTGATGCGCTACAGAAGCGCGGCAGCCCCATCATCACCCGGAACGCGTTGTTATACTGGACGCGGAGAGCTTCGTAGGCTCGTTTCGTATATGACAGCCACATATTACATGAGTACAGTGAGGTGCAGTATGCTCTAAATAGTGTTACTTTCACCTCCCTGGTACATCGCGCAAACTTGCGGGCAATCATATTCGCCCGGACCGACAAAGCTCTCCGTTCTCTCTCTATGTCTTTATCGTCTTTGAGGTCTGCCGTCACTATGTGTCCTAAATATTTGAACACGTCCACCCTTTCTAGAACTTCCCCGTTTAGTTTGATGGGTGTTACTTCTGACGTTTTACTTCGGCCGACCTCAAAGACCATATATTTGCTTTTACATACATTATATTTCAAACCATGAGTTTCAGCGTATGTCTCACATACCTCTAGCAGCCTACGTATGCCCCCCACAGACGCGCTAAGCAGAACCATGTCATCCGCATAGCTAATATTATTAAGGCATACATCGTCAATATGACACCCGACATGCATTCTGCTAAGCGCATCCAGTAGCTCGTTCATATATAGGCTAAATAGAGTTGGTGAGCTCAACCCCCCCTGCCTCACTCCGCACTGCAACCTATACGGGTCGGAGAGTGTGTCTGCCCATCTGACACAGTTGACCTGGTTCCCATACCAGTACCTGAAAATGTTGATCATTCCGATGGGAAGTTTAATGTCTTCAAGTTTCTTCCATAAAATATTGTATGAGACCAAGTCAAAAGCCCTAGATAGGTCGAGAAAGCAGGCATAAATAGGCGAATTTCTATCAACGTAATATTTAATAGTGTGCTTAAGGGCCAATATTGCATTTTCTGTAGACAATCCTTGTCTGAAACCAAACTGGTTATGATTCAGTACTACATACTCGTTTAACCGCATGTTAAGCACACTATCAAATATCTTAGCTATTACCGTTGCCAGTGATATCGGCCTATAATTATTTACATCGGATAGATCTCCCGTTTTATTTTTTACAATAGGCACAACTATCGTTCGCATTAAATCGTCTGGCAAATAAGAATGCGTTACACATAAATTAAATAACATAGCTAACACTCGCGCTAAATGGGGACCTGCGTGCTGGAGATGTTCGATGCTGAGACAATCGTGACCCGGTGATTTTCCTCGAGACATTGCCTTTATCGCCTTCTCCACTTCTCGTGCAGTGAAAATCGGGCATGTTATATTTGTCTCAGCACTTCCCATCTCCGCATCATTCGAGCTTAAAGGAGACTTAACAAAAAAGTGATTCTTAAAAATATTCGAAATGCCCCCTTTGTCGCTCTCCCCGTTAACACTAACAGGCAGCCCAGACCGAAAGCTCATGCTATTTGTAGCTTTCCAGAAAGTTTGAAATTTATTTTTTGAGTGATGTTCGGCTATTAGGTCCATTTTTTAGGTAATAATAAATTATAACTACAATATTATTTGTTCTTCTTGGTGTGAGTGCTAAATATTTTATACCTGAGTACATGGTTGCCATCGTGTCTGTTTAAAAAATATAGCATATGCTTTTTACAGTAAATGACCTTTGTGTGCAGTACACCTACCTTAGGTGAACGGTTCACCGTGGACCTCTTCTAAACTGGCAACACACTTGGTTGCAAACATAAATGAATAGTTATGAGAGTGCGCTATGTGAATTATATATCTAGACACAAACCAAGCAAACAACTTATGTTTTTGTCATATCTAAAACCAATTTGCATTATCATGCTGAGAAGTAACACTACGAAAAAAAAACGAAAAGTATTTTGTCAGTTTTATACCGCGGTGAAGACCGTTTAAAAATTGGATATTGTTTTATAACAAAATTTACATAATTGGATCATTCTTCTTTCTACCGACAATGACCTAAAAATAAACATGTGAAACGAAGATATATATACTTGGTCACGCTAATTTAATTTAACTATAACATGTTTGGTCAACTTTAAATGCTAAACAATTGGTGTAGTTTCAAGTGTTTTGATTGGAACATACTTAGTATAGGCAAAAATGGCCCAATTTGCCCTACTTAGTAATTTGATACCTACTTCTTATATAAAATTTTTGTTATACTAATAGGCAGGTACCAACATAGATACAAACTATTTTAGCAATTGCTTAGTCTGTAACGGTGCAACCTACAGTTTAATTTTTTTGCTCGTGTTACAGGCCACACCCGTATACATAACTAGTATGTTTTTTGTGTACATACTTAAAATTGGCGAGGATTTAGCTATGGCTCATATACGCAGAGCCACTAGGTACCTATAATGAAACCATTGCTAAGTAATAAATATACCTACAGATAAACCGTTGCTTTTCCTTTATTAGGCAGGTACTTATTGTGAAAACCTTGTAGATCTGCTCTAGTGATATCAAACCTAAAAAAACGAATTATCACTTCAGTGTAAAAAACTTGACATCAGTTTTTTCTCCAACAGCCGGACGGAATGATAACATTCGATTGGACGACGCAGCAGCAGGCCTATGTACTCTCAGGGTACTTTTGGGGCTACGCCATCACTTGTTTGGTGGGGGGCACGGCGGCAGAGCTATGGGGGCCCAGGAAAGTGGTGTTCCTTACAATGCTGCTCAGCGCCCTTCTGACTACGCTGACCCCTCAAGCTGCAAGATTGCACTACTTGGTGCTGGTCGCGACTAGATTCGTCATGGGACTGGCGGCAGTAAGTGATTTGTAGTTTGGGGTTCTGGTTGCAACGCCGCGGCATCACGCGGTTACAATTTTAACTATTTTAAGCCCGTGTTGCGTTTGAAACTTCTAGATCAGCCATTCTCAAATGTGCTGCGCGGAGCCCTAGGGCTCCGCAAAACCTCTCTGGGGGCTCCGTGTGAATTTTGGTTGACTGATATGCGACTTCAACTCTCTTCCATAGAACTAAAGATTCCCCAATTGTAAAAATAAAAACAGTTCGTGTAATACCTCACATTTAGAATCTAATCTAGTGATTACATTTTATTATTATGATTAAGACTTACTATTATGATTAAAATTTTGAAAAAAACCCCGACCGTGACATACTCGACCGATTTTCATGAAACATGGCTAAGAACACTCCCGACTTACTCAGCTTTCAGACAAAAAAAACTAAATCCAAATCGGTTCATCGGTTCGGGAGCTACGATGCCGCAGACAGACACACACACAGACAGACAGACACGTTAAACTTATAACACCCCGCCGTTTTTGCGTCGGGGGTTAATAAAGGTTGCTATAAACTATTTTTTTTATTTATTTAATTTAAGGGTTCCGTCAGACAATTTGCTTTCCAAAAGGGTTCCATGGGAAAATAAGTTTGAGGACCGCTGTTCTAGATAATAATTATATTTAAGTGTAGGTAATATGTACTTGTATATTGTAAACATAGTATACTCATACTCACTTAAAATAAAATTTGGGTGGGCAATCTTGCCCGACTTGCAACCAAATCCCCGTTCTCTGGTGATTTGTCAAAGTGTTGCATATCGTGTTTACTAACCGCGCTGCGTAATCAATGATTATGCAAATTAGAAAACACTTACACGTTTATTTTATTGAGGTAAAGGTTTTTAAGTATATGGCAAGGCATCTGGAAGTCCATGAAATTGGAATGCCAATACTGTTCTTCTTAAAATGTATAAATACTAGAGGGCTGTAGAACATTGAAATACCTTTCAGATGACTTATCCTCTGGTAAGGAGCTGGATCGCATTTTGGTTGGCATATAATAGCAGGGGGAAATAAGCTAAAATTACGGCATAATTAATGGAAGGTTTTTTTAAATTGAAATATGTACGTTATAGACCGAAGTTATTTTTCATCAACCCTCCCCACTCCTCCCTCCTCTGCGTCACCCCTCTACCCTCCCTTAAAGTGCCGAAAATGCGGTTTTTCTCGATTTCTGATAAAACTGTTGAAGATACAGAAAAAGCGCGTAGGAACGAAGTAATCCTTAATAAATTTACTACAAATCATTCATTAACACTTTGGTTCTAGCACTTATAGTTTACGCGTGATCCGTCACGAAAGTTGGTCCTTTGCTGCAATCTTCTTTAGTGAATGTTAAGTTTTCGCCCAAAATGCATACGAAATCGTCGAAATTTGTTTGATATAACTAAAATATTGTAACTCATGACTAAAATAAAATTAAGGGGGAAAAATCACTACCATGGGTGGAATTTCCAATATGTCTTGGAATTCCAGTAACTATTTAAGACGTAATATTTTCACGGTAGTAGTCGCTAGGAGTACCATTGATCTATATAGTGTATCTATGACTGGGGATGAGCTTTTGGTAGCTGTTGGTAGAGCCCTGGAGTATCAATCCAGTAGCCGTGAGTTCAAGTCCCACCCATGGTAGTGATTTTTCCCCCTGAAATTCATTTTCAGTTTATAATATTTTAGTAATATTTGGGAGAAAACTTAACATTCACTAAAGAAAATTGCAGTAAAGGACCAACTTTCGTGATGGATCACGCGAAACCTATAAGTGCTAGAACCAAAGTGTCAATGAACGATTTGTAGTAAATTTATCAAGGATTACTTTTTTCCTACACGCTTTTTCTGTATCTACAACGGTTTTGTCAGAAATCGCGAAAAACCGCATTTTCGGCTATTTAAGGGGGGGAAGAGGGGTGACGCAGAGGGGGGACGGATGGGGAGGGTTGATGAAAAATAACTTCGGCCTGTAATGTACATATCCCAATCAAAAAAAATCTTCCATTAATTATGCCAACATTTTCATACATAGCTTTCCAGAAGCAACGGACTATAAGATGTGTCAATAAGTAATGTTTAACATTGATTTTGATGGCGCTAAAGTTCGCAAAAAAGTATAATTTGGAGGTTACCGTTAAGGATAACACAATGTAATTCCACGTACTGATGCCAAGCAATTTAAATGTGCGCGTGTATTTGCAAATCACGTCACCATGTGTAAGACATCCCGTTTCATTTCTTTGGTTGCAGTTTTTGCTGTACTGTACAGTCAAGTGTAAAAATAGTAGGTGTACACATCTTACCTACTCAAAAATATGTCCCATAGCATCTTAGTCCGCCGTAATAAGGGCGTAGTACCATATTTATGAGACCCATGATTGCCATGGACATATTGTCGTTTGCCGTGTCATTAAAAGTTAAATTTGTAACTCGTCGTCATCGTCGTGATTGCCACTCCCTGAATTGCCTGTCATATCCAAGAAGACAGTTGTAGGCCACATTTCCCAAATTTAAAGATACTCACCCTAACATGACTATATATTTTAGAAACTTGTAAATTTGTACGGAAACACGAAAATTTATTTGCCAGCCCTCATAATCCTGAACCTCAACATCATAACTTACGCATCCGCAATAAACTTATTCAAGCAGTTCCAGCTAACCTTCATATGTTCAATAGAGGCCCCTATTCCATGTCCATCCGAATATACAACCAGATCCCCCAGTATATAAAAAATGAACACAAATATGTTAACTTTGTAAATAAACTCAAAACTTATCTTGTTAATGAATGCCCATATACTCTCCAAGAGTTCATGGACAATTAAATAACTTATTTATTTATTTATATGAAGCGTTAATACTTAAGTTTTGTTTTTACCTAGTAAAATGTGTAGTGTTAGTGTTTAATGTAAATGTAGTTATAGCATATAAATATGTTGCCACGCCCTAATAGGGTCCATGAGCACACCTACTTTGTAACATCTTATAACACCATGGATGCAATAAAGAAATATGAATATGAATATGAAGCCCGCTTAGCGGTTGATAATGGTAATGGTTTGTCTCAATTTTTAAGAGGCAAAAAATGTTGTATCTAATATGTGGTTAAACAACAACTTTATCCTCTTGTAAAACTAATAACCATATTGTCCAGGGTTTCCTGTTTCCCGCCCTCCACGCGCTCGTGGCGCACTGGGCCCCGCCCGCGGAGAAGGGCAAGTTCGTGAGCGCGCTGCTAGGTGGCGCCATCGGCACAGTGGTCACCTGGTCGCTCACTGGACCCCTTATCGAGAACTACGGCTGGGACTACGCTTTTTATATTCCAGGTATTATACTCGTACAGTCATTGAGTGTTAATATATTATTTTAAACATAATATATGTGTAATTACCATGAAAGATGTCCCACTTTGTAGCTTGGCATGAGGACTATTGAGGACGCTTTGACAAATAGGTGACCTAACCACGAAATTAATACTTTGTTAAAAACCCGGACGTAGTGGACCGATTTTCATGAAACATGGTTGAGAACAATCCCGACTAATTCAGCTATAAAACAAAAAAAAACTAAGTCTAAATCAGTTCATCCGTTCGGGAGCTACGATGCCGCAGACAGACACACACACGAACAGACAGACAGACACGTGAAACTTATAACACCCCGTTGTTTTTGCGTCGGGGGTTAATTACCTACTCGTATAAAACTATAAGCTATAAATTGTCACATTATACGTACACGCATTTGCGGCAAAATTACAATATCCTTAATGTTTTTACCATAAATATTTATGAAACTTATTTGAGTTACCTACTTCAAACTCTGTTAATGCTATTTCTAAGATTATTTTAAAATTTTCTTACAAAAAGAAAAGATAGTTGATAGGTTATTGGTATTAAAGGTAAAATTGATTTAAGTAACTGTTTTATTTCGAAGCTGAGTGACTCAATTTTCCTCATACAGAGTAGTTTTATAGCTATGTTGTAATTGAACCTATGGCAACAATATTTACTGTATTCAAAGCGCGTCAAGAGGTTAGACATTCAAGATGTACACACTTATAGGTTTGCATAATGTCACAACATTCAAAACCGTTATGTGGTACTACTGGTATATTTTGTTGAAATGAAACTGCTCGATGAGTCATACTCGATCGGACCGCGCGACTTGCCTATATTATCTCAAAGACCTAAGGGGGGTTGACTTTTACATTTTAAGGGCTCGGAAATCTGTGGACAACTCATACCAGTGATTGAACGACGAACAGAAAAGCAAAGTTCTTACATTTGATTTTACACGGCTGGCTAAGACTGTTCGGGGCAAACTACTAATATTTTAAGAAAAATATGAACAAATGAATACCTTTGACGACCGGTCTGGCGCAGTCGGCAGGGTCACGCCTGCTGCGCCGCGGTCCCGGGTTCGAATCCCGGCAAGGGCATTTATTTGTGTGATGAGCACAGATATTTGTTCCTGAGTCATGGATGTTTTCTATGTATATAAGTATTTTATTTATATATATATATATATATATCGTTGTCTAAGTACCCACAACACAAGCCTTCTTGAGCTTACCGTGGGCCTCAGTCAATCTGTGTAAGAATGTCCTATAATATTTTATTTTTATGCATTTCAGTATCCCAGACTGAGGCTTAGGTAATTATAAACTTTGCACTTTGGTTCTAGGAGCCATCGCTTTCGTCTGGTGTGTGGCGTGGTGGGCTTTAGTGTACGACTCGCCAGTGCAGCACCCGCGCATATCCGACAAGGAACAGAAGTACATTCTCGAAGCAATCGGCGATAAAGTGCAGCAAACCTCACATAATAAGGTAAGATACCTTTTACAGTAAAGGATTTGTAGTGCCAGGCGATAATTTGGGTGATCAATTGATCATAGCGTCTCGGGCGATACTTCCTAGAATTATTAAGAGCTAAGATAATAAAACATCGTGAAAGTCAGCTGCTATTTCATCGGTGAGTTCAAGCCCTAAACTCACCGACGAAGCGCCATCTAACTGCTGCTGCTGTTATTTTCATGGCCGTTAACGAACGGTACGAAGTATCGCGCGGGAGGAGTATCATGGAAGCCTGTTCGGGGCTCGGGGTCTAAAATGGAGCTCGTCGGTGAAAAGTCCTGACACTAGAAGTATGATTAAATTAATTTGGTTTATGATGTTGTAAGTGATCAATGATCATCTAGAAACAGTACACAGCTGCGTACCTATACCTAGAAACTAAAATTATACACAAGAGGACACCGACTGTAGGTACGAAACAAGATAAGACATTATCCGATAGACAACGAAAATATTACGGTGAACGTGCACAGTTAGTTCATCATTCGATTCTTCATCTGTTGACTGTCGACAGCTGTCGATGGCGTCGATTCAATATGTCAATCGAATCGACTACATACAATAATTGTGATTATTCCGTTGAAATGTTATACGTGCGAAAGAAGGGCATGACATTTGAATTTAGACGCGCTCTATTTATTTTGCTATTGTATGACGTAATAAACTAACCTTTAAGGTACCTATATAAAATGTATGTAACGTTCACATAAAGATGTTTTCCGTATTAAAGATATCTTATGTTTAGTTGTTTACGGTAGCAAGATTTTATTATCACCCAGTAGTTCCAACGCTCATTACCATCATTTATCTGTCAGCTTTGTTTTATAGTGTTCACTAAGGCGCCGTTATCTAATTCTACTGAAAACAAGGCACGTAAAGTGCAAATATTACGGTTTTACGGTTGTAAAATGCACATTGTAAAACTAATGGAAATGTATATACTTACTTAATGGTTTGTAAACTAACTTGTAAAATTTGTTACCTATGTAGCTTTGTAGCTATGGATTTAATATTTTTTAACATGGACACAAAATGGATAAGGATTCCTACAAAGTACGCTAATAAAATGCACTTTTTCCATGAATTACATGAATACTTAGCACGAAAAATATGATACATATAGGTATATAGTTATCTACATGCGTATTCAGATTTTAATGATTCGATCTGGTTTTGATATGGATCGGAGTTATTACTGACGTATCAATACTTACTTAATCCGTATATCTATACACTAATTCCTCATTATCAATTATACCTACTTTCATTCTGGTGTCTTCATCATCCTCCTTGCGTTATCCCGGCATTTGCCACGGCTCATGGGAGCCTGGGGTCCGGTTTGACAACTAATCCCAAGATTTGGCGTAGGCACTAGTTTTTTCGAAAGCGACTGCCATCTGACCGAAGGGTAAGCTAGATTATTGGAATTAGTCCGGTTTCCTCTCGATGTTTTCCTTCACCGAAAAGCGATCGGCAAATATCGAATGAGATTTCGCACATAAATTCCGAAAAACTCATTGGTGAGGTTCGAACACGCGACCTCCGGAACGAAAGTCGCACGTGTAAGTACGCTAGGCTACCAACTGTGGGTGTCTTATATACCTAATTTATTTTGCTACAGGTCGTGCCCCCATTCAAGAGCATCCTCACCTCATTCCCATTCCTAGCGATGGTGATCCTCCACTACGGGAGCAACTGGGGCCTCTACTTCGTGATGACTGCCGCACCCAAGTTTGTGTCGAGCGCGCTAGGCTTCAACCTGACGTCCACTGGCACGCTGGCGTCGCTACCGTACCTCGCTAGGATGATCTTCTCGTTGGTCTTTGGTGCTATTGGCGATAGGTAAGGACAGTTGAAATACTTAAACAACTACTTGTCTATGTCTAATAAATCAATCACATGATCTCACGAAAGCCATGATCTTAATTGTAGTCTAAGTTATTTTTATACTGGCAATAACTGTTACTATGTATGTCGTTTTAGTTTTTCTAAATTAAAGTAGACACAAATAAAATTCGTATATTGTTACACACTAGATCATGCACAATTTCAGTGCATGATCTGTGTGTAACAATATTTTTAATAATGATTAGAATAATTATGAAACATGATTTTTAACCCCCGACGCAAAAACGACGGGGTGTTATACATTTGACAGTCTGTCTGTTTGTTTGTCTGTCTGTCTGTCTGTGGCATCGTAGCTCTCGAACGGATGAACCGATTTAGATTTAGTTTTTTTGTTTGAAAGCTGAGTTAGTCGGGAGCGTTCTTGGCCATGTTTCATGAAAATCGGTCCACTATGTCGCGGTCGGGGGTTGTTACAAAATTTTAATTTTGTGGTTAGGTTATTTAAAGTACAGCCGACGTTGACAGTCCTGGCTGCTAAAATTTTGAGACGATATTTCAGGGTTAGAGTTCCGCCGAAAGCGTAATTTTTTTTTCTTTTCTCTTGTACATACTTAGTATAGGTACTTAACATTACTTACATACAAAATCGTTCCAACCGTAAGATTATTGTTCAGTGATATACGGAAATAATAATTTATCCCATTACACTGTATTTTAGTCGTACAGTGTTATGTATAGCATAATATATGCCTATTTAAGTATATACACAGCTGAAAATCGTTGCCTTTGTCTGCCTTAGTATAGTCATATGACTAATAGTTAACAGAAAGTAAAAATCATAAGAAATGTAAAACACATGTGTTTTTTACAAGACATGACTAACATTATGAATACGTTAGGTATTAGGTATAATATTTCTAGTGTTTCAATGAATTATTCAAGCAAAAGAATTGTTTATAAATATTAAGTTTGTCAAGTACATACTTATTTGTGGGTATGTATACTCGTAACTTATCAGAATAAAATTAATTTATCGTAATGATAAAACGCAGGAATTCAAACGTACTTTCACTGAATTCACTTTATTTATTCAAAATGTTTTTTTTTTTACAAATAAGCTACTAAATACGATCGTCAATTCGTCACCAAAACAGGAAATACCAATAACATTGTACTATATTTTAGTAATATGTATAAATGCATTTGCTCAGTGTTCAACTCGTACATACCTTAATCAGGAATTCCATATTTGGTACTGCTTACTTACTTATTACACTGAAGGTTACAATCTCGTTACAATCTTATTTCCTTTCCAGAATCGTGAAACAGAACGTGGTATCAACAACCTTCATGCGAAAATTCTTCTGTCTCTTCTCCCACGTACTACCTGGTCTCCTACTAATCGGCCTCGGCTATACTGGCTGCGCACCTGTCCTCTCTGTCGCACTCATTACGTTCTCCATGGGTTCGAATGGGGCAGCAACACTCACGAACCTGGTGAACCATCAAGACTTGGCTCCGAACTACGCGGGGACGCTGTATGGGATCGCGAATGGAATTGGAAATACTGCTGGATTCGTGACGCCATTAGTGACAGCGCATTTCACTAAGAGTGGGGTAAGATTTCATTTTCTTTTCTTTCTCTTTTAAATCTGCAAGTGTGACAGAGAGTCTATTTCTCTTACGTGGTTCATGATAAGCCCTCATAAAAGTATACGAGCATTTAGAATTAATCATACTCAGTAGTTAGGTACATAATACATATATTGTTTTTTTTGTTTTCCGTTAAATTCGACACGTTGTTAGGTTCATTATCAGGAACCATTCTGTATATCACTTTTAGTTAAATTCGCAAAAAAAAATTTACATCGTTTTCATACATAATAAATGAATTTATTAATATGAGAGACCCTTAAGAATTACATTCAAGTTAGTGTCAAGTGATTGACGGCACATGTCAAAACAAATAACAGTAGGAATTGGTAAGGGCTGTCACACACGTGTTCAGTAATTATCTTAATTTTTTTAATAACTCGTTAACCGTAAAAGTTAAGACGCTTGTTTCTTAGAGAAATTAAGTGTATCTGATCTAAAAAAACCTTCCCTTGAAGTTAACGGAATTCAATAAAACCGGCCAAGAGCGTGTCGGGCCACGCTCAATGTAGGGTTCCGTAGTTTTCCGTATTTTTCTCAAAAACTACTGAACCTATCAAGTTCAAAATAATTTTCCTAGAAAGTCTTTATAAAGTTCTACTTTTGTGATTTTTTTCATATTTTTTAACCATATGGTTCAAAAGTTAGAGGGGGGGACGCACTTTTTTTTCCTTTAGGAGCGATTATTTCCGAAAATATTAATATTATCAAAAAAAAACCGGCCAAGAGCGTGTCGGGCCACGCTCAGTGTAGGGTTCCGTAGTTTTCCGTATTTTTCTCAAAAACTACTGAACCTATTAAGTTCAAAACAATTTTCCTAGAAAGTCTTTATAAAGTTCTACTTTTGTGATTTTTTTCATATTTTTTAAACATATGGTTCAAAAGTTAGAGGGGGGGGACGCACTTTTTTTTCCTTTAGGAGCAATTATTTCCGAAAATATTAATATTATCAAAAAACGATCTTAGTAAACCCTTATTCATTTTTAAATACCTATTATCCAACAATATATCACACGTTGGGGTTGGAATGAAAAAAAAATATCAGCCCCCACTTCACATGTAGGGGGGGTACCCTAATAAAACATTTTTTTCCATTTTTTATTTTTGCACTTTGTTGGCGTGATTGATATACATATTGGTACCAAATTTCAGCTTTCTAGTGCTAACGGTTACTGAGATTATCCGCGGACGGACGGACGGACGGACGGACGGACGGACGGACGGACGGACGGACGGACGGACGGACGGACGGACGGACGGACGGACAGACAGACATGGCGAAACTATAAGGGTTCCTAGTTGACTACGGAACCCTAAAAACGATCTCAGTAAACCCTTATTCATTTTTAAATACCTATCCAACAATATATCACACGTTGGGGTTGGAATGAAAAAAAATATCAGCCCCTACTTTACATGTAGGGGGGGTACCCTAATAAAACATTTTTTTTCCATTTTTTATTTTTGCACTTTGTCGGCGTGATTAATATACATATTGGTACCAAATTTCACCTTTCTAGTGCTAACGGTTACTGAGATTATCCGCGGACGGACGGACGGACGGACGGACGGACGGACGGACGGACGGACGGACGGACGGACAGACAGAATGGCGAAACTATAAGGGTTGACTACGGAACCCTAAAAACAGGGTGTATACACCCGTCGATATATGAACATCTGTCCTGGTAGGTACCTATATTCATAAACTCTCAACTCATTTGGCTATATTCTGCTTTTTATCACTAGTTAAACTGATTCTAATATGCAACGAATAAGTTAAAATTACTAAGAATACTAAATAACTAAACTAATTTATTATACGGCTATACGCGATGTTCAATTTACACTGCACAGCCCGCAAATGAGTCGATAATTAAGAGGCTGTTGAGAATGTACACTTTTATAAATGCAATAAAATCTTTAGGTAATTAATCTGACTCTGTAATGGAAACATACAGATTGATTGTAACAAATCAACACGAACGTAATACCTTCTCACCATTAATCGATCAATTATCTAATAACAATTGTATTACAGAACGGCTTCTCAGAATGGCGGCCCGTGTTCATGACCGGCGCTTCGTTGTACATCGCTTCGGCACTCTACTTCATCTTGTTCGGCACCGGGGAAACGCAGGAATGGAACTATGTACCTGTTGTTGAAGAGGAGGAGAGAGATAAACGGCCGGGCGCGAATTCTAATGATAGTACTGTTACTATTCCTGTTAAATCATAGATACGTGACTAGGTAAGTGTTGTATGGAGGTTGTATGTAATGAAAATGTCTGTAAGTATTACAGAGCAGATGATGACAAAGATTTAATAGAATTCCGGGATACGCCAAGAGGATAGTAGAGAAGCGACTTAAAATGTAGCTACAGCTACCAAAGACATATGTAACTCCGTATAGACAGCTACAGTCTAAGAGAAAAACGTACCTCAGAACCATATAGACGGTACGGTGGCCTAGATGGCGTTCCACCTTTGGGGGACGCTCGGCTAGATGGCATTAATATTAATATTTGACATTTTAACACATCATTATCAAGCTAACAATATGGGCCAAATGGTCAAAACTTAGGTTTAAAAGTTAATAAGCTTGTGTCGAGAGATGGCAGTCTATGTATGCACTGTGATTACAGATTTTACGTTGACAGTAATTCTCTATAATACTTGATCCTCTTTGCAGCTACTAATGTGTTTAATATGTTACAGAGATATCCACTTACAGCCTGAAATAGAGTAGGTAGATGTGGAACTATTTTTTTTATCATAGCAACCCTTACTGTTTTCATACAAAAGTGACTTAATACTAGGTAAAGGTATATTGAGTCAACAGTTGTCACATGCAAAACTGTTTACATAGATAGACGGTGGCGCCCCTAGTAATATCTACTATATTCTGCCAGGATGTAGCTGTTCTATTTACAACTGTTTGTATAATGAGGAGGCACACTCACAGGTTATGACAGATGGCGCCACCATATTAGTCCATTGCACAGATAAGGAAGTTCATACGTGAGAGCGAGAAGAATTTTTTTTTCTCTCACACATATGAATGACAGTGACATGCCTAGACATGCACAGGCGCCGCTTGGCGGGATAAAATGTCAGTGTGCCTCCTCATTACGGTGTCAGGTCTCATTTAACAGTTCAAAATAACAGTATAAAAATTTGATTTTGAAAGGAGGAAGTTGGAAAAATACGTAGGTATGTTGATATTTACATAATGATAGATGATAGTGTATCATCGTAGCTTAGCTTCGTATAAGTGTTGGAAGTATTTATGATAATGCGTAAGCAAAAGGTACATAGAAAATTAAGTACTTAGTACGTAAAGAAAATTGTATAGAGAATTGTTAAGTAGGTAGGTACCTATTGCGAGGGTTTACTGGTGAAACCCGATAAGTTGAACAAACTGATTTTTTAAATTCGAACTATGTGCAATTTCCAGAATGTTGTAGTTTCAAGGACAAATTATCTCTATTTATCGGGTTTCACCAGTAAACCCTCGACTGGGGTTCAGAAAAATGTATCAAAATTAATTTTAAATATGTTACATGACGTAAATGTAAGTATTAAAAATTAAATGTGATTAATGTAACCTAAGGTGGGAGAAGAAAGAAGGGTTTTTCATGCGGGATAAGATAGAAAGCCGTTATACTGAATATATTTTGTCTTATCTCTCAAGAAAAACTGTTTTCCCCCATTTTACCTTATCTTAGTTTGAAATCGGCTACTTCAAAAGTAGACTTGATAATTAATTTTGCCTCTATTAAAAAAAAAGTTATACTTATATAAAATAGGGCTCAAGCATACCTATTAAAGTGGTAAGCTGATGGTTTGTTATGATTGAGGAAATATTTATATGACTGTGATGAATTAAACTTGCACGTAAATGTAAATTATTTTTTAAATAAATTTTATTGACTATAATCGTTGGGTTTTCATTGTCTGCACCATATTCAGATGAATAGTTACAGTAGGTACAACATACTTGAATGTATCTCGTATGAATATAATACCTATGCATGTTCATATATACATAAATAGGTATATTCATGCGATATCCTATGTATTCGTACTACCTATTTACTCAAAATCATTTTGATTTGATATATAGAGTGCATTGGGGTAAATTCGAATTATTTCCCCGTTATCAAGATTTCGAAATTACCTATTTGATATTCGAGTCTTTATGTTCAGGGCTCTCCTACTTGGCAACTTTATGTAAGATACTCGTCCTAAGTAGGTATAGGAAGTCCTCTATAAGAGTTGAGGCGGCACAATATTTTAAAACCATATTTTAAAACTCTTCATGAAGTCGTGGTAGGTGGAAAATAAGGAGAAAAGAAAGTCATCAAAATTTGAATATCATTAAAATTGTTTAATGTATTTTAGTAAATTATAATAGGTACAATCATACTTACATTATATACACAGGGTTACCTACCTTTAAGTCAATAAAATATATTTAATATTTCTCTTACGATATACATGACACATAAAAATTATAGGTTTACGTATTTTCGAAGACACGACAGGTAAAATCTATAAAACTGCAACCCGCGGCAATAGTCCCTACAGATCGGGAGGTACATTCACACAAGAAACATCGATTTACTATATTAGCTTTGCAAACTAATCTTACGTCTTTGGAAATACATCACCAAAACTACTCGGGTTATGGTCACAAAAGATACTCAGGCGGGATTCACAAGACACTGCTAAAATATAACATCGCTATGCATATTAAAACGACACGAACTATTAAAGATTTCTATATAAAAGATAACATATATTATTATAATTTTGATGAATAACGTCCTCAATGTCAGTTAAGTAGACCAATAAGTATAATAATTTGATTATTGTGATTTTTACTACACCGCAATCAGAGATATATCTAGGGGAATGCTAATTCCCCGTACATTTTCTTACTTTCAGAAGTAATTCATTTCAACATTTGCATGTGAATATACATGTTCATTTTACATGATTGTAATGTTTCTGATGGCAGCTCGTTAACTCGCCAAGATTCAACTTGGTGTGGTTAAAACACTCGTGTATAATAAGGTACCTTCTTGTGCTTCAAACAGCGTTTAAACGTAGGATTCCGACTCGGTGTCAGACTCGGAACAGTCCAAAGCTAAAACGTTTTGGTCAGTTTTGTCAGCACCATTTGGCGGGTCTCGGTACACTGGTGGTACGGATTTGGACCTCGATGCCTTGTCGTCTTTGTTCACGTGAACCGGTGGGAACTTCTTCAGTACTCTCTGATATACCATCTTCCTCGGCGGCACCGGCGGCGGCATGTGTGGCGGCTTCTTGTTGTTATTTTGTTCTTGCTCTGTTGTGTGGTACTCCGGGTTCACCGCCGTCGGTGTAGCTTTGTAGATGTCAGACGCAAACATGTTGTTCGATTTCTCTTCGTGGAAGATGTCCCGCCTACGGTTGTAAACGGAAGTGTAAAGAGGCTCGATATACTGGGTTGTGTAGCAGTTCTCGAACGAGCTCTCACTGGCGGGGGACTCCGTCGATCGGCTGTTGAATGAGTTCTGCGGCTGATACAGCGTGTCGCTGCTGCTCGAATCGGTGTGCAGAATAATGTTTGCCAACGATTTTGAGGTGTTCAACTTATTATTATTATAGTTGCGATGTCTGGATTTTTTGCTTTCATCCGAATTATGAATGTTATCCACGTAGGAATATACCTTTTGTAAAGGATTCATAAGTTTTTCTCGTGCTCTGTTGTCAGCTATTGGTGACGCCGTACAACTTTTGGTGCACATGTGGGCGGGATCGAAGCGTCGTTTGCGGCAGTTGTTTGCGTTGTTTATAATATCGTAGTTGCCGTTCCGCACTTTCTCAGAGCTGCTGTTAGATTGCCCGTCTTCACTAACTTCTAAACTTTTCGTCCTCGCTGCTTGACGAGACCAGTCATTTCTTGTAAAAATGGTGGCTGCCGGTGTTACACTACCATCGTTATTTTGAGAGGATTCTCCAGATTTCTTTGTCATTTGTCCGTATATGTTTTCTGGCTGGCTATTGTAGTTCGCACTTTTCTTTTCCCACCCAGTGTATACTCGCGAATAATTAGTATTAGCCAGTATATCGGCATGCGCCTGATACTGGGTTTGTCGCTGTATGCTCTCAGTAAACATGGCGAGGTCGTGTAAATTGCTGTATAAAATATTTTCTTGACTAGAAACCATATCGCGTTTTTTATCCATTGGTTCCTGTTTGACTTCTAAAAGATTATCGGAACTCTTAGCTCTATTAAAATTCTTATTCGTTATGGTCTTATCTAAATCCTGGGTTTCAGAGAACATACTGTAAACCTTTGAAGTACGAGCAGCCTTAGAAACGTTGCTTCTCGGTGGCTTCTGTGGTTCAAGACCTGTGATATACTTCGCGGGACTTTGACCATAAATGTCTGCTGTCGACCGCTTGACGGCAGTTTTGGAAACGTAATTTCTTTCGTCGATATTATTTGAGATTCCAATATTAATCGAATTGTGAACATATCGTTCCCCAATGTAGGGAGTCGTGTACAGCTCTTCATTGACGGTGTTGTATAATTCTGATTTGTTCGAATATAGGTTCTGTCTGTGCGAAATCTGAGGGAGCCCGTTGACATTGTGGTTTTCTGCAGAATATCGTGATACCATTTTATTCTCCTGTTGTAGATTACACGTTGGGGCCGACAGGCTGTGTAGTATATTGCGTGGCGCTGGACTGTTTCCTCCGTTGCTGTTTGAATCGTCTTCTGACAGTGTCAGCCCGGAATCTCGGCTCAAGGATAATTTCTCCTTTCGAGGTGAAGATAGCTCCATTGAGTCAAGTGAAATTCCAACCGAATGAAGACTATCGCTTTCTTCCGCGCCGGAGTCAAGCAATGCATTTGAAGATTCGGGGCTGCCGCTTCCCAGAAGACCCGATATTTGTGGACCGAAAAGAGCTTCAGCTTTCACTATTAAAAGTTCTACGACCATTGGCACTGCTTTGGGAGCTTTGTCACAGGAAGTGTTGGGCCACAGAAGACTCGGGCCAACACACACGCCGAGGTTCATGGGGCACATCAGGTTGATATTTGACTTCTTAGCGATGGCTTGGAGCAGGCACACGAAATAAGTCAACATGTTGTAGTGCGATTTTGGCAGCTTCAACAATAACGAGCGTACAGCATTGACTTTTTCCGTTTGAGGCAAACCTGTAACAATAAAATATGCTAAGTTATTGCACTGTTTTTACAGCAAGTGACATTTTTAGGGCTTTTAATATTGCGTATTTTAATGCGTTGTCTCGTAATAGAACTCTTGATCGCCTTGAATTATACTTATTTATTGAACTAGTTTTAATTTAATGCCAAGGTCTCGGATGCGATGTAAACATTCGTCGAAATAATAATTTGTTGTTTTTTTAATCTCGACTTACCGAGTAGTTGTAACCAGGACGGGTACAGATCGGCAGATAGAAGCGGCTGGGGCAGGGCGCGGAAGAATTCCTTCACTAAAGCAGCCAGTAGTAAAACGGGTGCCCGGTCTAGTTCTGCGCAACCTTCCGCCCAAGGGCCCAGGGTATCCAGCTGAAAAAGATAAACAATTTACGTCAGTATTGCTATGCACTTAATACCAAAAGTTAAATAAAATTTGATAACTGAAATAATTTTCAAGATGGCGATCATTTGCGTTGGCAAGTGGCTATCTGAGCAAAGTTATGTGTAATACTTATCCCCTATTCTTAAACGTTGAATGAAAAAAAAGTACACAATACCTTATCTCTGAGCAGTCTCAAGGCCTTCGCGTTAGCGCTCCTCCGGAAGACTCCATGCGTGACCGGCGCCGTGGCGCGCAGGCGCTTGAGCGCGTGCAGCAGCGCCGGCGGCGGCGTGCCGTTGCACAGTCGCGTGAGCGGCACGCCGAACAGCCGCCCGCCGCGCCGCAGCAAGCGCAGGCCTCGTCCCGGCGTGATGCTGCCGCTGTTGACGAGAATGGTTTTATTAGAGGACTGTCCAAAAAGTAGTGTTTTGTTACAAGACGATCGACAACAATGGTCATTCATTCCGTTCAATCGTTCAGGCGCATTCGGTTTACAGCTCGTCCGAACAACTGAGGCATAATGTACAGGAGGATTTTTAATGATATCGGGATCTGGATGCAAAGAAGATTGGCGCCCGCAACCCCAGAGGGGTTGTTAGGTGCGTTGCCGGCATAGTGAGAGTATGCTCTTTTCTTGAACTTTAAAACTGCCATACTTTAGCATGAGACAACATGATATGTGACCTTTATACTATCATTTGGACAGTAATAAGTCAACCTAAAAATAGCTCTAAGATGGTTGATCTAATTTAAACTGACCCATTAAACTTTAATAGCACCCAATAAGCATTCTAATTTGATTGAATTAAATATTGTTTGCGACAATTCATGACTCACCGTGGCCACAGGTCACATTTTTTTTAAATGTGGGTGGATTTAACTTGAGCATAGAAGGCCATCAAACGTAAATATTGACCACATAAAGACGAAGATTTTGTGTCTTTACATGAATGAGTCATAAGTGATACCTCACTTCTTCACTTCTTCTCTTATGACGCACCGGCCTGGGGTCTGCGATTTTACGACAGTTCACATCTTATAAATTGCTGTGAATTAGCGTTCCATAAGCCTTTTGTTTACAGAACATCACAAAAGCCGTAGGCAGAGAATAAACAATACCTAGTACAGAAAGGACATTTTCCTACAAATCTACGAAGTGTGACACCGGTCGAGAGTCTAATCGTGTTGTCCATTCCTAATGCATGTCTTTTCCAATCTCTTTGATATTTACTTAGGGTTGCCAAAAATCAACTGTGGACGTCAAATGCTACGTAGCAATGCTGAGACGAAAGTAGCCGGATTCACCCAAAGCGAATCGTGTCCGACCACTTCCACACATTATATCTATGTATGTTTGTAAACAAGAATTACTTACTTTTTTAATCCCTGATTCTTCTTTCTTAGCTCAAACACCAAACCGCACGGGTTATTCTTGGCATTTACGTGTTCCAAGTCGAAACCATCTTCATTCGATAACGTTTGCCTTATTCTAGACATCTGGAAATAAAATAAAAATGACATTAGTGTTAATGAGAAAATAGAACATTAAGTACCATTTTACGATAAAAGTGTTGGCCCTCGGAAGTTTCGACCAGACAAGAAATGAACGACTTTGCGGGCAAAGAGCACCATCTGTACTGAAAATCTAGTAGGTAATTGGATTGATATGTAACTTAAATGCCTTAAATGAGTAGGTACTCCACAAAGCTTCGAAAAATAGAAAATAATTATGCTTCCAGCGGGACTTGAACCCTTACCACTCGAACTCCTACCAATGCTCGTAGAAGTATCGATAGCAGACAGACGTTTCTGCTTGTAAAAAAGTTTTTCAGATTTCCTACCTGTATGGCATGTGGTCTTTCGATGCCCTGCAAAGCAGTAGGCGGAGCATCCCTCGATATTCTCACGCAAAGCGCGAATTCACTCGCCGCCCCCCATCTTCCGTCTCCTTCACTCTCGCCTTCAGCTTCAGCATCTCCTTCTCCCTCTGTCCCACCATTTTGTAGAACATGTAATGCCTGGCGGACGACACAGCGGGCGCTCATCTCTGGACCCACGGACACAGTTTTGCACTGGAATTTAATAATAAAATGTTAAATAATCGTCTAGAGAAATTTTCAGGAATAATTAAATGTTTGTAAAATATTATACTTACGAATTCGATTGAAGACGTTAAGTCTTTGTAAAAGATCTGGATGTTAGTTGACTTTGGTTCCGTGGACAGTTGAGCAGTTAAAGCGTTTTGAATTTTCCTGCAACAAAAAAGAACACTACTTAGATAAAACGGTCTGGTTCTTTTTATCTGTCGCTTTTCGGTGAAGAAAAATATTTCAAGAAAACCGGACTATTCCCATAAGAAGGGTGCCTCTTGAATAGTGTAGGCATAGGGTAAAAAGCCGAAATAGCACATGGAAGACCAAGATGATAAAAATAATTCTGTGGCTAATCTACTGGGCACTAGAAGTTATATTCTATCAAAGTAAAAGAAATTGTAGACAAAAGTTTAAAAAACGAAATACGTCATACCTGTACCAGGTATCTCTGGTAGCTTGCGTAGGGTACGTGGCAAGATAGTTGGCGACGCCAGTCAGCGTCGGCCATCCAATCAGAAACCCAGTGTCATCGCCATCAGGCAGCGATATCCACATCTCAGCCAGCCTGACGCATTCCTTTAGCTTGAAGCAGTTGTTGCCTCTCGACTTGCCGACTATCAGCAGGTCGCTGAACAGGAACAGATGACGATCAAGCGGTGGGGACGTGTTTCCCAAGGGGCCGAGCTGGACTGGTGCCTCCATGATGAAGGTGCGGGGTGAGAGGGAGGTGGTGCTCGCGCTGACTGTGCCACCGATGTCCAAGCTTGGCCTCTTGCGAAGGCTTTTCGATTTCTGGAAATTGTAAAATACCTTTTGTGAGATAAAATTGGCAAGGTAGGTAAGAGCTACTTTAAAGTAAGGCTTGGTAAAACAGGATTGAAATAATTTTGTGCTTTACAATAAACATACTGGTAATCACGTCAACGGGGCTTAACTTTGTAAGGGGCACCCTTCACGGGCATCTCGTGAGCAACAGCCTCTATCAACATCTATGGAAAATAAGTTGCTGCGCCCCGCCCTTGCGCCAAGATTGTGTCGAACAGAGAGGCCATAAAATTGACTAGACACCAAAATTTAGAAGACGCTAGTGGAGAGTAGTGAATGTACCAGGCCCCGTAGCCGAATGGCATTTCTCCGACGCCAAACGAAAGCGATACGCCGCTGGCTCTGTCGCGCCAATACGCAAGCGCGATAGAGATAGATATCTACTAGCGCTTCGTTTCGTGAGCGTTTCGTGAGCGATTGTGCCATTCGGCTAGCCACCCTGGTACCTACTGAGAAGGGAAGAGGTTCTGCACGCGCTCTGGTCCGAGAGCTAGGTGCTTGCACTGGGCCAACTGTTAGATCTAAATTCAGATGAATGTATAGGTTACCTGCGCATGGTGCGAGGCGAGCGCTAAACATGATATTTGCTGTTTGGCCGCGCATGGGGCCAGTTACAGCTGCGGTGTGAGTGGCCCTTCAGGCCGCGCCACTGATCACTCACACCGCACACGACAACCTAATCACCTAGCACCCGTGCGGTGGTAGGTCACCTAGGGCGGAGGGCCCTGTGTGGCGTCGATGAACCTTCTTCTATGTTTCTCCCAGTGGGGGCGGCTGTTGTAAAAGAAGGCTTTTGTTTTAAAGGAGGATGGTTTATGTTTTGAGCGGAGATCTTTTATAATTTGTGCTTTCTTAATTTGGGCCGGGGCGTTATTTCGTCATCCGGGTCTAGCAAGATATGCCTCGGCCTACGTACACCTTTCCTGGGAGGAATCTCAGGTCGCTCGTACTGGGCCAACCGCTCAAGCTATCAGTAGATGAATGTGTTTACCTGCGCATGGTGCGAGGCGAGCGCCGCGGGCGCGTCCGCGTCGTGCAGCGCGAGGTAGTCGTGCGGGAAGAGGTCCTGCACGCGCTCGAGGTCCGAGAGCCGCGCGGCGCGGCGTCGGGCGCAGCCGCCGCCCGCCAATCGCTCGTACTGGGCCAACCACTCTAGCTATCAGTAGATGAATGTATAGGTTACCCGTGCCAATCGCTCGTACTGGGCCAACCGCTCGATCTGAAACAAAATAAATAACGTTTTCATTTTTGATATAGATAGCATTTTTTATATCATGATAAGTAAAGTAAGTGCAGCGCACTATATAGGTTAGTGAATTCTGCTAGATTTTTAATTACTCGCGAGCCTCTCTTCTCATGGTTAAAATTGGATCTAAATGAAAACGTGTCCTTTATACCTAGCCGCTTGAACTTTCCAGCAACTTGTTGTTCAGAACTTTAAAATAAATTACGTCCATTTTTATACTGACATATCGCGTCTATCGTACCCACTTAGATATGATTTTTGATGTAGACAAAGACATTAAAGTTCGAATCAGGCCGCAATTGTGCAACTTAAGTTACACTTTACATTAACATTAACCGTAGTTACATTCAGGTTAAGGGCATACAAATGATAAGGCACAAGTTAAAAACAAACAGCGTTTCATCAACTCTCGGCCAAAAACAATGGCATGTATAAACTTAAAGCATTACGAAAGAAACGCGCCTCCCGATAGTTCATATTAAAAAGTCATGTAAGTTATCTACGATGATTGGTATCTTACGAGTTAAAAGAACAAAAACGAAAAGAAAATGATGGTGTAATCTCACATCCGTCAAGCATTATCATTCATTACCCGTGTTGCCTATTGAAACGTAACAATTGTAATCTAAATTCTCATCGCATCGTATGAGCAGCGAGGTCCTGAGGGTGACTCCCGACTCACGGAGGGCTCTCGACCGTGTCCACGACAATGCTACCTTATTATACAGGACAAAGGACCGTGAGACTCTTACACTTATTGTTACTACCTATTCAATATCGAAGCACAACGTCTATTCAACTCCGTTATAATTTTAGGAATCACACTATGATGACCATTCAATGACACTTTAAGAACAAAAGTAGTGCAATAGTTATGCGATTGTTCGCAATAGCTGTGACTAATGGTAAAGCGCTGCATTACAGTTGGTTATAAGAACCTCATTAAGGCAGGGTCTCAACTTCTCAAGTGACTCTGATTCGAATGGAGTCGTGTTCAGTGGATCGTAAAATTATGCGTTTGAGTCACGGGCAGCATTACACTTCGAGTTACGTGCTATCTGACTCCATTATGTTCTGAGAAGTCGCACCGAGCTTTGCTTATCATTGTGATATTTTTAATACCTCTATTTTATTACATGAGACATCCTCTTTATAAAATTGAACTACGCTACGCACGGATGAATATTAACAATCAACAACATTATTCAGCTAAGAAATATGTTCTACATTGCTGTCACTTGGCTGTTATATTAAGACCATAAAATTAGGTCTAGTGATTCAGTTCTCACTGTCAGCGGTACCGATCTATTATGTGCTGTTAGGTGCGAGGCTGTGATTATGTGTCTGGTGGTTATAACCGTCAGTTCACGGAGTTTTTCGTTTCAATGAGCTGACACGGCACCGTTACACGATCGCGATTACACGACACGAGTAATGACGACACTTAATACGCGCGTAGGTACCGATGTACTTTATTAACAACCTACAAATTTAGCTTACTTGCGTCAATTCACCGAAGAGTCAGGGTTCAATAAGAACGGACATCCAATATTGCTATTATAGTTAAAAAAAAAAAAACAAATGAGTACCTAAGCAAAAATATGTCCAGAGATTCAAGAAAATCTGTTCTCAAATTCCTGACGCCGTATAAAATTGGGCCACAAGCTAAGTAGGCGCTTAGAGCCTACATGATATGTTTACTCTCCAATCATCTTGTGTGTGAAGCACACATTTCACCTTATTTCTGTGTAAGTACTACGAAATCGGAGCATTACCATCGGCCAAGTACGAGTAAACGTTATCCGTGGACATGTTACACGGAACTGCACTTTCTAACTCAAATGTTTACTTTAGAGTAAATGGGGACGTATAGAACTTTTAAGATAAGGTGAACTGTCCTAAAAGATAGATAAGGCGGGGCTCGTGCGATGCTCGTGCTTTTTACGCCGTCTACGCTTTTGACTGAATTATATTTATCTTTCACTACGTTTCCTGTTAGTAGGCACGCCTTCGTCTTTAAGTTTGACATAAAATTTAAGTACCTACCTAAACATGCTAGTTAATATTGATACTTCTACAAGAGGTGAGCCAGTGTCCTCTTTCTTGTATTTTGTTTATTTTGTGGGAATCATTAAATTTGTATAGTGACCACAGACGGTCATTAGCCGATCGTATATGATATTAAAACCCGTATAAAACTCAAACGAGAGATCTTGGACAACCTGATTTAACGGAGTATGTTGCGAATTTCTTGATATATAATTGACCGAACGCAACACTTGATACTTAACGTAATAATACGTTTACGTAATACACCGGTCAAATCTTACATGAAAATCGGCTAAAAAAACAAAGTGTGATGTAAAGCTGGATTTTTGGTATGTTATTTGGAGTCCTTGGGGGAATGTAAGACTATATTTTGCAAGCAAAAAAAAAGTGTGCTAACTTCGTAATTTAAAAAAAAAAGTAAAAATTCGGACTTTTTTTGGTTTTTATTTTTTTATTAAAAAAACTATGCGTTTTTGGTCAAAAATTGCTTTGTAATGTTGAAAGCGCATTAAATTTCAAACAGTTTGACATCTTTTTTATCAATGTCCGTCAAATAGTTTTCGAGATATGAAGCGTCAAAAAAGGTTAATTTTTGACGCATTTATAAAATGTAGCGTTTTGCCAATATTTTAAGACAAATATCTGCAAAATACTTCATGATATGATATATAATATATATGATATGATATATAATATAAAACAGAATTAGTTAGATTTTACTTTTTCCTTTTTGAGGGTCCTGGTTCTGCATCTTGATGGCACAACTCCTGTAGTGATAGAAAGTCCACTTGAGTTGTATTTGACTACCAATTGCTGTGGAATAAACTACGGGAACGGAAAGCGCCCACGCCAATTATTAAGATACTGGAGAAGTGGTATTCCCAGCAGAAGAACGTAGTAAGATGGAAGTCAACTCTGTCCACAGCCAGCGGGCTAAACTGTGGCGTGAGACAAGGAGGCAGTATGTCTCCGGCTCTCTTCAGCGTGTACATGGATGGGCTGTCGCAGGCTTTGACCAGTACCGAGGTTGTCTGCTCCATCAATGGGCAAATGATAAATCACATCGCTTATGCAGACGATATGGTCCTACTAGCACCATCTGTGGGAGCTATGCGTAAGTTACTTGCAGAATGCGAGAGATACGCCAGCCAGCATAACATGAGATACAATCCGGACAAGTCTGAATTTATGCTCATGGAGGCAGCACATATGCCCACACATGTACCACCTCTTTTGCTTGATGGAGTTCAATTGCGGAGAGTACACGAAGTCAAATATCTTGGCCACATCTTGTTGTCCAGTTTAAAAGACCAGGAGGACATAGAAAGGCAGACGCGAGCCACCGCAGTAAGGGCAAACATGTTGGCTAGAAGATTCACCAAATGTAGTGACAGCGTAAAAAGACAGCTGTTCCTCAGTTTTTGTACAAGCGTGTATACTGTCGAGTTATGGCCCGACTACACCTGCGCGGCGATGAGAGACCTGCGCGTGCAATACAACACATACTATGTACTGATATTTCGTTAAACGGAGAATACTATGATTCGGGCACGTCCACGACAACGCTCGTGAGATTGCATCGATGTTATTGACCCTCAGTGATATGCTTTAAAAACCAGTCCGTACAAGAAGAATTTCGGAACAATCTGATTCAATTAATGAGGGTTTTCTACTCGTCAATATTTTTTTCCGCCAAGCGGCGATCCTGAGGTCTTTCTGACCGTAAACTTAACTTACTAAATAAATGTTGATTTGATATACGCAAATATGTGTCTAAGGCCCACTTGCACCAACCACTTAACTCAGGGTTAGTGGGCTGTCATCTGTCACATTCCATATAAAATGGTGGGTTAACCCTCAGGTTAACCCTCCATTTTCGTCGGTGCAAGTGGCCCTAAGTAATACTTGAACAGCCCCCAAATAATAATAATTCGTTCTCCGCTACGCCTCCTGTAAATATATGTAAACTATCCCATTTGGCCATTACCATCCACCGATTATTTCTGATCCAGTTATACTAGACTTATGATATAATCCTATTTTTTGAAATAACTGGCACTATTTTGGTCTTAAATGAAAGCTAGTGAAATTTTCTACATTTTTATTTTACAATTTATGTAATAGCCTGAGTTGTTTTGCTGATATCTGTCTCAAAATATTAGCAAAACGAATATTTTTATAGAAAGGGGAAAAATGCTCTTTTTTTGACGCTTCATATCTCAAAAAATATTTGACGGACATTGATAAAAAAAGATGTCAAACTGTTTGGAATTTAATGCGCTTTCAATATTACACAGCAACTTTCGACCATAAATGCATAGTTTTTTAATAAAACGGCAAAAACCAAAAAAAGTCTGATTTTTTTACTTTTTTTTTTAAATTGCGAAGTTAGCACACCATTTTTTTGCTTGCAAAATATAGTCCTACATTCCCCAAAGGACCCCAAATAACATACCAAAAATGCAGCTTTACATCACACTTTGTTTTTTTATTTCTCTTTTTGACCAGTGTATAAACCAATACGTTATCTACGACTATTACAGTTTAAAACTAGCTCGTTTGGCGTTTAGTAGATACAAGACAAGTGTAAAGGTAATTCTCGACCAGTTCCCATGCAAAAACACAACGTTATGAATAGAAGAGACATAATGCTGCATGCTCCATTGATTAGTTAGCCTAATGAGTATTTAGATTAAGCGCACGTTGCGATACCAATCAATTTGCATAGTTACAGAGGTGCAAAATTATCGCAATATCTGCTTGCAAGAACAGGAATTGGCCTTAATTATTTTGTGCTATTTGCGTGTAAAGTTGTAAACACGTCTATATTAAAAAATAAAAATACATGCATAAAGTGGAAATGTTTACAATTAGATGCGCATTTTTTGTCGATCTCCTTCTTAGCGAGGATTACAAAATTTACTTATCACACTAGCAGATCGATTCTAAAAGGGGTTCTGTTTACGAGTGGTATAAAAAATCCAGCAGCAGGTATACTTCACATTTCAGTTTTTAACGAAGATGAAGTAAAAATAATCTACCTATAGGTATCTGCAGCTTTTGTAGTGAGAAAAATGGCAATACAATCGACTAATTGTACATATCCGTGATTATAATTATGTTTAAGTTTAATGTACTTATCCAAGAAAGGCACGAGAAAAATACTCGGGAGTACTAAATCAAAGAACTAAATAATGCATGCGTCTGAATCATAATCAACGCGGCCATAAAGCTCAGGCTGGATAATTAAGAAACGAATGCATTTCACTTACAATAAACTTTCAAGGCGCCGTCAATAAATATTATCTGACACTGGCATTCAAGTAAAATTGCCTCGCGATTGTTAACGGTACATAATAATGTGGTGAAAAGAACATACGAAAATTCGCAGAACGCGTTAAATAGAGCACGCTTTAATCCAAAAAGGTCCAATAAGTACCTGGACAATACTGGACGACGCAAATCTTTATAAAAATCGGGACAATTTCTGATACTAACGGTATTAAAAATAATCAATATTAATGTGTTATTTTAAATTTCCTATCGGCATTTTGATCTGGCGTAAAGGTCGTGGCCCAGCGTGATGTCGACGACACACTTTACCTCCTCTCATTGTTGAAAAGTGATACCAAATACTGTACCGAATGAAATGCTGAGTCATCTCCAGTGAAAACAAACCTCGTTGATATTGCTTACTGATAGATACATTTCACTTTAGTATAATAATAACCTTATTAAAGGATGACTTTTGTTTACGTCTTAAAAGGTCAAAGAAAGCTGCATTTTATGCGCATGAAATATTTCCGATTTGAATATAAGTATTTTTAAATTAATCTTATGAATTATGTTTTGGTGTAAGCCTGCAAGGGAAAGGTACATTGATGAGCATAAGACATTATAAAATGGTACTTTGTATATATGCCGATGCACTTTAGTTGTGTTTGTCTACCATTTCTTATTTTCCTCCCTCAGTTATTCTAAGGTTAGCTGGAAGAGATCTGTTAAAGGGATAAGCTCGCCTTTGTACATAACCATTATAATTATTCACTGTACTTGTAATTTGTTCTGTGCAATAAAGTGTTTACCACTACAACTACTATAAAAAGAAACGTGATATAGTTTCAGTACCTAACCTATTTATGAGAACAATGAACTACTTAGTTTGAAGCCAAGAGCAACAAACAAAGCGTTTATTCATTTTGTACTAACTTCGGTTAATTTGTTTAATTATCGACTACAGGTTACAGAATACCGTACTCCATTGTGCAAAACGGCTCAGAAGCGACTCTCTACTCGTACAAGCAGTTTAGCAACAACGACAACGACCGTGTCAAAAGTTAAAGGGTTGCCATAAAGCGAATGCAGATCAATCATATCATAAATCAAAAAGAAAGCTACCAAAGAAGACATCAACCGTGGAATTTCCGATTGGGAATGATGTAGGACCACGGTGATTCGGAATAATGCATTCTGGGCCGAACCACGCAGGAGATCGCGGTCATCGGCCTTCTTACTTCGATACGCTGCCTCTTCTCTTCCACATTTCAAACGTAAGAATGAAAAAATGACCTCTCGAAGTTTAACAATCTCTCCAATGAGCTGCCAGCAGCAATATGATATTAAAATTCCGTATAAATGGAACGCATAAAAAAATTGCTTGTTCCATATAGCGTCCTCAAAATTGCCTTTTAAAAATAAAATGAATTTGAGTAAGCGACGGAGCTTGAAATTGGTTGTTAAAGCGAGATGTTGACAGATACTATGGAGGATGATGTTGATGGGCTATAAAGTTTCAATATCTCAACGGCGCTCGTCTTTACTCGAGTATGATGGGATACGACGCGTATGGGCATGTAGTGGGATACTTAAACTAACGATACTTTCTACACATCCAATTTCCAACAGGGCGGCTCGACGTAATGTTACCTCGATAATGAAATAAGATGCATCTCGGGTTCTCGCCTATTTCTCGATTGTCGGTCATTCCAAGTACCGATGAGTGATCAAATCAGAGCGTTGGCCTTATTTATAGCACGATAGTTTTATTTTAAAGATAGACAAGCAAGAAATTAAACCTGTAGGTATTCGTATTTTAGATAAAATCATGATGACCGTATAGAAAGTTGATAACATAATAATTGCTATAGCGTTCTATAGTCAAACGGAACAAGTAAACTCAGATGAAGTTTATTGAGTTGTGATGTTGATGATGTTTACTAAATAGAGTTGCAAGACGTTATCGCAATAACGCACTGTCAAGCTCATAATTTAACTCGCATTTTATTGGTACATAGGTTAAAGGGACATATCTATTGCTTAACAATTAAATGGCAAGCACGAAGAATACGCATCATTACACATTAACAAAACCATCTCTTTTGAAAATGTTCGTTTGAGTGACGGCACTCCAAATCGGGTTACGTAACGATCGTGTTAACAATAGAGTGCTTCAATCATGTTGGAGACGATTTGAAATAAGTCCAAGGGAGAAAGTGGAGCCTTAGGCCGGGAAACGTAACGCGGGCGCGGGTGGCGTCCCCGGGCTCGGCCCTCCGCCTCCATTCCGTCACGCAACCACTTCTAATCTGTCCTGAGCCTGAGGTCATCGAGGTTGAGACCCGCTGGATAACTGACGCTCAGTTATTTCATAGGTGCGCTTATCAACACTATTGATGCGAGTAGTGTTACAACACCAGAAAAGGTCGTGGTGCCCCCGCAGCTTTTAAAGCTTGGACGCGAAGATAAATTTACACAGCCAGTGACCGTAGCATTTAAAGTGTATAGGTGCTAATTAAGGCGGGGCGGAGACAGCTCAGGTCACCCCGGCGACGGTCAATGCACGTGTGACATATTCTGGATGTATGACATTCGGGTTGTGTAACCCATGCTTGGATTGATTATGAGCACAAGAGACATTTAATAAATGTATGTCCTAGAAAATTACAACACTTTTTCGAATCGTTCGTTCACTGAAAGGTTTCTTGACCTTTTAAAACGTACTTTACGGTTCACGGGAAAAGGCTTGTAGTCATGCTTTATAATCGTATTAAAAGTATATAAATTATCGAACGCATTGCTTCTTAAAGAATCTTTTTAAGGAAGATCTTGGTTCTCAGCAGATACAACCATTAAATATTTGATCGGCTTTGTGTCAACTTATGATGCATTATAGAAGCTATATAGATCTTGGAATCAGGCGAGCGGTTTTACTTGCTTCAAATATCCAATTAAAAGATGACAGGCCAGTAATCTTACACTATCACACTGAGCTACTTGGAACTCGACGGTGGTCTAATTTTTTATGAAATGGCATACTTAGAAGGCGAAGTGTACTTTCAAGCGGATGAATTGTCCAGATGCGAAGATACTTTCCGTTATTTAATTGAATTTCAAAACCCTTAGGAAGAGAACGTATTGTAGAACTGTAATATGGCTGTAATATATTAAACTTCTGGTTACTTACAAGTTTCCTGCTTTCTCCTTGCGCAATGATAATTCAATTATACACACAGCAGCCACTCACTGTTTTAAACATGATTTATGTATTCAATTATTACTGGATTACCATGTGCAAACAAAGAACGAGCAAAACATATAGCAATAAAAAAGATAGTATCTTCTTCGTTGTTTATTGTTTATTATATTGGAGTGTTAACTGTTCTTTTTCGAAGGGTAGCGCCAGATGTGCATCTGACCACCAAGATGAACCTTTTTAGAATATGGTCGGTTACAAAGGCCGGTCTAATAGACGTACCTTTTTTACAAAACGGGTCTAAAATGGTATAAAAAAAGCAGGGACCGGACAACCCTTTCCGCGCTACAAGCCTTTCATTGGGAATCCCTAACGTAAGGACGACCCAATCGAGAGACTCTCCCTTTCGAACTGCAAGCCCATTCATTTGACTAGCCCTTACAAAAAACTAAGCAAAACAATAAAGCTAGCCCTGTGCATTGGCTTAGCGCTATCCGATACGGCTTGCAAGCCTTTAATAAGGGTTACCCTTATTTTAAGCGCTATTTATAAGGCTTTCCCTTTTGTTAAAGCGTAGTCGAGCCTTGCGTAAAAGAGACAGGATTATGAATCTAAGCTATTGTAAGAACAGGAAGGAAAATGCGCTGTTGCCACTCCGCACTATGCGCCCCATTTTTAATTTTGCAACGAAACATGTTTTCGTTGGATAAAAGTAGAACACGGCTAGAAATTATTTTTAATGAACTGGGAGACAAGGAAGTGATGGATCGCCTGATGGTAAATGATCATCGTCGCCCATAGATCAGTATGTACGTTCGTACGTATGAATGTATGTAGGTATGTATGAATGTATGTAGGTATGTATGTATGAATATAATTATGTAAATATGTATGTATGCATGTAAATATACAGTGTTGGGCGAAAATCAATACAATTAACCATTAACATTACACATTGAAAACGTTAATTGCCAACATAAAAACAAGCCGTTTTCGTCATCCAACTCGCCTTGATGAGTTAATTGGGTGAGCAGTTCCTAAGATAGAGCTGATGCTGAACCCTGGCTTTTCCCAGGGGAACGCGGGTTTGGTTTAACATAGGCAAGCGCTGTTTTCGTCATCGGACTTGTTTTGATGAGTACTTGAGTGAGCAGTAACCAAGGTAGAGCTGATGCTGAACCCTGGCTATTCCTAGGGGAACGCGGGTTTGGAGTAACATAGGCAAGCGCTGTTTTTGTCATCGGACTTGTCTTGATGATTACTTGTGTGAGCAGTAACCAAGGTAGAGCTGATGTTGAACCCTGGCTACTCCTAAGGGAACTCGGGTTTCGTGCAACATAGGCAAACGCTGTTTTCTTCATCGGACTTGTATTGATGAGTACTTGAGTGAGCAGTAATCAAGGTAGAGCTGATGCTGAACCCTGGCTTTTCCCAGGGGAACGCGGGTTTGGAGTAACATAGGCAAGCGCTGTTTTCTTCACCGGACTTGTCTTGGTGAGTACTTGAGTGAGCAGTAACCAAGGTAGAGCTGATGCTGAACCCTGGCTTTTCCCAGGGGAACGCGGGTTTGGAGTAACATAGGCAAGCGCTGTTTTCTTCACCGGACTTGTCTTGGTGAGTACTTCTGTGAGCAGTAACCAAGGTAGAGCTGATGCTGAACCCTGGCTATTCCTAGGGGAACGCGGGTTTGGAGTAACATAGGCAAGCGCTGTTTTCGTCATCGAACTTGTCTTGATGAGTACTTGAGTGAGCAGTAACCAAGGTAGAGCTGATGCTGAACCCTGGCTATTCCTAAGGGAACTCGGGTTTCGTGCAACATAGGCAAACGCTGTTTTCGTCATCGGACTGGTCTTGATGAGTACTTGGGTGAGCAGTAACCAAGGTAGAGCTGATGCTGAACCCTGGCTTTTCCCAGGGGAACGCGGGTTTGGTGTAACATAGGCAAGCGCTGTTTTCGTCATCGGACTTGTTTTGATGAGTACTTGAGTGAGCAGTAACCAGGGTAGAGCTGATGCTGAACCCTGGCTATTCCTAGGGGAACTCGGGTTTCGTGCAACATAGGCAAACGCTGTTTTCGTCATCGGATTTGTCTTGATGAGTACTTGAGTGAGCAGTAACCAAGGTAGAGCTGATGCTGAACCCTGGCTATTCCTAGGGGAACGCGGGTTTGGAGTAACATAGGCAAGCGCTGTTTTCGTCATCGGACTTGTCTTGATGAGTACTTATGTGAGCAGTAACCAGGGTAGAGCTGATGCTGAACCCTGGCTATTCCTAGGGGAACTCGGGTTTCGTGCAACATAGGCAAACGCTGTTTTCTTCATCGGACTTGTATTGATGAGTACTTGAGTGAGCAGTAACCAAGGTAGAGCTGATGCTGAACCCTGGCTTTTCCCAGGGGAACGCGGGTTTGGAGTAACATAGGCAAGCGCTGTTTTCTTCACCGGACTTGTCTTGGTGAGTACTTGAGTGAGCAGTAACCAAGGTAGAGCTGATGCTGAACCCTGGCTTTTCCCAGGGGAACGCGGGTTTGGAGTAACATAGGCAAGCGCTATTTTCTTCACCGGACTTGTCTTGGTGAGTACTTGTGTGAGCAGTAACCAAGGTAGAGCTGATGCTGAACCCTGGCTATTCCTAAGGGAACTCGGGTTTCGTGCAACATAGGCAAACGCTGTTTTCTTCATCGGACTTGTATTGATGAGTACTTGAGTGAGCAGTAACCAAGGTAGAGCTGATGCTGAACCCTGGCTTTTCCCAGGGGAACGCGGGTTTGGAGTAACATAGGCAAGCGCTGTTTTCTTCACCGGACTTGTCTTGGTGAGTACTTCTGTGAGCAGTAACCAAGGTAGAGCTGATGCTGAACCCTGGCTATTCCTAGGGGAACGCGGGTTTGGAGTAACATAGGCAAGCGCTGTTTTCGTCATCGAACTTGTCTTGATGAGTACTTGAGTGAGCAGTAACCAAGGTAGAGCTGATGCTGAACCCTGGCTATTCCTAAGGGAACTCGGGTTTCGTGCAACATAGGCAAACGCTGTTTTCGTCATCGGACTGGTCTTGATGAGTACTTGGGTGAGCAGTAACCAAGGTAGAGCTGATGCTGAACCCTGGCTTTTCCCAGGGGAACGCGGGTTTGGTGTAACATAGGCAAGCGCTGTTTTCGTCATCGGACTTGTTTTGATGAGTACTTGAGTGAGCAGTAACCAGGGTAGAGCTGATGCTGAACCCTGGCTATTCCTAGGGAACTCGGGTTTCGTGCAACATAGGCAAACGCTGTTTTCGTCATCGGATTTGTCTTGATGAGTACTTGAGTGAGCAGTAACCAAGGTAGAGCTGATGCTGAACCCTGGCTATTCCTAGGGGAACGCGGGTTTGGAGTAACATAGGCAAGCGCTGTTTTCGTCATCGGACTTGTCTTGATGAGTACTTATGTGAGCAGTAACCAGGGTAGAGCTGATGCTGAACCCTGGCTATTCCTAGGGAACTCGGGTTTCGTGCAACATAGGCAAACGCTGTTTTCTTCATCGGACTTGTATTGATGAGTACTTGAGTGAGCAGTAACCAAGGTAGAGCTGATGCTGAACCCTGGCTTTTCCCAGGGGAACGCGGGTTTGGAGTAACATAGGCAAGCGCTGTTTTCTTCACCGGACTTGTCTTGGTGAGTACTTGAGTGAGCAGTAACCAAGGTAGAGCTGATGCTGAACCCTGGCTTTTCCCAGGGGAACGCGGGTTTGGAGTAACATAGGCAAGCGCTATTTTCTTCACCGGACTTGTCTTGGTGAGTACTTGTGTGAGCAGTAACCAAGGTAGAGCTGATGCTGAACCCTGGCTATTCCTAAGGGAACTCGGGTTTCGTGCAACATAGGCAAACGCTGTTTTCTTCATCGGACTTGTATTGATGAGTACTTGAGTGAGCAGTAACCAAGGTAGAGCTGATGCTGAACCCTGGCTTTTCCCAGGGGAACGCGGGTTTGGAGTAACATAGGCAAGCGCTGTTTTCTTCCTCGGACTTGTCTTGGTGAGTACTTGTGTGAGCAGTAACCAAGGTAGAGCTGATGCTGAACCCTGGCTATTCCTAGAGGAACGCGGGTTTGGAGTAACATAGGCAAGCGCTGTTTTCGTCATCGGACTTGTCTTGATAAGTACTTGAGTGAGCAGTAACCAAGGTAGAGCTGATGCTGAACCCTGGCTATTCCTAGGGGAACTCTGGTTTCGTGCAACATACGCAAACGCTGTTTTCGTCATCGGACTTGTTTTGATGAGTACTTGAGTGAGCAGTAACCAGGGTAGAGCTGATGCTGAACCCTGGCTATTCCTAAGGGAACTCGGGTTTCGTGCAACATAGGCAAACGCTGTTTTCGTCATCGGATTTGTCTTGATGAGTACTTGAGTGAGCAGTAACCAAGGTAGAGCTGATATTGAACTCTGGCTGTACCTAGGGGAACTTAGGTTTGGTGCAACATAGACAAACCCGGTTTTCGTTATAGGCCCTGCCTTTATGAGGACTTGGGTGCGCAGTACCCAAGCCAGCGCTGTAGCTGAGACCTGGTGGTACCTAGGGGAACTCAGGTTCGGTGCAATATAAATAAACGCTGTTTTCTGTTCATAGTATGTTTTGTGTAAAATATCTTAGACTCGTCTTTATGACTGGTACTTGGTTGAGTTGAGTAGTACCATAGAATCTGTCAAACTATTTCTGTTGATTGTTGTGAATTCTATGAAGATCGTTTGAAACAGAAATACTTTTCTGGTGGCAATCAAGCATACAGCCCGTCTGATAGTAAATAGTTACCGCAGTCTATGGACGCTTGGAACTCCAGTATTCTCTTTATTCCCTGTGTTACTATTAGTAAAATCGACTGTACTTAATTTTGATATTCAAATGGATATACATACGTATTTTTTTAGATATAAATAAAGTGTTTTATATATGGCAAATTAATAAATTTGTTATAACTACTTGATGGTAATATTCACTTCTGGTAGGATTTTTGACAGTTAATATAATGTTTTATGCCTAACTTGACATTGCATGAAATATTTCTATATTATAATGCACCGAAACTAGAGTTGCCCTAGATACCGCCAGGGCTCAGCTACAGCGCTGTCTTGGCTATTGCGTACCCAAGTCCTCGTCAAGACAAGTCCGATGACGCAAACAGCGTTTGCCTATGTTACACCAAACCCGAGTTCCCCTAGGTACAGCCAGGTTTCAGCATCAGCTCTATCTTGGGTACAGCTCACCCAAATACTCATTAAGACAAGTCCAATGACGAAAACAGCGTTTGCCTGTGTTACACTAAACCCGAGTTCCCCTAGGTGCAAACAGAGTTCAGCATCAGCTACACTTCGGGTACTGCTCACTCGAGTGCTCATCAAGACAAGTCCGATGACGAAAACAGCGTTTGCCTGTGTTATACTAAACCCGAGTTCCCCTAGGTGCAGCCAGAGTTCAGCAGCAGCTGGACTTTGGGTACTGCTTGCTCGAGTACTCATCAAGACAAGTCCGATGACGAAAACAGCGTTTGCCTGGGTTACACTAAACCCAAGTTCCCCTAGGTGCAGCCAGGGTTCAGCATCAGCTAAATTTCGGTTACTGCTACTCGAGTACTCATCAAGACAAGTCCGATGACGAAAACAGCGTTTGCCTGTGTTACACTAAACCCGAGTTCCCCTAGGTGCAGCCAGGGTTCAGCATCAGCTGGACTTTGGGTATTGCTCACTCGAGTACTCATCAAGACAAGTCCGATAACGAAAACAGCGTTTGCCTGTGTTACACTAAACCCGAGTTCCCCTAGGTGCAGCCAGGGTTCAGCATCAGCTGGACTTTGAGTCCTGCTCATTCGAGTACTCATCAAGACAAGTCCGATGACGAAAACAGCGTTTGCCTGTGCTACACTAAACCCGAGTTCCTATAGGTGCAGCCAGGGTTCTGCATCAGCTGGACTTTGGGTACTGCTCACTCGAGTATTCATCAAGACAAGTCCGATGACGAAAACAGCGTTTGCCTGTGTTACACTAATCCCGAGTTCCCCTAGGTACAGCCAGGGTTCAGCATCAGCTGGACTTCGGGTACTGCTTGCTCGAGTACTCAACAAGACAAGTCCGATGACGAAAACAGCGTTTGCCTGGGTTACACTAAACCCAAGTTCCCCTAGGTGCAGCCAGGGTTCAGCATCAGCTGGACTTCGGGTACTGCTCACTCGAGTACTCATCAAGACAAGTCTGATGACGAAAACAGCGTTTGCCTGTGTTACACTAATCCCGAGTTCCCCTAGGTACAGCCAGAGTTCAGCATCAGCTGGACTTCGGGTACTGCTTGCTCGAGTACTCATCAAGACAAGTCCGATGACGAAAACAGCGTTTGCATGTGTTACACTAAACCCGAGTTCCCCTAGATGCAGCCAGGATTCAGCATCAGCTGGACTTCGGGTACTGCTCACTCGAGTACTCATCAAGACAAGTCCGATGACGAAAACAGCGTTTGCCTGTGTTACACTAAACCCGAGTTCCCCTAGGTGCAGCCAGAGTTCAGCATTAGCTGGACTTTGGGTACAGCTTGCTCGAGTACTCATCAAGACAAGTCCGATGACGAAAACAGCGTTTGCCTGGGTTACACTAAACCCAAGTTCCCCTAGGTGCAGCCAGGGTTCAGCATCAGCTGGATTTCGGGTACTGCTCACTCGAGTACTCATCAAGACAAGTCCGATGACGAAAACAGCGTTTGCCTGTGTTACACTAAACCCGAGTTCCCCTAGGTGCAGCCAGGGTTCAGCATCAGCTGGACTTCGGGTACTGCTCACTCGAGTACTCATCAAGACAAGTCCGATGACGAAAACAGCGTTTGCCTGTGTTACACTAAACCCGAGTTCCCCTAGATACAGCCAGGGTTCAGCATCAGCTGGACTTCGGGTACTGCTCACTCGAGTACTCATTAAGACAAGTCCGATGACGAAAACAGCGTTTGCCTGTGTTACACTAAACCCGAGTTCCCCTAGGTGCAGCCAGGGTTCAGCATCAGCTGGACTTCGGGTACTGCTCACTCGAGTACTCATCAAGACAAGTCCGATGACGAAAACAGCCTTTGCCTGTGTTACACTAAACCCGAGTTCCCCTAGATACAGCCAGGGTTCAGCATCAGCTGGACTTCGGGTACTGCTCACTCGAGTACTCATTAAGACAAGTCCGATGACGAAAACAGCGTTTGCCTGTGTTTCACTAAACCCGAGTTCCCCTAGGTGCAGCCAGGGTTCAGCATCAGCTGGACTTCGGGTACTGCTCACTCGAGTACTCATCAAGACAAGTCCGATGACGAAACCAGCGTTTGCCTGTGTTACACTAAACCCGAGTTCCCCTAGGTACAGCCAGGGTTCAGCATCAGCTGGACTTCGGGTACTGCTCACTCGAGTACTCATCAAGACAAGTCCGATGACGAAAACAGCGTTTGCCTGTATTACACTAAACCCGAGTTCCCCTAGGTGCAGCCAGGGTTCAGTATCAGCTAGACTTCGGGTACTCATCAAGACAAGTCCGATAAAAAAACCGGCCAAGAGCGTGTCGGGCCACGCTCAGTGTAGGGTTCCGAAGTTTTCCATATTTTTCTCAAAAACTACTGAACCTATCAAGTTCAAAACAATTTTTCTAGAAAGTCTTTACAAAGTTCTACTTTTGTGATTTTTTTCATATTTTTTAAACTTATAGTTCAAAAGTTAGAGGGGGGGGACGCACTTTTTTTCCTTTAGGGGCGATTATTTCCGAAAATATTAATATTATCAAAAAGCAATCTTAGTAAACCCTTTATTCATTCTTAAATACCTATCCAACAATAATTATATCACACGTTGGGGTTGGAATGAAAAAAAATTAGCAGCCCCCACTTTACATGTAGGGGGGGTACCCTAATAAAACATTTTTTTCCATTTTTTATTTTTGCACTCTGTTGGCGTGATTGATATACATATTGGGACCAAATTTCAGCTTTCTAGTGCTAACGGTTACTGAGATTATTCGCGGACGGACGAACGGATTTGGTATTGAAAATTGAACCTTATTTTATCTACAGCCGTTTCCATCAAACAGAAACGCGCAAATATCACACACAGTGCCGCCGTAGGTAACGATCGTATGTTATCTCGTTCGGAGTAATGTGTGCTTTATGAGCGAGGTACAGGATTTAAACTCGCGCGATATGCTATAAGGGAGAGCAAATAAAACCCAATATAAGGCTTACCCTTATGGCGTTAGGCTGAGCCGATGATAAGGGTTTTGAAAGGGTATTGGGCTATTTTAGGTAAGCGCTTTCGTTAGGGCTTTAAAAGCAAAATGAAAGGGTATCGCGCCAAAAGGGTAGGGTAAGTTAAGCCTAACGAAATACCCATACAAAACCCCGTATAAGGGATAGCGGGCCGGTCCCTGAAAAAAAGTTCCAAATTAAATCCAAATCCACAAGGAAAACAAGAAGCCGGTCGTTTTGAAGCTAACCAAATCGGCGTAGTGCATGTAGACGAATATGGACAAGTCATCAAATTTGTCGATGGCGCCCTACTTTTCATTAGACATAAGAGATTATTACATAAGGCATCTTATCATGCAGTAACAACTAAATTCAGATTAGTCGGCAGTCGGCAATGTCGGCATGTTGATAAATGGCGATGTCAGCTAGGTGTTACGTGTCGATGGATCAAAACGGTCAAGATGTTTCTGTTTCGAAACAATTATTCTAAATATGAGTGGTACTTAAGAATTAAGATATTTTAGTGATTAAAATGCACTATACTGTTTAAGATTTTAAAACATACATTGTACTCTATAGGTGAAAAAAATTCTTTAGATTGAAGGTTCGAATTTCTATTTTGCAATCGAAACGTTAATGAAAGAAGTGATGATTTTTCCGCGGTCTCAAGAGGATGACACGAATAGAATAGGATATCATTTTAAGTGTCTCTCTTACACATTTAAAATTCGTTATAGTCTTGAGAAGAATGGAAATTAGAAATGCTTATTACCTAGTAGGGGGTATTGGGGTAATTTCGAAAGTCATCTAATTTCGAAAGTCACATAAAAATCACCATTATTTCCTTCATATCAAGATTCCCCTTTCGAAATTACCCGGGCATTTCTGTGCTTCGAAATTACTCCAATGCGCCCTACCTACATAAATATTTTAAGACTTTGTGGAGTAATTTTTACCGAGTCAGCTACGCCGTGCCGTAGCAACGCGACCGTGTTTGCTGTCGCCGTTTCTGCCATCGTCTGACTAATTCGCCAAAGGGCCCGCAACTCGCAAATGACTTCCTACTGCAAAATGGCGGAAAGTAAACGGCAACACGAGTCACGCCCGGGGCTGTTGCAAAGTGTAGTAATAGTGGGTATTATTACTTCCTCCCAGGCGCCCCGCGCCGCGCACAAAGCCGCGCTTCCCGGAATACCCGGTTCAAAAGCTGCGCACGGACCGTGAACAGACACGAATTACCCTGCATCCCTACGGCGGAGGTCCCAAATTATACTAATGCATGCTATTAATGTGGGTGTTTGTTAGAGTTCCAACAAAGCAATGATATAGAGAAAAGTGACCACATTTTTCTACGTATCATTGAAATATAAAAATTGGTTCAGTCCACTCGAAGAGGTAAGCTCAAGGCAGGCATTCCCCGGCCACGGTCACGTAGGGCCGCACGGGCTTCGGACGTGCCAGACTCCCCGAATCTCAGCCCACGCACCTTTCAGATAGGCACGTCTCTTCCCCAGCAGGATGACAACAATGCAACAAGTGCGAAAAATAACGGAACATTTTAATGGGAACTGCCAATGGGGAAGTTTATTAACCATGCGTCTATTATTCTTAATTTATTCCTGTTGACGTCTTTTCAATCAACCACCAACATTTTCTTCTTTCGGCAGGTCGATCCCATGGATCCCTCACGTATTGGACTTTGTCATCAGAGTAAACTTTTTGCTGTCCTTTGTATTTCGCCTGACATTCTGGTGTCCTTTGCTCATTACAAAACAATTTGGTAGGAAGAATCGTTCTGTCACCGCAGGACGTCGACTAATGACTGCGCCATTACGTGCGCTTACGTCAGGAGGTCACTCAACCTACTGTTCGGATACGAACTGCTACCATTTAACATCCTTCCATGTCATGTCATACAAGTAAGTGACCGTTTGGCGCCCATTCTTTGTTTGTCAATAGAAAAATCTAAGTTTAGTGAGAATTTTACGACCATAATGTTGGCATTTCATCTTTTCCACGCTCATTTTGTAAGTCATCACGTAAGACGTCTGACGACGAACGACGTCTGTCGTCTTCGAGTTACGTGACTATGGATGTCTTAAGCAAAATCATATTAGTGGAACGCTCCAATACGTCGAACATTGTTTCATAGAATTGAGCAGGGTGCTAAACACTTCCTACGCGATGTTGTGAGATTTTGCGTGATGTGTGGTGGGAACCGGCGAAGATGCACAATGATCTGAGTCCTATTAGACCCTCGATCGGCTCAGGCGCGCCAAGAAACACTGTTCCGCGAACACAGAACAATGGTGGGTAATTTTGTAATGTCTTCTTATTACCATGCATGATGCAACGCACTTTTGTACATACATGTCTCGGGTATGTATTACCGACGTTCAATTATTTCTTCAATGGAGTATTATACATATTTGAAATTTAATGCCTAATAAATACATACGGTACTTGCATTTTAATTAGAACAAGTTTTCGACTTAACATTACAATCGAGTTTGGCAGCATTTTTATATGAAATAACCTTGGAGCACAATAATGGTAGGAATGGTGCGCTACTTGTGACAGATGAAGTCCCGATGCGATCGCCATATTTAGAAGATCCAGTTGTCCTTTCGGATGACACATGCTGTATCGAAGTTAATTATCGTTTCTTTAATAAGTGGAGCGTGCGGAGCCGATGGCAGCGCTGCGCGGGCGCGCGTTGCTCGCTTTTTGTTCGTGCTTGCTAATGACATGTTCGGGAGAGGCATCTTTACAATCGCCTCGTGTTTCATTACTCTCATAATTTTCAAAAGAAGCGATTAAATAAATTAACACGTGTTTTGAAACGTAAATTTTGAGGCGTACGCCATGTCAGTGTCAGCTCATTTTTTGATGTCAGTGCCGTTCAAAGACGCAGATATTTTTGTCTTTAGTTCCAAACTAATGGCCGTAATATATTGTGTGGAATTTTAAAGTTGAACACAAATATTCTTCTGCATATAAATCAGGATATTAATAGCCGTTTATTTATTAGTTGAAACAAAACAAAATTGATAGTAGTGGCGCATTAACTATTCGACTTGACTATTTTTTTCAGTTTAGTAATAGCGATCGGGTCGCCTTAAATGTTGCATTAACATAACTTCCTTCGACTTTTACGAGAGCAGGATTAGAAACGCTTTCGATTCCAAATTAGAAGGTATAATGAGAAGCACAATAACAATGAATAATTCATGCCCTCTAGGAACTGATTGATAGATATTAGTTGGGCGGGCCCTTAATAAGCATGAGCGGCTTACTCATTTCGTGCACAAAATTCTGTCCTACATTTGTATGGATAAATTCGTCGGTACCCACATAATCTGGGGGCATTAAGGCCAACCGCAAATAAATGTTTTTTGTGTGGTATTTAGGCCTTAAATTGGAGTCGGTGCAGCTGATAGCTGTCAGACCTCGTCTCTGGCTTGGAACATGAAGTTTTATGAATGCGTCAATAACTCAACAGGGCTTTCAACAAGGCGGCTCTTACAATAATCCCCGTACCCTTTTTTACAGTTACTACAGGGGACCCAAAGTTGTTTTTGTGTCTGATTCAAGAAAACATGACATGCTTTATAAGACAACTATGAGCAGTAGGTAATTAGGGTGTTCCTTATTTTACGATTTTCAGAATTCAATAACGCATACCCCCTAAATCGGTTTAATTCAAAAAGCCCTTAAAATAAATTTCAGGTGATTTTTGTAAATGCAATACGTGCCGACTTTCATGAAATTTTCCCCTACAACTATATAAAAAGTGATTTTTTTTGTTTATTTTTATATATATTTTTTTTTCATTTCATCCGCTTAATATGTACTTACCTACTTCTATTCTGTAGGTACACATTATATCATAAAAAAATCTCGATGCGAAAAGAAATCCAATACTTATAATATTGTCAAGTTACTGTTTGACCAAATTTCTCCATAGTAAATTTTTAACTTCTGATTAGCAGAAACGTCTGCAATCGATGCCACTACACTTTTTTTCTCCATAGTAATTTGTATGGGAATTTCAGTGCAAGTCGGCACGGGTTCCCGTTTCAGGAAAGACCTGATTTTTTTATACATGACATTTTGGGCTAAAGTCAGTATATTTAGAGGGTATGCGTTGTTAAATTTTGAAATTTTCAAAATAAGGAACACCCTGTAGGTATATGTATTTTGCAATAGCAGCAGAGCAGTAGATATAGGCAGGTCATGGTTTATAAAAGGAGTTAGATGATGCGAGCCGCTAATTAGCGGTGCATTAATGCACGACCCACCTGACTCGGAATCGGGGTCTGCCTAATAAGTAATAACTTATGTAAGATGCGGTAAGGCTCTAACAAGTAACCAGCCGTAGTACTCGAAGCAGGCCAATTTACCTCGGTGCGAAGTTAACCTATTCATTGACAAATAACAAATTACGTAGTATTTTTATGAGCTCCACAGGTAAAAACCGTTTGTCTTTTTAAGGTGTTGAACTGAAAGTCAGGAGATTATCACAACTTTATAGTTTGTATGAATTACTGTTGTAAAGATGAATGAAATCCTAGACAATTGAAAAAGCGATACTCCGTAAAAATATTTTAAAATAATGAATAGCAGTTTGCTAATACAATAAAAAAACTAAGTAATAGAACTAAAAGTCGACGACATGATATGAGGTATGAGGTATCGAAAAACAAACATTTATATGATAATTAATTATTATTTTTATTGATTGGCAATTGGCATCACACTTCATGCTGTTAATAAATAAGTTTGAAGTTATCGGTGTATGTAAGTATTATCTAAATAGGAAGCTACCCTCAAATTTATTTTTAAAATATGGTAAATGGTATAATAGACATAATACTCATGTTATTAAATTGTAAAACATGCTTCTTGTTAGATCTAATAATAATAAATGACAACTCTACTTGAGCGACTACTAAAGGAAGTATATTAAAAAAAAGTTAACATTGGAACGAAAATGAATAGGCGATTGTGTTAACTGTTAACTCTTGCAATGACAGGATGTAAAGCAATGTCGATATTGTTCAATCGAAAAGAACTAGTTAAAAGTGAATTATCTACTCGTACCTATAGGCGACCTTGTTTTAAAGTTTAATTGAATTCTAATTGTATTGAGTATTCGTCGTTACAACAGCTTAATTGATATTTTTCATTATGAGAACAATTACTATTAATTAATTACCTAATCAATAATTGATTACGGCACCGAAAAAGAAAGCTTGACACTTACATGCATCATAAGTCCTTAGCGTATGCAGCAGTAATGGAATCGTCACTAGCACAAGAACATCACTAGGGCGGGTCACGCCGACCCTTGTTTACGTTGTCACGCGACGGACGTGCGGCCAACCGCACGGCTCCGTACAAACTGCACCGGCGGGCTGCGGCTGCGCTGCGCCCGCGCACCCGGTACCACGTGACGCATCTAGCCGGCTGCATCGGCTAATTTTGTATCTAGGTATTCCATAATTGGAAGTTTTTTACCGTCTGACTGGTTAGTGTCCTTCATATTTGAAACTCGTCTGCTAATATTGTTGAAATGCAGTTGTCGTATATGGCGAGGAAACAGGATTTTTAAGCGAGTTTAATCTTAAAATAACGAATACTCACTTTGTTCGTCAGAATAATTACACTACAAATAATTATTTGGAACGTTGCCAGCCCATTATAGCGCTCTCAATTGTAGTTTAAGATCAGGATTCTACATGATCTCATAAAATACCGGCTCGAAGAATTACACCTATCAGATATGCATTAGAAGACAAAAATTGTGCAAAAATGAAAGTATATAAAAACTGATGGTTTAGTGGTGATAGAAAACGGTGGGTGGGCGCCATTCTCAGTACACTGTACACTCCATATTTAATTGATATAGGTCGCTAACACCCTGCAATATTATAAATAAACAAAAGTAAAAGCTAAGAGTAAAAGTATGTCTTCATCTTTAACCAACAATGACTCAATTATTTACATGTGACAGCACAAAGTATTGCAGTAGCAATCACGAATATCAAACAAATGGTCATCCTACAAAAATAAAGCAGCCAAACAAAAACTCGTCTAGCCGCCGGTTGAAAACAATATGAAACTCAATCTGTGGGTAATAGTAGGTCATCGTTCTTTGCGAATGACAAAAGGCATATAAATCATTTGTGTAACATATCAATGCAATAACAAATGAGAGGAGAAATGTAATAAAGTAAACTGTTGAGTTTGGTGGAGCGGCTGTCGGGTGGCAGGCCTTCAGCAATGTGTGATGAACTTATCAGTATCACGAACCTTATTTATAAAACGTCCCCCACAGCGTCAGTCTGTATGTTTATTGTTTGTTCGTAAACTTGAAAACTACTGGTACTGGGCAGATTTTCATGATGACCATTTCTTTGAATAGATTGATTCATGATGAAGGTTTTGGTAAGTATTCAATTTGCTGCTGGAATAAATTTTGTGTGATTTGATTGAAATATGACGACATTTGCTAAACAAATCGGAAAAATCACTCTAGATAAGCTAAAGTTCTTTGAAAAGTTTGAAAACACTGAACTAGTTGTTTCTTTCACGTCTATAAAAAATTCGGCGTTGACATGTGTCTACTCGTATCTTTTAAGAAATACTTAATGTACCTACCCATTTTTATAATATATTTTCCACGTGCGACGCCGGGGTGGGTCGCTAGTTACTGATATGTACCAACCTATGTTCACATATGGAGCAAATCTGCCAGTAGCGCGAAGTGGAGTATGTCACACGTATCAAGTTATCAACCGGTCAATCGCAGATAGCGTTCATAACAGACCTCAGGCCACGACCAACTAGATTTGTTCCTCTAGATTACTACACCGCGTTGGCAAACTAGGTACTCATAATTTACGGGTCACTTGATATGTTTTTAAATAAAATTACACGCTCTAAAATCGTTGTCGTAATATGTAACGCAGCTACTAATGGGTTAAATTACATTTGTTAATTATTTTACTTCTGTTTTTTATAAGAGCTATTAGGTACAGTCAAGTGTAAAAATATGGGTGTACACATCTTACTCAACAACAAAAATATGTCCCATAGCATCTTAGGCCGGTGTAATAAGAGCGTTACCATATTAAATTTATGAGACGATTTTTTCGATACATATTTTTGCACTTGACTGTACATATTAGGTATGTACAATTGTACATTATGCGTATGTAGTTAATAATTTAATTAGCGCATGATAGCCAACATAATAACAGGGGTATTTATTATGTAGGTAAACACTAACTACAGTGATCGGCAGAGGTGTTAGAAATAACGAGGTTATTTAAGCAACAGTAAGTACATATACCGTAATTCATAACATAAAACAATCAATAAAAATCTGTTACGAGTATAACAACTACGTAGAATGAAATCCATAAGAATAACAGTACTGCGAAATTCCGATCAAAATAAAATGTGGAGGCGAACCGATCAAATGTTCAAAGAATTATTTATTTTGTTATTATAAAATGTAATCATCAGGAAGCCCAAAAAGGCTTGCTTAGCCAATTTAAACAACCGCGTTAATTTGCATAACACGGGTGATCACTATGATTTGAACTGGTCTATACTAACACCGCGGTGTCGAAACGTCGTCCGACTTGCGACACACTTCGAAAACTCACCTATACTGCGCTTACTCGGCAAATTTACTGCTTAGATTGAATAACGTCTTATTAGGTAACCGATAAAATCTTTTAGTAAATTAATTAACCCGATATGACTTGTATCTTTCAATCGTATTTCTGTCAACGTTGTCCATTTTGACATTGATAAAAACCATTACGAGTTAAAACTTGATTCTAACTCTTGTAGGAGTATTTGACCCCGATAAGAAAATGAAATATGGTTGTAACTTTGACAGTATAACCTGGATTCATTGACCCCGACTGTGTCTTATTGAATTTAAGCAGTTAAATTGTATCAGTGGCCGTCTGCCGTCGTTAATTCGATTACTCGGCATCGGGGAACACTTCGAAACAAAACGTTTTACTCTTAACCTCGTAAGGCCCAACCTATTTTTAGGACATTTATCGTAACGGCCCAGTGTCCTAATTTTAGGCACTTATACTAGCGGCCCAGACCTTCCACTTTCTGTAAAATCTAAAACCTGCATGTTTTTAGGTAAAGTCTTATTGTATACTTTAAAGGTGAGTATTATGAACAATATTAATGTAAAATGAGTCGAAAAAGAAATGTCCTATTTTTAGGTCACTGGGACGGTATTTATGAATGTGTGTTACTTTTATGTATACATTACATACATAAAAGTAGCAAGTATTTGAAATATTTTGTAGTCTATTCCTGTACATTTCCTTAAACTAAAGAAATAATGAAATAAAAACGAACATTATCGTATAATCATGTTTATTTAAGTAAACGTAGGAAGTATATTGCACTTAACCTATGACTAATCAAAACTTATATATGTATCTAAACATCAACAAAAAATCATCAAACATCGCGTCCACGCGATGACCTTCCCCGACCACGACCACGTGAACAACTTCGAGTCCTTGGACCTACACGAGAACGGCGTGAAATGTGAGATTCAGCAGATGCAACATTTCTGTTTCCAACCGGACTAGTAACTGTCTGAGTCTCTGGAGGCACTACTTCATTTTCATCTTCAGACGACGAAGATGAGGAGTGAGATGACTGAAGATAACGGCTTGAGGGTTGAAAATCCGCATCAAGTAAATCATCATCAAAATCACATAGTTCTAAGTCGGACTCGTTTAAATTTAAATATTTTTCTAATTCTGCAATATCAAACCTGTAACAATACAACACTAGGAATAACCGCCCAAAGTCCTAAATTTATGACATAGCAATAATATACTGCATTGCAATAACGACCCATCGACCTAATTCTAGGACATCGAAGTTTGCTCTCATCTCCTTCTCGAAATAAACCACAGCGGAGATAAATTTTAAGTAATTCATATAGTATAAAGCTTAAATAAGTATTTTTAATTAAATTTAAGTTAAAATAACTCAAGATTATGATGAAAAAAACGGATTTACTTACCACGTTTACGCGAGGATGCCATCTTCTCAACTTCCACGTGTCAAAGAACTGACATTTGATTATCAAATGTCAAACTGACAGCTCCATCAAGTGGCTGCGTTCAGTTCCGCCATATTTAAGACACAAACGTTTCGTTTCACGCAAATATTAGGGATCGGTACGTGTTAGAAGCGTATGACCTAATTTTAGGACCTTGGGCCGCTAATTAATAGATTTAAATAATAGCTTGGGCCGGAAGGACGACTTTTCTCAGTCCTAAAAATAGGACGTTGGGCCTTACGAGGTTAAACCTCCTCCTGACTCCAATTACGAAACCATTTCAGTTAAAATTTTATTGGTCTTTTAAAGGTTTTTGCGTCTGTTCCATTCCGATGGGGTTCTGTTAATATGCCTTTATAAACTTAAAAGCGGTAATGAAATCGAATTGATTAACAGAGCTCCTGATTGATTCTGGAAGATTGAGGTTATCTACAAGGTAACTTAACAGGAATTTGATTTTTAATAGGTACAGTTATGATATTACGATCAGTCAACCTTAAAGGCTACGATTAAGCCCCGCTAAATTTGTCGCGGATGTTTTTTGCCCGGTTAACTGGTTCAAATTCTCTCCACGTGCATCACTCACTGTACTCAAACATGTGTCATATCCAAACCCGTCGACTACTCGCTACGTGCTGAATTGACAATCGCTTTTTAATGCAAATTTGCAATAGTCGTATTTTGATGCTTCAGTCTAATGTTATAGAAACATGGGTGGGGAATAAATTGCTGACCAATTTGTCGTATGATGTTAAGTTTTCAGGTCACGGCAATTCATTTCTTGGCACGTGTATAGCTTCTGACGTGACACGCTGTTGGAAAAATAATGTGTAAGTATGTTGAGCCTGCTTTCTACTTCTTTTTTACATGTTATAATATTTAATTAACCCGTGGAGCGCCCTCCCGCCTAGATTATATATTAGTAATGGAAACTGTGTGTCTATAAGACACTCCACTTAAAAATTGACCGAAGTAAGTAGGAGAAAGACCAATTGGCAAAAAGGTCAATCAACTGTATCTAGGTAGAATGGCGCTATTGATTCTGATAAGAGATAATGTCGGAAGTAGTCTATCGTTCAGTTTTTGGTCGATCCTATTAAGAAGCAAAATAAAATGATTAGAAATATTTTCAGTTTTGCAAACAAGCCTGTGTTAAGTTACCCTAGATAGAAAGCAAGAATTTAGCAAGTGCCACTTAGTATTAAAGTTTCAAAATGTTTAAATAGTTGTAAAACATAATGGAATACCGCCTGTGAAATACCGCCGTCACGACGCTTAAGAAACTTTAGCACGAGAAGTTTCAAGTTTCCAATTTTCACGTTTAGTAGCAAGTACTCGTGGATCAAGGTGCTAGTAATAGGTGTGATCAGGAGTTAAGAAATAGGTCGGTCTGATACGGTTTAAAATGGTTTCGAGCTATTTACGATATTATCCAATTTTCTATTCCACGTCCATTACATGAATAGCTCCAACAGAAGACATATTGTGCGTGACTGGCACTGCGGCCACCGCACGCGATGCCGAGGTAGATCTTTTGTTACATCGCGTCGCACTCACAATAATGTTTATCAAGAAAATACCACTGTTACAGATACGAGTATATTGCAGACTATCTTGACTGATATTAGCCTAGTCATGATCTTTAATATAATGATAGTCATTAATAATAGCCCGCGTTCATTTGAGGATATGCAGCGTTCTATTAACCTCGATATGATGTATGATTCCAGAGATCCTTTTGTTTGTTCAAACGAAGATTGATTTCTGATATTAAGCACAAGATTTTAATCAATGCCATGGTACTTTCATTAGATGAAGAGTTTCTTGATAGGGTCACAATGGGCGGGGCGTGCCATGCGATACCTACTGCTTTCGGCGATTGTTGATCTCTATTGTTAGCTTTTGTTTATGCAAAGGTACCGTTGGTCGTCCCACAGTCCTCAAGGTACGCTTTGTTTCACTAAGTAATTCGCCCTCACTTTAACGAGCATGATAATCTCTTTTCGCCACTCTTCTTTGTTTGTGCAGGACTGAGATAGTTAAACAAAATATCGTTCAGTTTATGGACCAGTATGTGCTGTACTTTGGATGAATTTCTAATTTTACATACCTAATTGTCATTCGGGAACAATATAGTCGATCCTCTAAAGAAAAACGTGCCATAGCATTTTTCAAAACTTTTAAAAGTCCTTGGATTGTGGGGAAAACACATCATTACTTCAGCGGCATCTTTAGCAGGCTTTGTAATCCTATAAAATTTTTCAATAGGTTTCGTTTTGGGATCCCGTATTTTTCCGTATTACCTACACGCTGTTTATAGACATCATAAATGAAATAATAAATAACCGTATGTAGGTACCTTAGTTTTTAACTGACTGAATGTTGAAATGATTTAATGCATGAGGAGATTGAAGAGCATTTAAAAACGATAATATTAATTTTATAACTTCGTCGTAAACAAATTATAACGATGTAATAAAATAACAACAGGAACCAACTTTTGATAGCTTTCTAGTCAGTAGGCTTAGTACAGCAATAGCATCCCTCATCGCTATGCCGCATGGTGCGCGCGCATTAGCCATGCGCGGTGGGTCGTCGCCGGCGCAACTACCATCGATTGTTTACACTCGTACACATCAGCGTCAAGGTCAAGAGACGTGAGAAACTGTACCCTATTACTACATTAATATAAGGTTGTACTACGATGAACAGGACGAGTACACTCGCGGCCACACAAACTGACATCGATATGCCCATTTCAGGAGTTCAGTCACGATCGCACGCACTGTAGCACGCTACTTTAGAAGGGGATATCGCCGTTGACCGATGGTTATGACGATAGAATAACTTTGTATAGCTTAATTAGCTCATGAATACACAGAAGGCGAATATGTAGGTATCTAGCTGACGAAATTATTATAAAATATCTATTGTGTTTAGAACATTGGAATGCGACTAGCTACGGTGCTGTTTAATTTAAATTTGTGAAGAGTACTATAAAGCAACTAGTGGAAACTAAATGACCATAAAAGAGTACTGTACTTGTAGGTAGAACAGAAATTCATGATTATAAGCAATGTGTTATCGATGACTATTGTAGGTACCATTTGTGTTACAATCGGCTTGTTAAATAGACCCTGCTGGTTTCTTCTATTAATTCTTATCAAACGCAACTCGATAGGCATCTACAATCTTGCAAACAAAACATTTATTTTCTTAGCAAAATCATATCTATGGTTATGAAATTATTGCAATGGTGGCTCGGTGGCTTTACGTAATTGCTTATGGTTTAGCAAATAAGGATCACTGCAATGAAGAAATTTAAGATCATGCTTGTAGACTACAACATTAATAATATGGTAGACATACTTAGAACGATAAGATCATTGGCAGTATCCCAGTGCTTAGATCTTGATAAGCTAGGTTAGTAATGGCCTAGAAAAACTAGAAGTACTTAAGCTCTCGTGTAGAAGAAAATGTTATTGATAGATCTGCGAGGATCATAAAATGGCTGTAGGATAGAACTAGAGTCTAGACTGGCGCTGTGGCACTTGTTTCTAGCCGTGGGTAAACAGGTTAAAGATGAAACAAGGTTAGTATTCAAATAATTTATAAGTTTATGTAGGTGTTTGTTATCCGACAACGGGCTGATTTGATTATGCATGCGCCGTGCACTAGTCATCCGGCCGTCGAGACGCCGATTGGGTGGGTCAGGGCAACATAGATTTTCATGTCGTCGTAATCAATAAATAAAAACTACATTATGTGGTATTTAAATAGGGATTAGGATCAATGACCGGAGGACATGTTACTGAGATTACTGTGTAATGCTATATGGGAAATTACACAGTTGTGTACATCTAGGGAATAAAGTGGTCATTGACAGTGTACACTGAGCATTGCACACAGTGACCAGTGAGCGATTTAGATGCTACGCCAAGGTTTATAATTGCAATCATTATATTTTTATAGGCTAATATTAAACCAATTACGTTCACTAAAGCTTTTTTCTATTAGGTAAGTTTATTGAACTTGCATTGAGCTAACCTGCAAAAATCTCGCTGCGTAACTTGTGATTGCGTCGTTGTCTGCTGTAGAATCAAAGCTTCATGACGTAATCTGATCGCCACTTAACCCAAGGGAACTAAGCTAATAATGTTTTAATAACCGAATTAACCTCTCAATGAAATGACGCGTCACGACCGACTCCGTTAGGGCCATTAGTTGATGGCTTTCTAGATACTGATTTAGTTCTTAAGTTTGAAAGGGACCTTAGCGGTGTAGTTTAAAGTTCATATTTCAAGTTGATGTCAAAGGGAGATAGAAGGCTTGGAAGCCGTTATCCTGTCCATCTGGTCTAATTGGCGAATGTTTTAGCTAATGTGGGTGCCGCGGGCGAATTCATAACAGTACACTGTAGACTGTACAGGGCACTATGAGTGATGAGTGTGACAGTGAAATGGTGTGCCGGAACCGTACTGCTACATATAGTTATTGATCCTGTCTGCATTCCACCAGAGCATTTTAGTGCCAACCGCAAGCAAAAAGCCAAAAATATTTGTATTAAATAATTGTTATGTTTAATAAGCTTATCAAATGATATCGTTCAAACACTACAACGAACGGTAGAAAGCTGAATTTGCAAAAAGAATCAAAATGCACGTGCACTCGTGAATTGAATCTAAATTACCTACATTTGAATTTTATATTTATTTAAACTTTATTGCACAACCAACGAAACATGTACAAATGGCGGACTTAATGCCAAAAGGCATTTCTACCAGTCAACCATTGGGTTAAACAGAGACATATATGTTGGTGCAGGAGAAATAATAGCTAACAGAGACAAATATAATCGTGACATCAAACATAAATTTACAAAACTAAGGTTGAATACTAATACTTATATAAATTTATATAAAGATAGACTAATATATATAATTACATATAGTACAACAGCATACAAGTGAACATTATTTGAATTCTTCTGCCAGAAGATGCTTGCGGAGCAGTCGTTTGAAAACGAGTTTGCTTGGGGCTTGTCGAATAGAGAGAGGGAGAGAATTCCAGAGACGGATTGCCTCAACGGCGAAAGAGTTACCTATTATTACGTAGAATACCTATCTCAATCGTTGCTGAAACCAACTCTACTAACATTGTCGCGTAGACGTTATTATGAGAACCAGTGAAAAATAAGAACAACTCTTAACTCTTAAATAACAGCTATCCTTTAATTGAAGAATAAAGTTTATCATTCTTGACAATACTACAGTCAGTCTTTGATACATAAGGGAGAAATGAAATGCATACCTAATAGCTTACACGCGTGCAGGCTCTCCTGACGGACTTTAATGGAATATCAATATCATATTATGCAAATAAGAGAGGACACTCGATGAACGGAGACCAGTTAATAATAAAAACTATCAATTTTCATACAAAATCAACATACATACATACATACAATCACGCCTGTATCCCATAAAGGGGTAGGCAGAACACATGCAACTACTAAAGCTTCAGTGCCACTCTTGGCAAATAAGGGGTTGAAAGAAAACGAAACTGTGACATTGCAGTGACAGGTTGCCAGCCTCTCGCCTACGCCACAATTTAACCCACAAACACAAATACAAAATCAAATTGGCATTATACCTCTAAACTCTTGGTCATTCACGATGAAGTACAAATTTGTCAAATCTAACTTTTAGTGGCATGTACTCATTACAAACCAATCCACGTGTCCTCCCAACTAGCAAAATAGTCTTGGATTGCGCACTTTATAAGAGTAGTGGGCTTATAGCACTCTAATATTTGTTTTAGAAAATGTTATGCTCTTATATTAGCCTTAGACAAGTTAGTACGCACTCTAGAACTCTCTGTCTCATTACTTAGTCTCATATGTGTATATAAGCGCATTTTATAATACTATTATAAGCCTCTTACTCCTACAATAACATTTACGTAGATTCATTGTTCTTGAGAGTAAATGTTCTTATAGTCCCCTTCTCTAAGTTTATTTGATTTTATAATGGTCCTAATAAATGCTCTTGTAAGAATGTCAGGCTAATATCTGCATAACATAAAAACACTATAAGTACATGCCTTTTTCATCTTATTCAAAACTATTATAAGATCAATAGCAGTAGTTTAGTAAGATATTAGAGCGATATTGGATCTGTGATATATGTGTACCAACTTATATGTATGTATGTGGGTACGCCTATATTACTTACTTATGTATAGATAGGGTAGTTATAACCATTCAGTCTCGAATTAAACCTCATACGAATCGAATCAAGTGTTTGTGTCCAATACCTAGATTCCAGCCCCCTGTATCCTGGACTTTATAGTGGCGACGAGACGATTAGAACCTACGGTCATTACGTGTGTTAGGTATTATAACTTCTTGTTGTGCGCGAGAGAACGATAACGCAAGTTTTTTTTTTTATGGGTGAGGCGGCGGCGCGAACAATGGCGGTCGGCAAGATACCGGAATTTAAAATTGGAACGGATAATTGGAGGCTGTACATAGACCGCTTAGAACAATATTTTTTAGTAAATGAAATTGAAACGACCTTGTATGTGCCAACGTTAATTACAGTGATGGGGGCTGAGTGCTACGAACTTTTAGTGAATTTGTGCACGCCCGATAAACCGTCAACCAAAACGTTCGCACAGGTGACGTCGATACTTGAAAAACATTTACAGCCTAAACCGAGCATCTTAGCTGAGCGTTTTAAGTTTAGACACAGGAAGCAAAGTGCGAACGAGTCCATTTCGGAATATGTGGCCGTGTTAAAGCGTATGTCGAAAGATTGTGACTTCGGTACTTGGCTAGAGGACAGCTTGCGTGATCAGCTGGTTTGCGGCCTGCAGAGTGAGACTATACGCCAGCGGTTATTTACAGAAGAATCGTTGGACTTTGCGAAAGCGTACAAATTGGCGGTCAGTATGGAGGCGGCGGAAAAAGACTCGGCTCTCGTGGAGGGTCGCACGGGACCGGCGAGTGGAGCGGGCACCGTGGAGTGCCAAGCGATGACCCCGCGCTGGGCGGGAGGCCAGGCGGGACAGCGCGCGGGCCGCGGGGCGCCTCGCGCGGGCCGGGGCGGCCGCGCTGGCGGCGGCGGCGGCGGCGGCGGCGGCCGGGGCAAGGCTCCGGCGCGCGGCGCCCAGCGGTGCGCGGCGTGCGGCGGCGCTCACGACAAGGCGGGATGCCAATTTGCACGTTACGTGTGCCGGGTATGCAATAGACAGGGGCATTTAAAGCGTATGTGCCCGAATATGGCGGAGCAATACGAAGTGCATGCCAACACTGTGATGAAGGACGATAATATGTTCAGTGAAGATAGTGATGAGGTAATTATTACAACTTTAAATCAGTTATCAGCTTTAGCATATAAACCGATTATTATAAAAGTGAACGTGCAAGGTTTAGATATAGATATGGAGTGCGATACGGGCAGCGCCGTTTCGTGTATAAGTGAGAAAATGTACATGGCAGTTTTTAATAAGTTAAAGATAGAAAAGTGTAACTTATACCTACGTTATTATACGGGTGAGTGGGTGCAACCGGTGGGTTTAATAAAACCATTCGTGCGTTTTAGGGGCGTAGAGAAACACTTAGATTTATTTGTTATACGAAACGGCAAAAGTATATTGCTCGGACGCCAATGGTTATATGAATTAGATATAATTAAGGGTTTGATTCCCGTGGCAGAGTACAGTGAAGTGAATAATGTCATAGATTATGATTTTAATTATAGCGCTTTCAGTTCCAGATTCTCTGAAGTGTTTGCGGACGGCCTGGGGCGGTTCAACGGTGGCAAGGTCAGCATCCACCTGCGCGCGGATGCCCGGCCCATGTTCCTGCGCGCGGCCGCTGGCGTACGCGCTGCGCGAGCCAGTGGAGCGCGCGCTGGACCAGCTGGTGCGCGACGGCGTGCTCACCCCCGTCGACCGCTCCGACTGGGCCACGCCTATCGTGCCGGTGGTAAAAAAAGACGGTAACATACGTATCTGCGCTGATTTTAAATTGACCTTGAACCGGGTTTTGGAGGTTGATCGTTACCCGCTACCTAGGGTGGAGGATTTATTGGCACGCCTGCACGGGGGAGAACGGTTTAGTAAGATTGATCTGTCGCAGGCCTACGCACAGTTTGAGCTGGATGAGTCAAAAAAATATACGGTAATAAATACGCACAAGGGTTTATTTATGTATAATCGCTTAGTATACGGCCTATCATCTAGCCCTGGGATATTCCAAAGACATTTGGAACAATTATTTTCTGACCTGCCGCACGTGGGCGTATTTTTAGATGATGTCATTATTACTGGTAGCAATACGAAAGCTCACGTAGACAACTTATATAAAGTATTTGAGCGATTGCAGGCGTACGGGTTGCGGGTAAGGAAAGATAAGTGTGCGTTCTTTGAGGAGTCGATTAATTATTTGGGTCATGTGATTAGCAAGGAGGGCGTCCATACGTGCCCGGATAAGGTAAGGGCTATCGTAAATACGCCCGCACCTAGCAACGTGACAGAAGTTCGAGCGTTCATAGGCATGATAATGTATTACGCGAAGTTCATAAAAAACGTTAGTACAATACTTACACCATTGTATAATTTGTTAAAGGCTGGAGCTAAATTTGTTTGGAGCGCGAGTTGTGAAGAAGCGTTTATCAAGGTCAAACAAGTACTAACTTCGAGTGAAGTTTTGGTACACTATTCGGGTTCCCTGCCATTGGTTCTCACTTCAGACGCGTCAGGGGTGGGGATAGGTTGCGTGATATCGCACCTCACACCGGAGGGCGAACGGCCGATCGCTTACGCATCGCGTACGCTCACCCCAGCCGAGCGGGGATACGCACAGATTGATAGGGAAGCGCTAGCCTTAGTGTACGGTATTCGCAAATTTCATCAGTATTTGTACGGTCGTAAATTTATATTGAGGACAGATCACAAGCCACTCACGTATATTTTTGGCGATAAAGTAGGCATTCCGGTGATGGCGGCGTCCCGTTTACAACGCCGGGCTATTTTACTGTCAGGATACAACTATGAAATTGAATATGTACCATCGAATAAAAATTGTGCGGATGCGTTGTCTAGGCTTCCACAGGGGGTCCAAGACCAGAGACAAAAACAGGATGTGACTTACCTTAATTTTGTCGAAGATTTTTTGCCTGTTACTAACGAACAAGTTAAAACGGCCACGTCACGGGACTTAACATTAAGTAGGGTGTTATCGTATGTGCAGTCGGGCTGGCCGACATCGTGTCAAGACGAGGAGATAAAACCTTTCTTATTAAGGCGGCACGAGATGTATGTAGACCGAGGTTGTTTAATGTGGGGTTACCGGGTTGTGGTGCCAACAATTTTGAGGGAAACAGTTCTTAAGCAGCTGCACGTTAGTCATATGGGCATAGTCAAGACTAAGGCCTTAGCTCGTAGTTACGTTTGGTGGCCCAATATTGACGCCGATGTGGAGGCGCAGTGTAGGCAATGTGAGACATGCGCCGCGGAGGCGCCTGCACCGGCGCACTCGCCTCCGAGTCCTTGGCCGTACTCGACCCACGTGTGGAGTAGACTACACGTAGATTTTCTGGGCCCTTTTAAGGGTAAAACGTTTTTAGTACTAATAGATTCGACTTCAAAGTGGCTGGAAATATTTGAAATGCTTAGGACGAACGCAGGAGCAGTAATTAAAGAACTAAGAGCAACTTTCGCGCGTTTTGGGTTGCCAAGACAATTAGTATCAGACCAGGGTCCGCCGTTTACCAGTAATGAATTTAAACACTTTCTTGACACGAATGGGATAAAACAGTCTTTTTCGCCAACGTATCATCCGGCGTCTAATGGAGCCGCGGAGAATGCAGTGAAATTATGTAAGCGCGCGATTAGCAAAGCTATTAGAGAACATATCGATATCGACGCGGCACTGCAGACATATCTCATGGCGTACAGAAATAGCATGCATAGTACTACGGGAGAGAGTCCGGCGATGCTTTTGCAGCGGCGGTCGTTACGTTCGCGTTTGGACTTGCTCCGCAGCGAGGGGGCGCTAGAAGAGCGAGTCAGGTCGGTTCAGCAGCGACAGGTCGAACATGCAGGTGGTACGCAACGTCATTTCCGGCCGGGTGATGAGGTCTGGGCTCGCGATTACACCAATAATGATAAGTGGGTTAAAGGTACGGTGCTGGGTGCCGAAGGTTCACGGAGATACACCTTGGATAGCGGTAGCGGTAAACCTATTCTTAGGCATATTGATCAGATCAGACGCAGATCTAGGTTATCGACTGTACCCTGCCCTGAGGAACTCAGCGAGACTAGAGAGCGGTCGTCAGGGAATGAGGACGGAGTCGCGCGCTCTAGCCAGCAGACGGAAGTGGGCGAGGAAAACGCACAACCGGGTCAAAACGAGGAAGTAACAAGGGCGGAAGCCAATGAGACAAGTGTTGCTAGTGTGCCTCCCCCACGTCCGTCTCCACCGCCACAGCGTCGATCCCCATTGAACCTCAGGCCTTTACCAAACAGAATTCGTAAACTGGAAATAGATTAATTTTTAGGAGAGAAGTATAGGTAAAAGTAAGGAAGGTTATTATAAGTGAGTAGATAATAGATACAAAATAGTTTAAAAACAAATAGTTGTTTCAAAAGAACTTCATGTTTATTATTGTTATAAATTACTGTAAGATTTAAAGATTAAGAAGGGAGGTGTGATATATGTGTACTGTAAGAGAGTCGGCCTATCAGTGGAGAGCATCCAAACATTTAAACAACGCTTTGAATCAATATTTTTTTATATTTTAGGAGCTAAGTACAACCGTTCACTCTCAATCGCTGCTTCTATATGAATGCCCCTTTGAAGTGTCTGTTTTCCTTGACGTTTTTATACTGTTCTAATTTTAAATCAGGGACTGCCAGTCAGCGACCATGACTGCTGTAAAAGGTTTCATTCTGAATGCGAAACCTCTTACATATCCCTCCCCCTTATGTTAGAAGCAGCCATTGTTCACAATACTACACCCTATCCTATCCTATTCTACCCTAACTACCGGTTGGCCCTACCTAAGCCAGGCCCCCCACACAAAAAAAAATCTCCTAACACCCAATAGTGACAGCCTCATTCAAGGTAGCCAACATCTAACGCTCTTTGCGTGGTTGCCTAGTCCACGGTTGAGACCGCCATAATTTGGATAGTTGGACTATAGCCAAGGTCCTCGCAAATTAGTCAGATATGGACTATGGTTAGGAAAACCAATGGCAAAAACCTAACCCCTGCCCATCGACTAAACCCTTTTATTTTGAACTTTCTGACAGCTAATTGTCTGTGGCCATGACTAGATGACATTGACATGACAGCTGTTAGCAAATTCACCTAACTTCAAGTAAAAAAACAAGGCAAAACGTTTATTTCACATGAAAAAACATAATAAATTTTGAAGATGCCGATTCTTGTTGGCGGTGGCGTTGAAGTGGGGGCTTCTCATGGCCGCCAATCTTCCCGCCGCGCCGGTTGCGAAGTGAAGTGGAGCCCGAACGGCTCATGAAGATTGCTACAGCTGTAGTGTGCTGCACGTTGGTGATGACGACGAAGTGGGGGTTGCATATGACCGCCAGCCATCCCGCCACACCGTGAGCAGCTGGATCATCTGGTCATCCAGTCGGCCTTGTCTTGATACATGTAAAAGAAATGTGTATGAACGTTGTTCTTTGTAGTCAGGAAATTATAAGGGTGTTGTGACATTACTCTATAACTTTAAACGATTGTATCTATTTATTAAATATTTACAGTTTGGGGTGTGTTTTATTCCACAGTTTACATCTTTTCATATAACTTAGCCTTATTGGTAGCTATAGGAAAACATTATGGAATAAATAAGCCTATCAAATAGTTTTTATTCTAATATAAACATTGCATAAATAATATGTATAGTATTCTACATGTTATATATTGCGCCAAAATAATTAGTTCTATGTGGTTATTTACAAATAATTATCATTTTTAACATTAGGGATAGGCAAATGACATTTTCTGTCACAAGTCGTTTTTCCTTTGAAATAATGTACATTTTAGTTCACTAATCACAATTATTCCGTAAGTTCTACAATATAATGTATAATTAAAAGATTGAAACTAAATTTACATTGCTTATCTAATGTAACCTACATATCTAGGAAGATTTACTGCATATGTGTATGATTAAGTATATAGGTATGATGGAGCTGATGTTCACGCAATTTGCGTCGACGCCCATGGTCACCGAAGAGGAGTCGTAGAGTTTCTTGAATAACACAATCTTGAGCGCCCGTTGCTCTGTTGAATGTCTCGCATTCCATTTTTACGTTAATTCTGCATAGCTATATTTTAACTACGGAATGGGTGATAATGAGTATTAAATAATAAGAAGTATATCACCCGGGATAGCTCTATGTAGTGGCGACGATGGTCACTATGAAATCCTTCTTCTTAAAGCGCGTTTGGCTTATCGCTTGGCATGCGCTTCCTCGCGCTATGAGGTCGGGGTTCGTTGTCTGAAAACTCTGAAACCGAAACTAGGGGAAACTTTCAGACGTTAGTGCCTCCACCATGTAAGAGAGTCGGCCTATCAGTGGAGAGCATCCAAACATTTAAACAACGCTTTGAATCAATATTTTTTTATATTTTAGGAGCTAAGTACAACCGTTCACTCTCAATCGCTGCTTCTATATGAATGCCCCTTTGAAGTGTCTGTTTTCCTTGACGTTTTTATACTGTTCTAATTTTAAATCAGGGACTGCCAGTCAGCGACCATGACTGCTGTAAAAGGTTTCATTCTGAATGCGAAACCTCTTACAGTACCAACTTATATGTATGTATGTGGGTACGCCTATATTACTTACTTATGTATAGATAGGGTAGTTATAACCATTCAGTCTCGAATTAAACCTCATACGAATCGAATCAAGTGTTTGTGTCCAATACCTAGATTCCAGCCCCCTGTATCCTGGACTTTATAGGATCATTTGATGTTATAATAGCCTTAATAAATGCTTTTGTAAGAACTTCAGACTAATATCAGCATAACATAAAAATACAATAGTGCATCTTTTTGTGACCTTATTTAAAGCTATTATGAGATCAATAGCAGTAATTTAGTTCTATATTAGCGTGATATAGAATAAACATACTTAAATAAACAATAGATGAGATCAATATAAAGTGATTAGACCTTAAATCGATTTTGGGAACACAATTGTAAGTATACAACCATTTCACATCACCAACATTGCCATTTGAATAAAAAGTAAAAACAATAAGTATATTTGTTTTTATAGGGTCAAGTGATATAAAATCAGGTCAAGATAAAGAAAATGAGGTTTTATATAGGTAAAGCAAGGAACCCTAAATTAATTAAACATGGCCGTATCATTGGTATTCAAGAATGCTAATATTAAGTAAATGATCTTATAATAGTCTAATAGCGCACTGAGAAAATGCAACTATAACAATGGCGTCTTTTTACTGCAAATATAGAAATAAAATAATTAACGAGGATACGAAATACTATTATTTGAGTGGGCGCATGAAATTTGAAGTGTAAATAAGGGTCCATTTTACAGTAAATAATATTTTCCAAATACTTACTGCGCAATATGAAGAAGCACCAAGGATGATAAACACGCTATTATAAGTTTATAAGTATTACTAAATGGTAATTCGTACCTTCAGTGTTTATTTTGTCACAACATTTTTTTTATATTATCACGCTACAGACCAAGCGTACCGTGTTGTCGTACAAAAATCAAAATAAGCTTGTTTAGGCTCATAAGAGTCTAACGTTGGACCAAAATAAGCCTATGCAGGCTTATAAAATACTTACCTGAAAGCGATATTAGCCTAAGGAGGCTTAAATTAGTTTTGGCATGATTACTGTAAAAGCAAACAGTATGCAATAAAAGTGATATTAGAACGATATTAAAATAAATACGCTTATAATTGTGCCCAAATCCAGGATTATACGATGATATAGAATCAATATAAAACCAAAAAAATTTAGTCTTGAGATCGTTGTAAGCGCGACTTTTGCTAGTTGGGCTGTGTTCTGTGTATTGACGTTATCTCAAGAAGTCTTAGAACTTTTTCGTTACGTTAAGATGACGTTTTTACGTTGAGAGTAATTAAAAAAAAATAAGTAATCTCTTAGTGGTGCCATCTACACAATAATAAGGAGGTAACCAGTCTCTATACGTTTATTGTCTTTGGAAGTATGTGGATAAGGTACTAATGGTGGATCATCTTTATTCTTTAAACGCCTTTTACGGACTGTTTGATGTCTACAATAAAACGCCCTTTTCCGGTGAAATAATTTACAAACGTAGTACATTATAATATGTACGTCTATACTAATCTATACTAATATTATAAATGGGAAAGTGTGTGTGTCTGTTTGTTTGTCCGTCTTTCATGGCAAAACGGAGCGACGAATTGACGTGATTTTTTTAAGTGGAGATAGTTGAAGGGATGGAGTGTTACATAGGCTACTTTTTGTCTCTTTCTAACGCGAGCGAAGCCGCGGGCAAAAGCTAGTATATCTATATAGTTAGTTAGAAAATGTATATTATTAACTAATGATTGCACTGTCTCAATTACTTTAAATAACATAATTAAATAATGTTTATTTAATAATGATTAAATTGTGTAATTAGTATCGTTAACATAATCGCTTTTTATCAATTTAGGAAATATTTAAGGTAATTAGACCATTGTTACTATACTTACCTATATGTATACTCAAATAAGTAAGCCGCAAAAAAGTTGTGACTTCTCTTACAAAGCGCGGAAAAGAGCAAATCATGCCAACTAAAAACAATTAATTTGATAAAATTATAGAAAGATAAAAATGAAAATGATACATTAAACATGTAAAATCGGGCAACTCACGTAAAATTGGCTAAGAGGGCTCAACATGTTTCGCTCCGTAACGAGGAGCATTTTCATTGAGCCCTCGCGATGTTTTACGTGAGTTACCCGATTTTACATGTTTAATATGCTGTAGTATCTCACGGTATTTTTATTATTAAAATTGAAAAAGATACAAACTACAAAAGCGGATTTTCTCGAGTTAACTTTTGTAAGTTTTTTTAAGCCATCTGAATAGACAGAAGACCTTGTAACTGACATTTAGGTAGCCTAAAACCACCTACCTAATTGTATTTGGACTAATCCATTATTGTAAATTTAATGCTAAGTACTTAATATACATAATCTTTAATGATACTATTACAAGGCAACGTATTGATTCGAAGCAACATATCATTCAGGTTTTACATCCACCTTAATAATATTAATATTTAAATAAGCCTAGTCCGTAATGTATCTAATTACGCGTAACGAGCTAAGACACCAGCAAGACAATAATGCACTGACCGCACTCTCTTGAGATTGATTAATTCCCATGTCGTAACAAGACTCGTATTGCGTCATTACCATTGACTTATATCAGTTTGTAAGGACGTGCCAGTGCAGTAGCGACATTGATGCCATCGTGCACGAATGCGATCCAAGCAATCTACGAGTATGTGATGCGTGCGCGCGATGCGTACTGATTAGCAGACATCGATATTTTTAGGAGTGTTGTCGGTGCAGCATGGTAGAAATAAAGGAGTTTTAATTTTTACAAACATTTACTAGGTAGGTAGATGATCAATGAAGGTTCATAAGGTACTTTTATTAATCCTAAATAACTAATATTTTAGCTAGGATAGCACTTTATGCCTTTAATTTGCTACAATGCTGCATCGAATTGATCATATTCTAGAAAATCTACGACGTCAGCTCATCAACTCCAACCAATCTCATTTAACCAGTAGCGTTCATGATCAAGACGCATTTTTGAAATCTTTGGTCATTACAAATTAACCAGCTATGCCAGATAACTCCACGTCTGACGTCATATAGACCTATCTCTCAAATGAATATTGATAATTCACTTCGGTTAACGAGCGACATAAATCTTGGTCCGGTCAAAGGGATCACTTTCACTTTTTAATAAGTAACGAGACGAAATCGAGATTGGAAACAAACAAAAGAACCGGCCCTGGATCGGTTCAACATTCACTATCGAGTCTTTGGTAACTACTCTTTATACACCGTGGGCCTTAATAGCCCATTATCTGTCAGTCAACCGTAACCTCTACCAAAAAAGTAAATTTTAGTGAAATAAAAAGTGTTTAGGACCCTATGCTATTTCGAAAGCCCAAATCGTCATCAGTTTGCAATATAACTGAGTAGCATTTGCCTGCGGCTTCGCAAGCGTTAAATTCGAAATTTTGCTCCATATAAAATTCCAGCCCCCATTATAGGAAAGTGGGGGGCTAGAAAGAGATAGAAAGTAGCCTATGTCACTCTCCGTCCCTTCAACTATTGTCACTAACACATTCACTATGTTACGAGAACCCGCCAGGTGGGTTCTTGGTTACAAAAGTGTTAAACAAACACGTCAATTCGTCTCTCCGTTTTGCGGTGAAAGACGGACAAATAAACAGACATATACACTTTCCTGTTTATAATATTAGTATGGATTAATAATGTCCTAGAAAATAAAGTAACAAATCATTGTTTACTGGAATTTTGCTTTCGTAATACCGGAATATGTGTTTAAAGTTTGTCGGGATACTAAAGGGCCATAGTGTATAAATTTTAGCTATAAACTATTGTCGTATAAAACCTTTGTTGGTGCGTCTTAGGCAAGCCATCATAATACGGGAGAATTTATTAACGTTAATAAATTAAAGGAACTGGAATTCTTGTTACATTCAATAGTATCCAGTGGCGTTTGGACCAGGGTTGCCAGGTCGGTGCCAGTGCTACCAGTGAATAATTGTACTCATGTGTCAAAAACTATTACAGCCATGGAAAAATATTATTCAAATATTAAATTAAACCTACCCCTAAAATACCTGTAATAAAAATATACATACATACATCATGGATTTTTTCCAAAATAAAATTATTGAATTGAATTGAATTGAATACAATCACGCCCGTGTCCCATGAAGGGGTAGGCAGAGCACATGAAATTACTCAAGTTTCAGCGACACTCTTGGCAAACAAGGGGTTGACAGAAAACGAAACTGTGACATTGCAGTGACAGGTTGCCAGCCTCTACGCCATAATTTAACCCATATCCCACAGTCGCCTTCTATTCTACGACATCCACGGGAAGAATGGGGGTGGTGAAATTCTTAATCCGTCACCACACGGGCAAAATATATGTACATTTATGTCACGAACTCTAAGAAAATGTTTACATAATATTCGCGAAAAATAATATTAAAGTAAGAATAAACCGATAAAAGTAAAAAGTGTACATTGCGCTACTTCTTTGAACTTTCAAAGCAGTTTGTCACTTAGTCTCCTGTATTATTCTCTATTAGGAGATTTTCGACTGCAAAGTGTCAATTGTAGGTTATTTATATTTATTTCTGAGTATGAAGATCATAATTATTATTCTGCATCGTTGCATTTGCATCATCTAGGTGTGTTGAGTCGCACCATCCAAGGACCGTAATTATTGTACTTTTGCGTACAATAATGCTCATGGCATCATATTTTTTACCGGTCTGTATTATTCAACATATCTACTATAATTATCGTTCGCCTGACAACCCTCTCTGAACCTGAAATTTATCGCGCAAAGCCAGACCACAGAAAATTATGCAGACTCTTGTTTTTATGTAATCGAATTACAGTATTCGATATAATTGCTTAGGGGCCGTTCAAGAATTACGTATGCAGATTTATTACAATTATTTACCGCCCCATCCTCCTTGTCAGCAAAAGTAAGCAAAGCTCTAACACCTTCCCCATGCTTACGTAAACATTATTTTTTCAAGTACCTATAGACCAGCAAATGCCATTTCTTTAAAAAAAGTAAATAACAACGGACGACAAAATCGTCATCTACCCCCATGTCATCAAAAATTACAAAACAAAGACCCCCCAACCCCCTATAGTGCTTACGTAATACTTGAACGGTCCCGTACCCGATAAAAATCTCGGAATTCGAGGAATACTCCGTGAGATCGATAACAACGGCTCGATGATTTATAGTGCGTTCTTTTTAATTAAGTCTTCGTTATGTAAGTGATTTTAAATCGTTTCGGTTTGACCGCAAATGGGTTACCCACTTTAACCCGTAATATACACTGGTAACTGGTACGGTTACTTTACAAACAAACTATTGCTAACAAAATTTGTTTTTGTTATGACTGTAAAGTTTACAGTCAAAACAAAAACAAATTCATGTGTAAACAATAGTGAAATATTGCAGTACCTAAATCGTTTAGGTACCTAGACCTACATATAAATATGTATAGTTAATTAAAAACGCTAAAGCTTTAGATAATAATCTACTTTTACTATCCCTACTAAATCTGTCTATCTGACTGTTTGTTACTTCTTGACGCTTAAACCTCCGAACTGTTACATAAAACTCGGCAAACTTCATCACACGAAGCAGCGGCCAGAAGATAGATATTTAATTTAGCAAAAATAATTATTAGCTTAGTCCGTTAACCAATGTCAAACAATAAATATGCAGAACAACTAATTTATGACATAATGAAACTTCTAAGGGATCTTTATCCCGTCATGATTGTTGATATGATAATAATCACTAATCACAATCAGCCATATCACTTGGCCGCGACTAATAGTTTACCACAACAATATTACGATCCGTAAGTACCCCCGCGGGGCTTCGTGAGCATCATAGCCGTTATGTAATGCCGGTAATGGATAATACATAATATCACTAATATAATCTCGTGAGATGTTTGATTTTTGAAGGTCCGAAGAAGGAGGAAACCTTTAACGAACGTCGTTCATCTGTTTTTTAACCACCGACGCAAAAACGACGGGGTGTTATAAGTTTGACGTGTTTGTCTCTTTGTCTGTCGATTTGTGTGTGTGTCTGCTTGTGGTATCGTAGCTCCCGAACGGATGAATCGATTTAGATTTGTTTTTTTTTGTTTGAAAGCTGAATTAGTCGGGAGTGTTGTTAGCCATGTTTGGCGGAAAAGGTTTTTTCAAAATTTAAATTTTGTGGTTAGGTTATCAAAATACGAGTAGCTGCACGCTGATTTTAAAGAACTTATTTATTTATTTATTTATTTTCGGAACACCAACAGCTATAAATAACATTATGCTAATTTAAATAATAACACAAAGCCAATTACAGGTATTCACAGATAGAATTTGAATGGACAATATATAAAATGTACGCGCAAATTCGCACATAGCTATTGTGAAGTATGACATTAAAGAAAGGAAAAAAAAAACTATGGCACAAATCTCGAAATATGCTACTCAAGGCTTAACTAAAACTAAAAAACTACTACTACTTACAACAATTTTCCACAAAGCACCCGGGCAAATCGAAAACGTTATTTGTGCAGACAATCTGTTCTTAAATTCCATACAATTAAGTTCGGATTGGGTTAAAAAATAGATTGGCTAATTTTCGCTTCACTGAAGGAATGGAGCTATTAAATACATCAACGTCTAGGTTTTTTGATAGGATATTTAGATTACGACTAGCACGACAGAGAAAAATATTTTGTCTGTAATTGGATGAAGTACGCTTGAGTGAGATGGGGGGAACGTGTATGTCACGTCCATTTAGGTATCTAAAATTAGGCATTTTTTAAAATAATTTAAGTTTAAATCAGCTTGCTACCTATATTCCAATAAGTATATATAAGCTAGTGAACATGTAAACAATTCAAGCTACATTTTTTTACTATTACTACCTATTGAATGATAGACAACAAAACACACAACATAGTCCAATTAGCACGACGATCCTTTATCGCTTTACACAGACGTGTCACAATGCCCTCCTTGCGGGGGTCCTACTCCCGCTTAGCCAACAAAAAATCAAGATACGTACTATTTCACTTCTGCTTTGTCGTGCGTGTAGACAACGGTGACACACATATTTATTAACTACTAGCTTTTACCCGCGGCTTCGCCCGCGTAATAAAAGTATTCATTAAGATTTTCATTTGGATCCGTAGGGACCGTAGGTTTCTCTGTAGGTATATTTATGCACATAATACTTTTGCTTGCAATGATTGTAGAAATATTACACATCGACCACAGCGTAGGTAATTCTATATACGCTGGGGAAACCTTTATAAACATCCCACATAGCCCGTATTTCGACACTACGATCGGTGGGTAAAAAGTACTTTTTTCTATTATCCCTTACAATTTTTTACATTTTGCTTATACTTATCGCAAACGTAATCTTCAAGCAAGCAAACAACGATCGTCTTAGAGCACATTGATTGTAAGAGACCGCCGACCGATTATCCGTATCCCGCTAACGATACCCATATTATCCGTATCCGTATCCGTATCCGTATCGCTATCGCTATCGCTATCGCTATCGCTATCGCTATCGCTATCGCTATCGCTATCGCTATCGCTATCGCTATCCCTATCGCTATCCCTATCGCTATCCCTATCGCTATCCCTATCCCTATCCCTATCCCTATCCCTATCCCTTATCAAGATGTTTAATGATATAACACTTTAAGTTCTCGCGCTTTGTACACATAAAAATCATAAGATCGAACGCGATTAATTAACATTATTTTTACCTTTTTTCCCAACGTTTCGGCCAGGTTGCACTGGCCGTGGTCGCGGAAGACTGACGTCCCAGCAAAATGTCACCGGAGATGTAAACAACACAAAACTACCCGATATTAATTTATATAAATGTTCGGGGTGACAAATAAATATAATCTACCCGCTTTTAGTTAATGTTTATTTCCCACCATGTTTATTTTAAAGGTAAAAATAATGTTAATTAATCGCGTTCGACTGTAACTTTAAATATATGTTTAATGATTTCTTATTTTTATCATTTAAAATTAAGAAATCCCATACAAACTTTCAACCTCTTTTTCAACCCCTTCATCCCTTTTTTTCGAAATTAACTCATTACGATAGATCCGATACCGCACTCTCGCTTTTAACATCGTGCCATTCACAAAGTCACGTGCTTTGACTCATACTGCCATTCCATTAAAAGGAAGACTTGATGAAACTGTCCGTCATCGCGAAAGACACTATCTCTCTAATTGATCACTAACCAGTTCGCTATGACAATTGTTACGTGGCTTATTATCTCTTTAGTCGACATCGGAAAATGAGGCGTAACGTGAGTAAAGAAATGGTTTTAATGGCGAGTTACGCAATGCCTGTTTTTCATCACATTTCATCACTGAGGGAGACAGTTGGCTGATTATTCGCAATTAACAGCGTGCTTGCGTTACAGACGCATGCGGGGCGCAAGGTATCACGAAACAGTACATTGACTTCTTGTTTATAACTTCTTCAGCTTCTTGCCAGATGGACAAAAAAGTTGAGACAGAACATGAAGACTTTAGAACGAATTTATATACTTACTTACAAATTACAAAACATGTTTACGATGATGTATTTTACGTTGGTTGTTTGTTTACGTGAAAGCAGTTACAGTTTCGAATTATTCGAGTTAAGTTCAACTAGACTTAAATAAACCGAAATACAATAATAACCGAGACCGAGACAGTAAAAATGATAATCAGCTATCGCGGTCTACATCCCGGTCAATATTACCATAGTGATAAAAGTAATAACTAATAATACCTACATACTGGTGAAATACACTAATTCACAATTTATCGTAATAACCTTTGTATAAATACAAATGTGGTCAAAACGGCAGAGTGCGAAGATGAATACAAATATTGATTGACATTCCTATTTAACACACCTAATTTAACCACAAAATTAAAATATTGAAAAAACCCCCGACTGCGACATAGTAGACCGATTTTCATGAAATATGGCTAAGAACACTCCCGACTTATTCAGCTTTCAGACAAAAAAACTAAATCTAAATCGGTTCATCCGTTCGGGAGCTACGATTCCACAGACAGACAGACAGACAGACAGAGACAGACGGACGGACGGACGGACGGACGGACGGACGGACGGACGGACGGACGGACGGACGGACGGACGGACGGACGGACGGACAGACAGACAGACACGTCAAACTTATAGCACCCCGTCGTTTTTGCGTCGGGGGTTAAAAAGGGTGAACGGGTAAACTTTTTATTTTCAAGCACGTAAAAAATAAAACAAGTTACACTACTGAACAATCCCACCGTGCCCGTGACATGTTCGCGCACTCGCCACCGCAAAAACTACGCACGCATTTCCAGCAATTTCGTGACTCCGTGTGTAATTACTGCACGTTTATAGGAGCTAAATGCCCGTGTGATGAAAAGGTTTTTTTAAAGCGGTACAGTCAAGTATAATACACAGTATAACACTTAATTCTCGCGTTTTGTACATATTTTAAAGTCGCCACCGGGTCGAACGCTTTAGGTTTAGTACAACCTAAACATACCTACATCATTTATTAAAACCGGTACGTATTGCATATTTACATCATATCCAACAAATACTTAAAATTAGTGACAACTAGGATTCCCTATGTTTCAAGCGAGAACGTCGAAACGTCGGAAAAAAGGTAAAATAATGATATTTTATCGCGTTCGCATGTGAATGACTTCAAAAATATACATAATACACAAGTTGCCAATAATATATTTTTGGGCAAATTTGTACACCCCTATTTTGGCACTTGACTGTACTTTATTGATTATATTATGTAAGAGACATGGGAAAGTGCAGGCTAGAATGCAGATAAAATTATGTAGATAGATGTTTAATTGTATACAATATACATAAACAGAGCGGAACTGAAGTTATGATAACAAGTAGTTTATGTGCGTTTGAATAAATACATTTTTCTACTCCAGCACTTAAATCTGTTAATTAGATTATTGTCAGCGATATCCAAATTAAGTTCATTTGAGTAACGATAGAAAAGTCTATTTGTCTATAGGTTCATATGATAACTGCTGAGCAGTATTCATATGAATATAGGAGTTCTGTAAGTTTATTTTTAAAAGTACAACTTCCATTTATTAGGTATGTTTTCATTTGCAATAATAAATAACTCTTAATAAATAATATAATATTTAGGTTCATAATTTAAATCAAGATGAAAAAATAAACTGAAATGCGTTTTACATATTAGATATTGCAAAACAAAGGTAAAAATCATAAGTTTATCAAATAATTTTACATTTGACATTTAAATATTCTTGAACGCAACCACATTTTTCGTAATTGAAAACCGGCTTATTTTCTATTTCTCTTGTCTATGGCATGAAGAGTTCGGTTAATGTACGACCCAGAAATGTACAGCCCAAAATCGGCGTCCACTTTTTGGACGCGAATTACGGGTCGTACAATACTGCCGCCCTGTAAAAAAAGTGGCTTCGAATTATCGCCCGGACCAAACGTGTACAGCCCGAGAATGCCCAACCCATCAATTCACGGCCCAAGAATTCTCGTACATCATGGACGCCAATTCCTGGGTCGTAAATTCATGGGTTGAGCATTCTCTGGCTGTGCATTATTGGTTCCCGCATTTGTAAACTTTTTAAAAAAATATTTGAACTATTTTAGTGTTTTATACTTTATTTTAAATCGACGTTGTGCAAAAACTTAACACTTTCGAAACCGGGCTCTACGCGGCGCTACGACATTTTCGCTACATACGGGGAAACCCATGTAATCGGCTACGCTTCTACGAGCGGTGTGCCCGACAGTCGGGTTCTTGGTAGCGAAAGTGTTAAGTAATTATGAGTGATTCTGGTGAACAATATACTCCCCAAGAAATCAAGGCTATGGCGCTCAAAGTGACTGACAATTTGTTACCTGAAAAGTCGGATACAGCGTAGCAAAAATGTTATGATTGTTTTATGACATGGAAATTGCAAAAAAATGTTTCAACTTTCTCTGAAATCGCATTGTTGGCATATTTTGAAGAATTGTGCAACAATATCTCACCATCAACATTTTGTGGACAGAATACTCAATGCTACGACGATCCACACAAATATTCCCATTCATTACATGAAGTAAGTAACTAACCCATTTTATTATTCTTGAATAGGTATTTATGTGGCTGTCGTAGAAAAAGTATAGTATACAATCGTAAATCGTAACATTATGAAGGCTATAAAAGTCTCGTACCTTACTTAGGCCACTCGGCAAGCCTTCGTGGCCTAACCGCGGTACTCAACTTTTATAGCCTTCATAACGTTACCGTTATATAATATACTATTATGTATTTTAAAATATAGGCTCTTTAGAATTACAATTACAAGACTTGTCTCTTTTGACTTGAATATGGCGGTATCTACACGACTAATATTTTATGAAATAGCTGGGTTATTAAGCTTATTATAAAGAAACTAAATATTAAAATGAGATACGTAAACGATAATTAATTATCATAAGAAACACTCTTCTTCCTTCAATTATAAAACATAAATCTCCAATCACATCAGGCTTTAGAACGACAAATGTCATGATTTCTCGTCAGCGATTTCCACCTGATTTACGATCGTTTCAGATTTACGGCGTATGTCAATCGATTCGTGCGCGGGCGCACAAAAACGGACACTCGTTGACTTATGTATTACTCTGTAAGGACGTGGCATAAGTGCACCAAATATCGGGAACGATTGAGAGCCAAGCGTCTAGCCTATGCGACCAAACTCGCAGGTGATGCGAACAGTCGAACACATCAGCCAATCGCTTCGTAGGCGAATCAAACGAGAATGTCTAGTCGAAATTATATGAATAGGTAGCCCCATCCTTACTTTCGAAATCTTTGTACACTTATCGGGCATTACGCCCGCTCACGACCACGCGCGTGATGCCTCGTTCCCGAATGTCCCCAACATTCCTTTCGGCTACACATTCCTCAAGGAACTTTCTCTGATAATGCTGGAACGGGGACCGTGAAATCCCGCTATCTAAAGTACATGCCGTTAAATTATAAGTACATCAATAACATCAGGCCCTCTAGCCAACAGTACGATCGATGACGCTCCTTAGCGCATCGTAGTTATCTCTCCCTATCGCTCTTACGCCGTGGCTTGCGTGGGCGACGGTCGCGCGATGGACGCGCGACGGCGATGCGACGAATACGAAATCTAACCTTATCGTTATGGAAGTATGAGACAGCACGGCGACGGTCGCAAGATACGGCGTTACGTATTGATGCGACAGTTGCGTCAACGATCTTACTCTTGGGTCTGGACACTCTAAAGAGCATTTAGATATGTTTACTTTTGACCTCCGCTGAGTACGTCTATCGAAATAATAACCTTTCATCTCCATATTAATTACGTCCTAGAACTTTCTAACACGGAGATAAATAGCACCGTTCCGTTCTCCGTGTCTAAATATACTTATGTCGTAATGAGACGGTGATGGGCATTATCTCAGAGCCAGACGCCATGCCACATTTGTTTCCAAATCAATTTAATTTTAAGTTGCCCAATCTGTGTGATGAGCGTAAAAGTAACTAAAACATTAATATACATAATATGATCCCGGTCATTAATATTCTTAGAAAGGGAAGCTTATTAAAAATAACTATGTAATAAATCATCTTGGACGGAAGAAAAACAGGATCAAAAGTTACTATGGGCGGTCTACTGAAACAAAAAAGCTTGCAAAAAATTTGCATCACACATTCAGCTCTTGCGTTCTCCCACTCATTAGTCCCTTCCCTTCATTTTTGTATAAATATTGACTAAGGTTAAGGGTAAGGTATTTAAACGAAAAAAAAAATGTGTGCGACAAATGACTTTCACATTTTCGAGTATCGGAATTCACATTTTGCAAAATAAAATACAGTGCGTAAACGTAATAAGGGCGATAAATGAAACCAGGCATATATTTCAATATATTTATCATTAATTAAGAGGTGTTTTTGAGTTACTCTTAATTTTCAGCCCATAATTAATTTTTGAAAAATTTCCCAGCGGCAATGTACTGTAAACGTGGTTGCAATGACAATCAATGACAACTGTCAACGAGCGTTTAACGCGAGTGTGTTTGCATTACGTTGCGGGCCGAATTAATTTGTATGGATAAAAAAAATATTTCAATTTTAAGTAAAAGTTATCTAATTCCATTTTTTATGTCCTATACTCACCACCGTTAAGAGGTTCGCCCGTATTAGGTTTACACCCTGTATAACAATGCGTCATTTTAATGTCCGAATGGTACCTTTAACCCCTGTTTTAGATTGATATTTTATACCTACAAAATAGTATTTGGTATGTTTGACGCTCTGTAATAGGTATTAACACCGTTAGAGACTTACCTAGAGTAGGTATACAACATAAACAATTTGTTGTTTTAACATGGAGAATCATTACAACTACCGGTACCGGGTCTGTTTATAAATAATAGTCATATCTTTTGACAGCTCTTCATGTAGCTATACTACTGTTGTGCCCAACGTATAGAACAATTAGTGTTACTGTTGATATGACAACGATTTACTATTGTTACTATAACATGACACAATATGATATATTTATAGTATGAATTCCTGATACAAAATACAGTTAGGGAAAATTATTCTTTACAAAATGCGTTGAGGTTGACTAATTGGATAAGAGTTTTGAATGATTAACGGTTATTTTCATTAGACTAAAACAAAAAAAAATATATTAGACAAAAACTAAATAAAAGTCACGGTCTATTTTATATCCCGGTATTCCCGGTCAAATAAAACTTGGATTAAGTTTTGACCTAGCATAAGATACTTATGCTCATGCACTTGCTCAGTAAATAATAGTTTATTTAAGATACAAGTGCGGATTACCTTGCAAGTGTATCGTACAACGGTTTACAGTAGATTAGATACATTTATTAATTTTCAGTTGTAGCGCTATCGGAAGTATGTAAGTAAGTAACATATTATACATTTTCAATGTTGTGACATAATGTGCTTATTAAGGCAGATATGATAGTACTCGTAAAGTAACACCTGGCAGGCAAGCATGGTCGCGCGATAAATGATATAACATCAGGCCGTCTCTTTCGCACTATTTGTAAGTGTGATATGGGACGGCCTGATGTTTTAGCGTTTATCGCGCAACCAATATTTGGTGCAGGTGTATTCACAATTAAATAAATAAACTAGAAACTAGACAGTTTACCTACGTGGAAGAACGGTGCATAGTATAGTATATATCTAGTCATACCGTTAATACCTGTCTTGCCTTCTTAGTTCCTTAAACTCATAATAATTACTTATAACGTTTCTTAAAAATAAGTAATCTTACCGACGTCGCATAATATTACATCACTGCATTACATTACGATGCTTACCTGTAACCAAAAACATTAAGTTAATAAAGCAAGTAAGTAATTAAAATATTTCAAGCATTAAACACTAAACGTTATTTTAATTTCAATGTGAAAGTCTGAACTGCATGATATTTCTCTTTTATTCGCAAGTTAGTAGCTGTCCGTGACTTTGTCCATGTGGCACTGCTATAAGTGGCTATAAGGGACTTTCATGAAAACTTCCACTTTAGATTAATGCCGGGAATAATAATCCTCCCACACGGGGTTGTTATAAATGTTATTTATATTCATTATTCAATTGATCGTCATGAAAACAAATGTGCAAAAATTCAAAGGTTTCATAGAGTTACTTATATAAAACCTTTGCATAAATCATAAGGAATTCGAACATTAGCGATATATGCCGCGATGTAGATGAAATAGTATTTTATACAATCGTGATATAATACAGAGCTTTTCAGTCGAGTACCATGTTTAGGCCACGAAGCTTGCTGAGTGGCCTAATAGTACGGTACGAGAGTGAAAAGCTTAATTATATCACTATTGTATACAATACCTTTTCTATGAGTCATCATCTTCATCATCAATGGACGAAAAATATCATCATTCAAGTTAAAATTAATGTTAATAGCGTCGTTCAACGTTGTATCAACATCGAATTACCTGGCAACCAATTGTTTGTAATAACTGTCTCTGATTGGTCGACAACGCGATAGATAAAAAAAAACCGGCCAAGAGCGTGTCGGGCCACGCTCAGTGTAGGGTTCCGTAGTTTTCCGTATTTTTCTCAAAAACTACTGAACCTATCAAGTTCAAAACAATTTTCCTAGAAAGTCTTTATAAAGTTCTACTTTTGTGATTTTTTTCATATTTTTTAGACGTAAGGTTCAAAAGTTAGAGGGGGGGGGACGCACTTTTTTTCCTTTAGGAGCGATTATTTCCTAAAATATTAATATTATCAAAAAACGATCTTAGTAAACCCTTATTAATTTTTAAATACCTATCCAACAATTTATCACACGTTGGGGTTGGAATGAAAAAAAAAAATCAGCCCCCACTTTACATGTAGGGGGAGTACCCTAATAAAACATTTTTTTCCATTTTTTATTTTTGCACTTTGTTGGCGTGATTGATATACATATTGGTACCAAATTTCAGCTTTCTAGTACTAGCGGTTACTGAGATTATCCGCGGACGGACGGACGGACGGACGGACAGACAGACATGGCGAAACTATAAGGGTTCCTAGTTGACTACGGAACCCTAAAAATGTGTTTCAGATGCAGAAAAATTTGCCAGGTATCGCAAATTAGTATAGAACTTGTATGAAGTTCTATTTTTGAATTTTTTTCAGTTAACTAAAGTGAAGTGTAATGAAATATTATAGCTGACTAAGCGTCAAAGACTATCCAACACTGAAAAGTCAGCACGTATAGTTTAGTCTGTGGTGTCCTAATTGACAGTTTAAAGTCGACGAGTAGAAAAAAATCAAATAATATCAGTTTTCTCGCTGAGTAAGAAACATACAAACTATAAAATTTAAAACATAAATATCACCGGTTGGAAAAACATGTCAGTTTGTCGCTTACCATAAGGACTAGAGTTTCTCGTATCCTTATACAATTAACAAAAGCGTCTTTATGGTAAGTGACAAAGTGGGACCTTATTCTAGCCACAAACACATTTTGTAGCAGGATGTGCGCATACGAGCTAGGAACATTTATGGGCACATTCCGAGTCTTTACTTAAATACCCCAGCCCTATTGGGCGCGCCATCTAATGAGCCAATTCATAAAATGTATGGGAAACATAAATCACCATGTGTAAGTAAGACTTCACTTTCGCAAGCTGGCTAACATAGCACCATGCAACATCCGCTGTAAGACCTACAAGCATTAAACTACCTTAGTGCTAGGCGTTACAGTGGGTAAACCCGTGCGAGGACATTTTAGCCACGTGATTGTACTATGTTAATAAAACTCACGTGTATAAATACATTTCAATACAATTAGCGAAGTTTGAATACACACGTGCAAATTGCACAAGGCACTGGCCTGACTTAGGCTAACCAATTTGTTAAGACAAAGACTAGTCATTTCAGTGAATGTCAAATTCTAAACGCTTCAAACTTACGGTAGGTGTTATTGATATTATGTTTACTTCTTAATGTACGTAGACTAATCCTGAATAGTTACATATTTATGTGTAGAAGTAACAAGTCACTAGCTTACTTCCGGTGCAAATGTGCCCATCATGCTCGCAGCATTATCACGCTGGATAGCAATTAAAAGACACCGATAGAAACTACAATTCGGATTGAATTCCTCTCCTTTTTACGGCGTGGCGTGGGTCCTTATACTAAAGGTTCTTTATCTGATAGAATGCCACATAACATTACTAGCTTAAATAATAGAAGCAATAAAATTTCATGTTCTACTTTACTTCGTTGAGCATAATAATGCGTAACATTTATTATAACATAACACTGCGCATGCGCATATTTACATCTTTGCATCCGCCCCTATAGGAATATGATATTCTCATTTTTCAATTTGATTGATATTTTATATCAGAATATTTATAGAGATGGAAAACCAATCGAATATTTACCTACCATATTAAATTAATTGTAGATACCTACCTATCTTATTATTCAACCCGAGTCCTGACTAATATTATTTTAGCAGGCGACCTGTAGGATCTTGAGAAATACAGCGGAATAGTTATTTTAGTAAGTTTACCGTCTAACATTAGAGAAAGTTATGTGATGTAATAAACTTTTTACGTGTTTCAACTGAATTTTCAACAAACAGAATCTGGAAGCAGGTGGTCGTAACACGCAGATCATAAAAGAAAATCTTTCCCAATTTTACTACAAGGAATCTACTCAATCCAGGAAACCAATGTATTGTTATTATTGTTAACTTGTTATCTAAAGGTATCCATTGTATCCAATATCCATTATATCAACAATCACCATAAGTCATGTTCATAATGAATTACATAATTGATAAGTCTATCATAAACATATAAATCCTAAGGCAGTTTTGGAACCGCATTCTGTAAATGCTTCGACTAAACGCTAATGGAATACTTCAGGGCAGATAAGATGATGAATGAGAGGTACCGCGATTACATAAAAGGCTTCGAGACGAATACAAACCTATTATCTGCAGGCGTAACATACTAGTTCGATAAAGTTAGGTGCGTCCCTATCGCACTCACAAATAGTGCGAAAAGGACGGCCTGACGTTACGTGTAGGTATATCGTTTATGACGCGACCATGCTTGCCTGCCAGATTCAAACACCGAATATGGACGAGGAAATGTGAGCACCTGTCACATACGAAAACGCATAAAATAGGCTACTTTCCTCCTATCCAAATCAGCTTCTTTTTAAGAACTGTCAAAACGATTTTGAACGACTTGCTAATATGGAATTAATGTGAAATCGAATTGAGTGACGTCACGGTCAAATTCTTTATATCAAGGTCTTTATATATGTATTTCTATCTGATTTTCAAAATATAAATTGGAGTTAAAAATAACTTTTGTCCCTGTTTTTCTTATAATTATGCTTTATTTCGTGCATGGTGTAAAATATTTTATTTTAAGTACAGTCAAGTTGCCTATTAAACCTAGATTTATTAGCTTGCTTTGATTTCTGGTTAGGTACATACGAGTATATAATTTTACACGTTTAACTGGTAAACAAGCCGCTTTCCTATTATAGAGTTTAATATGTACTGGGAGTTTACTCTCGCTAGACGAGCGAAAGTAAACTGACTGGTGTGAATATTTTGTTTAATTTCTATGCAACATACGAAACGTGAATTCTAAAATATGATTACGTTAATAATTGTGGGCGCGCGTGCAAGGCTCGGCTAAACGACGACGCGACAGAGCTAACTGCACTAGTTAGAAAATATACTAAGCCAACATTAGTCTAGTGCCTACATTGCACTTACTTGCAACAGTTGCGGAACTTTGGTTTTGTACGTAAGTACGAGATTTTGCTGTACCCATGTTACGGTTGTAATTTTTTTAGCTTGATATTGGATCCAAGACAACGCGGTGATGCCAGAGAGACTAATATAGGTAATAGGTATATCGAACTAGGCAAATATGACATTTATTTTTGAGCTCCCTATAAAAAACTCTAAAATATCTCAGCTTAGTACTTAGTAGGGCTTTAATTCATAACCTTTCATCATTAATATAGTAAATTTCCTTATAATACTATTAAATATTACAAACAATACCATAGTATAGGTACATAAGTACATGATATCAGTTGACGTAGCTTTCCACATCTCGTTTAGTCGGAGCCGGATTGATATCAAGAGGGAAGTAATTCGCTTGCCCACTTGATGTGTGCACATAAACCGGACGCATCTAATGCAGTTTCTCTTTGGTCGGTAGCAGGGCCGGCGGTCAGTTACCGCGGGCTAAAGATAGAGAAATTAGCCGCGCAGGGGTACGAGTGAATGCACTCGCTGCGCCCGCGCCGCCCCGCCCATACCATATACGAACGGGCGTAAACTGAGAGATCGATTACCACTAATTACTGCCCTCTGTATAAAAGGGTTCCTCTTAAATATTACTCAAATGCCTCCTTAGATCGATATCGGTAACGACAGATAGTAATGCAACCAACCTACCCCGGCAGATTGTTTAGATATTTTGTAAACACGATCCCGTTTGGTTAAAACTTCCTGGATCTGGTTGGAAATAGCGCCGCCGTGGCATGGTAAAAATAAATCTAATGGGCAATGATGACAAATGGATTGATGTCAGATGAGTAGAAGATTTCTTAGCACTGTGGTGCGACACACGCGACGCTGCAAGTAAGCGTGATATTGAAAACTCCGCCGCATCATATTACGCAATCCGTAATAATTTTCACTTTTGTCGCTTTCGTCTTCGAATACCAACAATGGAAACTCATTGGTCACTGACCGATTTGATGCTAGCGATTTGTTTCTGCAATCTCGAGGTAGATCTTAACGGGAAATTTCTCTATTAATCCCAAGATGGCCGGTTCGGACATGATGACCGGTGTCGCGGATTAAAATATCAGATCAGTTCCTTTACAAATAGCGGATAATAATCCTATCACACGACAGAGCGATCAAGCCGTCGTGGCCGGGTGGTTACAATTACAGTGTTTGCCGGAGACTGACAATCGCAACAACTTTCCTTGACTATCCGTCAAACCTAAGTACGTGGGTTCCACGTCCACGAGCAGTGTTTTGATACGTGAAAGCGGACTGATCACACGATTACACGACACGTGTACTTATCCTTCGCGCTTAACGTGATATTCAATTGTAACTTGATCGCTTTCTAACCCGCTTGGGATAATAATAGCACTCATTCTGTTGACATTAGACTCGCCCGCTTAGAGGAGGTATTTGTTGATAAATATGGCCCTTTTTATAGAAAATTGCACAGTCATACTTATATGTCCTTTAACGGTGCTAAATTCAACACGTTTTCACTTACCGCAAGAAATATAACAAGCTTTATTATCTACTTCAACCTGTTAGATTGGACGTAATCGTTTAAGAATAATCACGTCCATAATAACACGTCGGCTTTGAATGAATACAGTCAGATATTTTTTGTAGAGCATCAGCATAGCATTGAAGCCTACTTAAGTAACGTTGAATACCCTAGCTGTTTATTATAAATATTATAATTTATTTCTCGATGATTTAACTAGAAAGATCTGTAATGATTAAGATCATCTTACAAAACGCAACACATTTTTGTGCAGGTAGTCATCCCTAAATTCCGTAACAACTAGTTGGTGTAAAAGCGACCGTATTTCTTGATGGATTGAATCTTTTAGAGTTTAAAACTATTCCTGTAACATGAACTTTCAGTTCTCATGTTGTTGCCCTTCTCACAGTAGTTTCTTTGTGTCTAGCGTACGAGCACATGTTATCAGATGGATACTTCCACGTCAGAGCGAATCTCGCTCGAGAAAAGATAAATTATAATCACTTTGTAGCTAAAAAGCCTGAGAAATATTAAATTAAGTAATTGAGCAATTTATACGACAAGAGATAAGACACAAGGCGTCGACTGTAACTAGTAGTTCAGTTAGCTTAAAGTAGTGAGCTTCGATGCGAGCATTGTATTTCCTGAGAGCGTTTCCCGTTACCGCGGCCGCGGAGCGCGACAATTTTCCGAGTTGCACCTCAGGAACGCCTCATAATGACAGAACGTCACTAATGAAACTGCCTCAGGCAATAATAAGCTTCTTATAATGAGTAAGGCGCACGAACTTGGAACACGGTAACCGACGCAATTGAGCTGTGGAGGCTAAACCACAACGTTGGGTAAGACATAATAGACTGCAGTAGGTATGGAAACCTGTTGATCATAAAACACGACGGTGTTTCTGCATGTAAACAGATTTATGTAAATGCATCTTTGATGGAATGCGTAATGGGAAGGACTCGTGTGGTACTTGATTGCGGTGGGTGATTCGATTGATGCTATATGCTTCTTACAGTTCCTACTCTTATTTGGTTATTTAATTTTTTTTATAATGTTTCACCCGAAAGAAAAACTAAAAAGACTTCATCGTTATTCTGAAAACATCAGTGAGGTGGTCGCGATGGTCGCTTTTTCTTCAGTGTACGGTATTTATTAAAAAAATAAAAAAGTCGTTTATTTATCATACACGGTTTCCTAATAGCGTGTCGAATCCTCCTGTTAGTTTTTTCTTTTTTTTTCAGTTTATAACATAAGGGTTTGATGCATTGTAAGTAGTGCTTACGAAGATTAAAATATACGTAAGCAACTTTGCGTACCTAAACCTGTGCCTAAACGATAAGTACAGGTTGGTTTTCTTATTACGTATTTGTGTCACAGAGATCGGAGAGCTCGATAACAAAATCCAAGTTTCTACCCATATCGCAACATTCGGTCTAGATCCCAGGCACCTGCCGCGCCCGCGCAGGGATGCGCCTTTCACTCGCGCATCGAAAGTGCAGTTGATGCAACGCGACCTGCGACCTCACCTCGCCACCACGCAACACTAGGCCCTCTAGCAAACAGAACCATCTTTGACTCTCAGTATCGTATAGTATCTATCTTTGTCTATCGCTCTTCCTTATTGGTACAACAGAGCCCGTTGCGTATCGTTCGCAACGAAGCGTCAACTATTGCACTCTTGGCTACAGGCTACTAGCTATAATGGACTTATTGTTGCTTGCCCTTTGCAACTATTGCCAATCGAAGATCCTGGTCGCTAGCACGGCGCAGGTGCGCAAATTGCAAATGTGCACATAATTACTAAAGTTGCTTTGCACAGTGATAACCTTTACAGTCCGGTCGTACCAAACACATGAATCAAACTGTTCATTCGACATTAAAATCTTACAATTTTTAGTTTTCAACTGTTTATCTTCACACGAGCCACTTGTCGGCCTTTTTATACAAAAAATGCAATCAATCAATCCGGCCTGTGTCAGTTCCGGGCTGACTACCGCATATGTTTAGGAATATGCTGTGAATTAAAAGCTTGCCATGTTGTAAAATAATTATAAGCATACAAAAAATCCTGAATAAGAGGGATACCTTTTCTCATAAGAACTATTTCAACTGGCATTAACAACATCCTAACGTCTATAAAGTATGCAGCCCTATTATGTTTCATAGCATTCTGATAGAGGATAGATAACTCATTGGCGAGCTGGTCAGGATAAATCGATGGTAAAATACATTCGGAATCGGCATGTATATTAATGGCAGCCAAGCCTCTTTTAGTAAATGGTGTTCGGTGAACTGGCTGGCAAGTGGTTACCATTTCGCCGGACAAATCGCGCAGGACCACCTACCGGGACGACTCGTAAACATGTAAATGCAATGCGAAGATGCATGGTAAAAAGACAGTAATTCAAGATTACAAAAGTCCAAAAAAACGAGGCACGCGACCATTAATCATGGTGAGGAGTAAAATGGACGAAGACTGAATATGGAAGAATTAGATATGGTATTTGGCTAATGGCGATGGATAGACAGGTCCTTGTCAAATTGTCGTGTCAGAGAGTGCATGTCGAGACAGACAGATAAGTTTTTTGGCCTGTAAGATATATCGGAATTCTAACCAAAAAACAGCGATAAGAACTGTGATGTTTACCATTTCTAAACAATCTGACGTTTAAATCACAGTGTGTAAATAGAATAAATAGGCATATCTCCTTAAGAATACAAATATGCATTTGCAGCATACAGTCATGGTCACGACCCTCAAAATGAGACTTATTGTTTGCATAGACGCATAGCAAACGCATTCATGATAACAATAATATGCGCGTCGCATAAATTAGTTTTAGAAAACTGGAGCATTTCTATATGATACGGAGTTCGATAAAGTTAGCGGTGGTAACGGTAGAAAATCGCGTGGCCGTGAAATCGAGGCTCGAGGTTCACCGCGAATGCGGTCCTATTCTTATTTATACCATATTGTAGTTCTGGTGTATACACTAACATGAATGCTAATAGTGTACTATTATATATTCTGTGATGCTAGTTAAAGTCGTAACTGAATCGCGTATAAATCGGATTTCTCTCTTTGTTTATGTATATTTTATTTGAAAGGAAGTAGCGTTCTCAGAACCTAGTCGGTGTCTTTTAAATCTTAATACGAAAGTAAAAATTTGCCGATACCTGGAATAGTCTTTCATTTTATTTTATGGCGAGTTCCTATAAATTAAGCTACATCCTGATACATAGATTTTCACACAAATTAAATACCAAATTTTCAATTTCCTTACATACAGTTATAGTGTTTTTTTTTGTTGATGACACTGCGCGGTATGCGAGTCCCGTTGTCGCGGAAGCGTCGCGGGCGCCGCCCACCGCCCCGCAATCTCCGGGATTACCGGGATTAAAGACGGCACCTAAGTAATTCATATTAACCCGGCGATACTGTTACAGCATTAAACGTCGGTATGCCAAGCATTCTATTAATGCTTAATAGTAAATTGAATGTGCTGCGATCATAGCCCCGATCTAGGAAAACGTCGGTAATTGTGCAGTACCCCGCGGGGTTCCGTAATATCCTTTATTCCTGAGCCGATCGCGGGATAAACTGATATTACATTTCGCCGAAGTCGTCAAGGAAACTTGGCTAGTTAGTAGTTAGATAATCTGAAGAGCTGTCTCGTCGTAACGAATTCTATTCGTGGAGGTATAAGCCTCTGTATAATTAATTCTTCTTGCGAGTGTTTCTTCCTTGATTGAACTGGAAGAAAATTACCCATAAAAGGTTTAAGTAATAAAAGTTTCCAATGCGTTTAAAGCATAATTCAAAAATCTTTGTATTAATAATATTTTCTCTTATACTTTCGTCTTATATATTTTAAGTTAATTTAAATATTAGGTAATTTTTAACTAGTTAAGTGCCTTCGATCACGCCGTAAGACTTGTTAATGTTTTCTGATAAGTAAATGAAATAAATATGTATAAAACTTTCGAGTTTATCTTACGCACCGCCTAACAATCTATTCGAGTAACACACGATAATGCCTTTTCAAAATGGGTTGTTTATTTTTACTAAAGGTCATTACCCGTTCTTTATAGGACACATGGGATGTAACACTCATTACGATGGACGTGAGATAAGCTTTTTAAAAACACTTTCACTGCGCAACCAGATACTAATAAGGCGACAAAGTGGCTAACTAACTGGCGAGCCCTAACGAGGCGATTAGAAAGTAAGCCGCGGCGGAAAAAACGCGGAGTTACGTGGCGCAGCAGGAAAAGTGTAACCGATGGGAAATTTTCACGACGGCTACAAGACTCGGGCTTAGTGGGAGGCCGCAACAGGTTCCGTTGCTTTTGGTACTGTTGGGTTTGTATGGAAAGTTACTACCGTTTGTGATAGATAAACTTTTTGACTATTTGCTAGTTGTTGTTTATTAAATTGAATTGATATTAACTTAGATTATTACACGTGAAGTGACTGATTAGCCAAGCTAAGTTACATAGAAAAGCATCAATTTTACGTGTCTAAGGCTAATTTCAAAACTGCACCCATGCGATTAAAACTGCACGAGGCCATGCGCTTGGCGAGGAACAGACGCCTATGGAGGGAACTAGTCTTCAACAGAATGACATGATGTCACGATCCTCAGCATTGAGGGAACGACTAAAGAAGAAGAATTTCAAAACAATATAAGATGTAAAATTTCCTCATTTTCCCACAAATCTGATGCTGCACACAGTGCACACTGTACAGTTAACTAAAATTGAAAAACACAATTTTCAGTTTTTACCAGAATACTATGCAGATTGCGAATCCATAACGGAATGGTAAATAATGGGTAGATAATTCAATAACCGTACGGGAACATTGGCGGTGTGATCGCCCATTGAGCTGTGATTGGTTTCCCACGGAGTGCGCGTGCGCGGCTTACGTGCGCACAGTTATCGTAAAGCGGTTACTACAGTTTTCACACCCGTGGAAGTGCTTGACTAAATTTCAAATAATTTTCAATAGAAATATCTGAGAGTTTGGCCACTCCCGCTCCCAGCTGAAAGTGACGCACACCCCCTCTCGGTAACCTCACAGTTACCGCCTATCAAAAACGCGAACAGTCGACCTGTCATATTTCACTCATACAAGCACTAACGCGTTCATCCACACGAGCTTAGAATGTGTGCTAGGAACGCGCCCGTTTCATATATTTGATCGCCAGTGTCCGAGGTGTGGTATAGCTTACTGGGATACATTTATAAGGCTAATACTGCCTTGGCTGAAACCTGAAGTCACGACCTCTGGTTCATTTATATCTATTTTAAACTGTCGCCAATTTTCCCTCAACTGGGAAATATGTTTATATAATTTTGCATTAATGTCGAGTATTTTTTCCTGCTTTTAGTGTCTTATTTGCAAAATAAAGTGTTTTATTGTCACTATTTTCACTAATATTGATACAAAATTAACCTGAACAGAAAAATTCCATGATAAACTTAAACACGTACCTACAAACCAACGTCATCTATAACTTTCTAATTACATTGAATATTCGATTACAACATTTTCCTGCCCACTTTAATTTACTACATCCTAGAGCTAAACTAGGCTCGCGGAAAATTCCAGCAAACCAAACATGGTTGAAAATAAGTAATCGACACCAAAATAGCGCAAAGCCGGAAGGCTAAGTAAAATCACTCACGTACTTATCTGCGTCGTAATCAGTTAATGCGAAGGCAACATCTACATTTTACATGCCTGATTCATCCTCCCGTCAGCCTCTGGAATACTAAGATATGGCCAAGTAACAAATGAATACGATGCACGACTGATTATGCAGTATGCACATTCTTTGTAAAACGGCCATGTGACTGCATCTAGCACTAACGCGAATAGATTGTACTTATACAACCATTTATATACGAACATGATTGTCGACATTGTTAAAGAAGCGTACTTATTGTGGTAATGTCTCCCTGACACGACACAAACAACTAGATACATAGCAAACTGCAATAAGTATACTAAGTATGTATTTAGTATAATTCCGTATAGGAATGGAAAATGCAATGTAGAATCTGTATTTGTATCTTCAAATAAATTATCATGTTTATGCGGAAAGACGCAAGTTGTATGCAAGTTTATATTTCTATTTATACTTATGAGTTAACTTAGGAAGTTTTAGATGCACATACCTACTCAGGATGAACTCGAAAGAATTAATTTTAGAGAATCTATAGTAAGGTTATTTATATGGGCCCGGCATCTACCTCCAACGAAGTTGCACTGACTGCGTCTTACAAGTTTTTTGAGTTTGTGTTAAAGAATTTTAAAATGAACGTGTGCCCCTGTGCCTGTGCACAATAACTTATAGAAAAACAACTTTAAACAGAAACTATCGTGCGTCGTCGAGTGTGCCCATACTGCCCATGTCAATGGCGGAATACTTAATGGACATAATGTAACTGTACCTCGTACCGTACCGCAGCAAACAAACTCAAACTAGCATGATGTGTAATTGTTTATTTAATAGTACGCATGCTTAATCGAATAGCGTCAGAATCGGTCAGAGCCGTTAGCATAAAATTGTAGGTGCAAATATTTCGCAATAACGTAAAAGGTAACAATAAAAGACGTAACCGAACGTGGGCGTGCGAAGCTCATCAAAGCCTCCGGTCAACAAATAACGTCCACGCGTTATCAAATCACCAGAATCAATAGAAAGTTAGTCCTAACTAGCGCTAATATGTTACATAACGTTTAGGGTAGTAAAGGGTATTCAGGTTTTAAAAGGGCTTATGTATGTTTTAGTCCGAAGTGTGTTCGCGCCCTTTTTGGTTGCCGTTGTTGGGCGGAGGCATATCTCTTGTTTACACAGTCCACTTCCGAGTGTCGCAACGCAACGCTCCGCGCGCACGTGTGCTGCCCACGCGGTAACTACCGTGCTAAAATAAAAAGTCGTATATCCATACGTGTTTCATAACATCATACTGTTTTTTAAATTTCCGGAACACTAGGGTTGTCACGGCACGCGTTTTTAACGACTAATTGCCTCAGTATTAGCCAAATTGTTTTGAATGCATAGCGTTAAATGTTTTCTCAGCTAGCTCATCATCTTGAAATAGATACCTGTTACATATTTTAGTGAGTAAACATTTTTGGAAGAGATCCAGAATTCCAGATCACACTGTTCTCAGATAAGGATCATTTTAATGGAAAAATAAACTTTGAAACGAAACGACCAATTTTACTGCATCAGTAATTCTCGAACAGGAAGACACAAATTTTGTTTTCATTAAATAAAACTATGGAAACGGATTACATCGTGATTTACTAGATACAATTCATGAGTTAATAACTTAATATGTACAATCAGTTATAATTCCCCAAAATACCTTGAAGTCATGTTAAATTAGAAGCAGTATTAACGGATGTGCAATTTTGTCCGCCAGTGGAGCTCAGCCCTATTGTTTTGATGAAAACGGAAAAACACCGGGACGCCCATAATAGCCATAATGCATCCGACCGCGAGGCCATTTACGTAACATGGAAATTGCTTGACATTTGCATAGAACCTTCTGTGAATGATGCAAGGTTGGCTGTTGACAAAACACAAAACCCACGTTCGCGGAGACAAAACCGCTGGAAAAAGTACTGTGGTCTCACGTACTGGCACCATTCGAGGTTTTACGAGCACAGGGAAATTGAAGGTTTCAACCAAGCCTCTAACATGACTTTTTGCAGTTTTAGTATACATTACTTGATAGAGCAAACGTCTCGGAAAAGTCTCTTTTTTTAATTTAATTTTAAATATTACATGCCTTTCCGTGACTTTTAGGCTATCGAGTAACGTTTTCTAAAACGTCAAAAATTGAAAGAATCTTAACCAGCATTCACTTATCTGTTGGCAAGGTATTAATTTTCTAGATTTTGATTATCATGGATTTCCGCAAAAGAACGCCCGATTCCATCGATTAGCATTCTTCCTGCCTTCTAAAAACGTAGTTATCATAGAATCTTGAGGTCGCGGTTCATTGGTTTTCTCAATGCGCAATGCAAACTCACGTACGGGGGAGTTTTTGCATCGTTCATGAGACCTCAGCATCGGCATCGGCAGTTACTTCCGTAGTAAAACATGACAACCGTTACGCGGAGAATGGCATAATCAGTGAGTAACCCTTTCAATATGAGTGCTGACTCACAGTTAGCTCTTGACAGATTTAAATTAATGATTATGTCTAACTTAGATGCTAAATTTCACATTTAGCTACGCCGAGTCTACGCCGAGAACAAAACGCTTTCCTTCCTTTTTCAAATGGCCTTAATTCTGTACTAGTTACAGTGCGTAAGGCAATTGAGCATTCAGAAGAGTCTTCGGATTTAGACAGTGGACACTTGGACAGTAACAGTGGTCTGTGTTACTCTGTAAGTTCCTACTTACCAATGATACAAAACTTTAGATCTTAATTTGGGTCAATAATAACCTTATCAAAACTCTTCAGAAACCCACTATTCTAACGTATTGATTTATTTCTTGATTTAAGTTACGCAAAGAGGAAGATAAATGCCTTGCCCAAGAGGAAAGCATACTGATTCTGAGAAAAAATCGTTTAACTAAATATTACGGGGAAACAGTTAGTATGCGTCACAGACATTAATCAAGCCGCGTACGCGTACGTGCCTCCGCCGAGATTGCGATGCAACAAACTTTAGACGAAAGTGGACGACTGCCCAGAAACCGCCTTTTCATACAAACGTAGTCCGTTTTTCCTCTTTAAATAGTAACCCCCTTATTCATAAACGTTTTAAAGTGCCCTTATTGCTTATGCGTAAGGTTGTGGATACATATTTTTGGCACTTTGTCGCAACTATATTTTAACCTGTGTGGTGACAGGTTAAGAATTTCACCACCCCCTTTCTTCCCGTGGGTGTTGTAGAAGGCGACTATGGGATATGGGTTAAATTGTGGCGTAGGCGAGAGGCTGGCAACCTGTCACTGCAATGTCACAGTTTCGTTTCTTTCAACCCCTTATTTGCCAAGAGTGGCACTGAAGCTTTAGTAGTTTCATGTGTTCTGCCTACCCCTTTATGGGATACAGGCGTGATTGTATGTATGTATGTATATTTTAACCGTAAACCTTGACCGTAAATCCCTTCATTATCTAGTCTTCTTCACTATCTTGTTATTTATATTAGGTGCACTTATAAGATTGAAAAAAATATTTCGGCTTCTTTTAAACCAAGCAAAAAAAAACCGGCCAAGAGCGTGTCGGGCCACGCTCAGTGTAGGGTTCCGTAGTTTTCCGTATTTTTCTCAAAAACTACTGAACCTATCAAGTTCAAAACAATTTTCCTAGAAAGTTTTTATAAAGTTCTACTTTTGTGATTTTTTTCATATTTTTTAAACGTATGGTTCAAAAGTTAGAGGAGGGGGGACGCACTTTTTTTTCCTTTAGGAGCGATTATTTCCGAAAATATTAATATTTTTATATTAAAGGAAAAAATGGAAAAATTTACGCTTCGGCGGGACTTGAACCCGCATCATTTGCAATCCGTGCAAGGCTCTTAACCAATTGAGCTACGGAAGCCACGCCAAAAAATGCCAAATGTTTAGAATCGTTAGCAGACGTTTCTGCTTGTTAAAAATAAATATTAATATTATCAAAAACCGATCTTAGTAAACCCTTATTCATTTTTAAATACCTATCCAACAATATATCACACGTTGGGGTTGGAATGAAAAAAAATATCATCCCCCACTTTACATGTAGGGGGGGTACCCTAATAAAACATTTTTTTCTATTTTTTATTTTTGCACTTTATTGGCGTGATTGATATACATATTGATATACAAATTTCAGCTTTCTAGTGCTTACGGTTACTGAGATTATCCGCAGACGGACGGACGGACGGACGGACGGACGGACGGACGGACGGACGGACGGACGGACGGACGGAGAGACAGACATGGCGAAACTATAAGGGTTCCTAGTTGACTACGGAACCCTAAAAAGTGTGTGATCATCGTCATTATCATAAGCATTCCTTGTGTCAGTAAATCAATGACCAGTTTCTAAGTCCTTACAATACGACTTTTAAAATCTACAATTATGACATTTTGCTTTTCGTTTTAGTTATTGTTTGTGGTTCTTTCATTTCCTATTTTAATTTCCATGTTGTTTCTATAATTATACCTAGCTAAATATCTTAAAAAAGAATACCACCCAACAAAGCGAATATGAATATATATGAGTGTAAATTCAAAACTATTAAGGGGCTGACAACACCCAACTGCTCAAAATTGATGTTACTTGCGCTGTTTTTTAAGACAAACTATTAATTTTAGTAAGGCATGTAAATTATTATGTTATTATTTATATATTTCAACGAACCTAGCCGTACTCGATACACGATTTAACGAAATCGGCTCGATAGAAAAAAACCGGCCAAGAGCGTGTCGGGCCACGCTCAGTGTAGGGTTCCGTAGTTTTTCGTATATTTCTCAAAAACTACTGAACCTATCAAGTTCAAAACAATTTTCCTAGAAAGTCTTTATAAAGTTCTACTTTTGTGATTTTTTTCATATTTTTTAAACATATGGTTCAAAAGTTAGAGGGGGGGGGACGCACTTTTTTTACCTTTAGGAGCGATTATTTCCGAAAATGTTAATATTATCAAAAAACGATCTTAGTAAACCCTTATTCATTTTTAAATACCTATCCAACAATATATCACATGTTGGGGTTGGAATGAAAAAAAAAAAATATCAGCCCCCACTTTACATGTAGGGGTACCCTAATAAAACATTTTTTTTCATTTTTTATTTTTGCACTTTGTTGGCGTGATTGATATACATATTGGTACCAAATTTCAGCATTCTAGTGCTAACTGTTACTGAGATTATCCGCGGACGGACGGACGGACGGACGGACGGACGGACGGACGGACGGACAGACAGACATGGCGAAACTATAAGGGTTCCTAGTTGACTACAGAACCCTAAAAAAGATGAAATTAATACAATTTAAATATATGTTATTGAACCATAGAATGCCGTTCGCTAGTTTGCAGGTGGTACAGCGACATCTGACGAAAAATGTGGACATCAAAAAATACTTATACATTTTACGAAAACAAGTCATTGCCCAGTTTGCGGGGGTAACAGTGACATCTAGCGAACGACAACGAACAACTCTATCGTTGAGTTTCCTAAACATATCCTAAGTACATTGGGTTTCTCAACAATAAATAAATAAATAAAATTTACTTTTTCTTTTGACTGAAAACACCGTGTTGATAACCTCTCTCTCCCTCCCTTTCTTCCCTTGGCTTCTGGCTGGCTTCCTAAACTTTGACGAGCTATAACATAATATTAAAAATGTAGGGGCTAAGTTTTGATTCCCATAGAAAAATTGAATTACGCGCCATTTCCAGTGCCAAGTTTCGATTGATCGTCATAGTTGACAGACGTCAAAAATACAACGTTACCTCTTTAGTTTTCTAACAGATGGCGTTAGTTATACAAAATAGTAAACGATGTTTTCTTACTCCTTAGACTCCTAACAGATGGCGTTAGTAGTACAATATTGAACACAAAACTGAGATTTGATTTTTTTTTAAATGACAATAAAATAATATTTTTTTACAGATATGAAATCTAGATATGAATATAAATTACTATGTTTAAGCACAACTTCATAGGCGTGATAGTTTTTTCAAAAAATGTACCACAAGGTTCATTCGGAACTTTGTCGACTATAGGAGGGCTTCGCTACCGCTCGCCCTGATAAGTAGGATACTGAAATCTTCTTTCTTCGTTGAGCCATCACAGCTAACTTTAACTTACAAACGGTCTTAAGCACCTACACTTCTGAAGGCGCTTAAGTCATTTTTGCTAATAAAAAAAAACCACAACGTTCTATGAACATTGGTCAAGTGCGAGTCGGTTTTCGACTTTTCCATACAAAGAACTCATGAGCGCCTGAACGACTATGATGGCAAAGTTAACGTTTCGAACTTTCAAGACTTTACGTATATATCTCGGAAACGATAAGAGATAGAGCAAAATGGACTTCAGATTTGGGCTTTCGGTGGCACAAATTCTATGTTTTCGTCAACAGACACCTTTTTTTGGACCGATTTGAATAAAATTTTGCTCAGTCAATTTATAAACGGTCTTAAGCGCCTCCTTTTTAGTAGGAACTTAAGTCATTTTGTACAAATGAAAAAAAAATTGAACAAGTTCTAAAAAGAAAAAGACAGAAATGAATTTCTTTATACCTGTCCAACTCGATTACACAATTTTAAGACGTTTAGTAACTACTTGCAGCGGCAGTGAGTGAAATTCGTAATCTGAGTTTTTTTCTCTTAAGTCCGACTTACGCTTGACTGTAGATTTCTAATAGGTTTTCCTGTAATCTACATGGAGAGGGCTATCTCGTGTATTTTTTTGAAAATTTTACGCTAAGTAGTTTCGGAGATAAGGGGGGGAATGGTCATTTTTTGCTTATTTTCTTAAATTACTTCTAAATTACCAAAACAAAAAATATAAAAAAAATATATTTCAGATGCTGATAAAATGCTCTTTCATTTGATATGTAACACAATATAGTTTTAATAACTTTGATTTTTAATTTTCAATTTTACCCCCAGAAAGTGACCCCTGTGATTAAATTTCATTTAATTAAATTACATGTCCGTCTTTGGGCCACAGGTTTACATACGTGTGCCAAATTTCAAGTAAATCGGTCCAGTAGTTTCGGAGAAATCGGCTGTGACAGAGGGACAGACAGACACGCGAGTGATCCTATAAGGGTTCCGTTTTTCCTCTTTGAGGTACGGAACCCTAAAAACGGAAAAAACTTTCAAAACTATTGCTAAATATTATTCAAAATGACAACAATGTTTGCATGGATAAGTCGTCGTCCCCTTTCCTCTATAAGGCTACTGTGTGCCAGGAACCTACCGTTCACTATGATGTTATGATCGTAATCTTTATTGATAATTACGCGACTCATGGCTTACAATTTGTGCAAATCACCCAATTAAGGCTTCTATACCGAGAACTATAAACCGATTATTTGGATGATTGCCGGGCTTACCGGATGATTACAAATCGGTAATTGTATTACTGAATTGCGCTAACAACTTAAATTACTTTGGTAATTATTCATAACGTCACTAACGAGACTCTTAAATGACGCCATTAATATGCCAATTACAATTATATGTAACGTAACTAGCGGATTTTAATAAAAACGAGAAATATTGTAAACAAACATTGTTTGTTACTTTATGAAGATCAAAATGTTTATTTATAATGTCATTTTTTTACCCATTTTTGCACATAAACGAAAAAGTCTCCGAGCCCTGACCGTTTGTCGAACCCGGCTTCGCCTCTGCCAACAATGTACATGTTACAATTATATGTAGTGTCCTGGATTTTCTATATGCGAGGGCCAAATCGAAATTAATAACTATTTATTAATCGTTTGGCCATTGATATGAGATTGTACAGAGATACAAGAGAGGGTAGGAATTCCCTACATTTTAGTGTCGTAACTCCGTATTCTAGTCATTAGCCGCCTTGACACAGTCGCTCTATCGCGCGTTCTCGGAGCGTACAGGATAGCGCGCGGTTAAGCCTGTACGCGCGATTGAGTGTTGTTAGTTTTTAAGGTTCACGTATTTTCGCGCGTGATTGCGCGTCGAAGGTTTTGAGAAAGGAAAGAGCGTGCGTGTAAAGGCTAATCGTGCGCGATACCGCGTTATTTTTGTTTATTGTTATTAATAGTATCGATCTATAAAGAGCAAGTATTCAACCACTAATTCTTTAGTCCACAAGCGTATGTCCACCATCTTGCGCGCGCGAATGAACGTACGTGTTAAAGACAATCTCAGCCACGCGATTGCGCGCCGCGCGCCGGACTGGCAGACGCAATCGCGCGTTCTTTCCCTTCCCCTCCCGTCAACTTTACACGCGCATTCTTTCACACGCGATTGCTGTATCACGCGCGATAGAGCGTCCGTGTAAAGGCGGCTATTGGTATTGCAACGGTATCGATGGTAAGAGCACATAGGGAGCCGTGGCCGTAATGACACACGATTGGGCCAATATTGGCCGCGGCCGCACCTGTCGTGAGGCGGGTCGCGGTCTCGCAGACTGTGTTGCCTCTACTCCGATCATAAAGGATTAATGTCCATCACCTTACAAGTACGTTTTGAGAACTCTAATTTTAATACGGTCTTAAAACTGACATATTTCAATGTCCATCACTGGTTTAGTTACATGAAATTTACTAAGGAACCCACATCTCATAAATATCCATACTAATATTATAAATGGGAAAGTGTGTGTGTCTGTTTGTTTGTCCGTCCTTCACGGCAAAACGGAGCGACGAATTGTCGTGATTTTTTAAGTGGAGATAGTTGAAGAGATGAAGAGTGACATAGGCTACTTTTTGTCTGTTTCTAACGCGAGCGAAGCCGCGGGAAAAAGCTAGTTGTTCCATAAAAATTGCATGACTTATAAGTACACAAGAGTTTTAGAACTGACTTAGACTGAAGTCAAACTTATAATGTCGCTATCTGAACATTCTGAACTACTTCAATTGGCCGTTGAGTTTGTGCTTGTGCTTTGGTTCATTCACCTTGATTCTTGAACAGACATTCGTCGAAAGCACAGCACCTTACTCTCTCAAAGTTATGTCCACCTCACCCAATTATTTACTAACTGACATCGTTTGACTATTTGGAACATTTACAGTTACATATTTTAAAATCAAAGGAAAAATTTACATCTCCGGCAGGAAGCAGGAATCTAACCTGCGACCTATTGCTTTGCCGCAGGTGTGAATTTTTTTCTATTTTTCCTTTAGTTTAAAAATATGTAGTATCGCTCGCAGACGTGTCTGAATTTCAAAAAAAAATCTGCAGTTCCACATAACCTAAAAAAATCAGGCCACCTCTTATGACTGGAGTACAGCACGGCCGCGTCAACAACGGACATCCATTGTTGCGTCACTTCGCTCACAAGTTATCTCACAATTCCCAGCACACCCATTATTTCTCCATCCATTATTTAATTACATTTAACTGAGATTATTGTTATTAATTTACCATATCGGACCAAGTTCGATAAAGCTCTCAAGTCAATGGATTACGCAACAACGCATTTACAATTACACACATCATATTGTGAATTAGGAGTAATTATTGGTTAAGTAAATATTGCAAGTTGCGGCTCGATGAGATGGAAACCTTTTACTTTATTATCGGGAAGTAAATCAGTAACGTTGATTACATCATTATACAAGTTACTTCTTCAACTTTACTAAGACGACCCTAAGGATAATTCAAATTTACCTACACTGACTGCGGAGCGATATCTGAAAGTCATTTAGTAATCGTCTATCTCGATCGCGCCCATATTTGAATGATAGCCAATACAAGTGCAAGTTAGGTTAGATTGACCTGCCTATCGTCACGTTAGTCTTAGCCGATTGTGGTGAAGGACGCACCTAAGAAATTCTAAGTTAACATTTAACCTTTAGAATACTGTTATCAAAACATAAAACCGGCCAAGAGCGTGTCGGGCCACGCTCAGTGTAGGGTTCCGTAGTTTTCCGTATTTTTCTCAAAAACTACTGAACCTATCAAGTTCAAAACAATTTTCCTAGAAAGTATTTATAATGTTCTACTTTTGTGATTTTTTTCATATTTTTTAAACATATGGTTCAAAAGTTAGAGGGGGGGGACGCACTTTTTTTTCTTTTAGGAGCGATTATTTCCGAAAATATTAATATTATCAAAAAACGATCTTAGGAAACCCTTATTCATTTTTAAATACCTATCCAACAATATATCACATGTTGGGGTTAGAATGAAAAAAAATATCAGCCCCCACTTTACATGTAGGGGGGGTACCCTAATAAAACATTTTTTTCCATTTTTTATTTTTGCACTTTGTTGGCGTGATTGATATACATATTGGTACCAAATTTCAGCTTTCTAGTGCTAACGGTTACTGAGATTATCCGCGGACGGACGGACGGACGGACGGACAGACAGACATGGCGAAACTATAAGGGTTCCTAGTTGACTACGGAACCCTAAAAAAACGAACAAATGATCATATCACATTACTCTAACATAAACCATCATTAAATCAAGAATACTTGCGACAAGGTAAAGAGTATTTACCTTAAAGACACTTCAACAAACTACACGCTTCAAGTGCTCATCTGAAGAAGCGCCAAGTTTGATTTACTGATCATTCTTGAGTCTTACTACACTTCGATAAGGTCGTCTAACGGGCACTACTTATGCATGTCTCCGTTTGTACTCCTAGTTACCGTTACGGTGACAGTATAAGTTCGCAGCCTTGTAGATCGAGATCTGTAAAGCTCTTATAAGGTTTCATTATCAGGATCCATGGCAAAGACAAACATATAATGAGGACTGGACTTATAGTTTGTTGGTCTGCGTTACAATATATATTGCATACCTACCTACTTCTCAAATATTTTTTAATTGAACCCTTAATTTGGCAAAAAACAGGGAAGGTCGTGAGTTCAAACTTCCCTGGCACTCACTAACATTGATGATTCTGGTTTAGACAAAAATACAAGAGGGTCAAAGATTGTGTACAGTATTTTAATAATAATAATAATAAATAACCCCCCAGGGCAGCTTGTGGCGAGCTGAATGGGAAGTGGCGTCCCTTGGGTCCCATGCCCCCGAGAGTCGGTCGGGCCCCTCCCTCCGGCTTGCCTTCACTGGCCGGCCGGAGTGAACACTGAGCAGGGGCCGCAGGATTCTCACCTCTGGCTTGCCTTAACCGGCCGTCCAGAGTGGGGTGCCAGAGCTATATGCTCGCAGGGTGGAAGTGAAATATGCATAAGACGCGAGTTGGCACAGTGGCTGTTTCGTACAGACTGGGTAGAAAGCGGCGCACACCTCTCCACACCCTGAGCCGCTCACGCTATGTTGTCCCCTTGTCGCTCCGTGCGAGCGGCCGTTTTCGGGGACCCATATAGTGAGTTGGCGAGTCACCGCCTGCCTATTTTTTCGTGTTTTTAAAACATATGATCAAGGCAGGTGCCATAGACCTTTCCATAGACCGGTCACTAGCACACAAACATTTCAACCCAGTAGCCCAGTATAATTTGTTTCTTTTCATTGCAATAGTTTTACACTAACCGGGGCTTGTCCTTGGGTGCATTCTATAGTGCGGACAGGGACAATCGCCGGCTAGTGTCACATTACTTTAAATTAAACTGTCTTAAAGGGCCTCTGCGCTGTTGGCTTCGGCCCCACGCACGCCTCCCAAAAGTCCGGGACCCCATGGTCCCGAGAACTGGAAAAGACAAACAAATAATAATAAATAATAAATATATTATAGGACATTCTTACACAGATTGACTGAGGCCCACTGTAAGCTCAAGAAGGCTTGTTTTGGACAAATCAAATTAAGGGTCTACTTTGTTTTAGTGTAACGCCGTGTCTTGCGTGGGCGACGGTCGCGCGACCGTCGCCGTCGCGTCTCATAATTCCATATCGATAAGGTTTGATTTCGTATGCGTCGCATCGCCGTCGCCCACGCAAGCCACGGCGTAACTTAGGATCGGTTGCACTAAACCGACTGTTACCGATTTTTCTATGGGAATGTCCATAGAGTTTTGCTGCGTGCGTGGATAGTGATACGCCGTTTTCATTAAATTTCCTTTCGTAGTGAATATTCCCTATGACTCTATGAGGTAAGGAGGTCAATTATAGGCTAGAGACGGCGAATGAACCAAATTTACCGGGAATAGTAATATTTAAGGGGCATATCAACGCAATTTTAAGTCTCAATTAACAGTCTTTACTAGCGACCAGTCTCTGCCTATCAGCATGCATCTCGAGGTGTGCCGCGCTGCGTACGCGCCGATGGATTGCGCAGGAGTAATAACCTCGGTATGCACATCGCGCGTGCGCGGGCCGGGAGGGGGGGAGTGGTGGGGTATCCAGAGTGCGAATTCCTTGGCCAAGGAGGACGGGTGTCGCGGCAACCTGCCACTGATACGTCTACGTTTACACTGAAAGGATCCACTATATCTAACTATTCAAGTAATGTACGGGGAAACCAGGTTTAAGACTTAACCTGGAACTGTAAGTTCGTATAGTTACATACATAAACTCATGCCTGTATTTCCAAAAGGGAAAGGCAGAGCTCATGAAAGTACTGAGGTTTCAGTGGGACTTTTAACAATTTATGGGGTGGTATTGGTAAAACATTTTATTTATTTCACTGCATTTCTACCTACCTTTTTGAATACTATTCATACAGATTTTAGATCCGTATTTTTATTTCTTATCACAATACCATAAAATATGTTATACTGCTCATTTTTATGTGACTAGATATGCATACAAATGACTGACAAAAAATGTCCAAACCTACCAATAAAACAGGTTAAAAGCGACCAAGACCAATGTTAAAAATAAAAGTTTCTAGAATTTCTTAGGCATTGTAGATAAATGCCATAAAATAAAAGTATTTCCCTTCTTCTACGAAGAACTCAGCTATTTGCAACAAAAAGCTAATCACGCTCAAAAAACCCAAACAAAATTTAACGATGATGCCATTCCGGGGGATTCCGCGAATCCTTCACTTGTAATCTAAAGGACTCGAGCCAATAAGACTAAAACGATGAAACTTAATGCATTTAACTCCTGCCTGGCTACCATCAAAGACTGACATTAATCATATGTAAAAAAAGATATTAATAAAAAAATGCATATTCAAATTTGAGCACAGCAATCACCGCTGTTATTTTAAATTATGACACGGTCATATGAACAAAAACTTTTAAACAACTTAACAATACCAAAGACGCTATTTTACAATATACATTCCTCTTGACAATACAAGACTGAAACAAAACAAATTTGGCAATGGTGGTCATTCCTTAGTTTACAATTCAAAAATATTTAGGACGGTGTAGCAAATTATAAATAATATATAGAATCGGAACGCGAACCAGCTGATTTCGGTTGAAGATAACATCGCAGCCGGGCTAGTCGAAGTGACAATCGTTAAGACGATACGGTAGGGGTCAAATCTCCATACAAACGCTCTCGACTATTTCCTCCCTGGTTTTTGAAGATAGAGCAATGATTTTTTCAACACAGATTGTTATTATTTTTATCTGTGTCGGACCGTTTTGATTTTTTTGATATTCTGCTTTTTAAAGATTCTAGAGCCAATCAAAAAATTCCAAAAACGGCCTTTTTCATTGTGGCGCAAAAAAAGGTGTGATACTCAAGATTGGTAACAATTAACCAAAAAAGCTAAACGGTCCGACATAGATTATTTCATTGTTATTCAGATTCTCAAATTTCGTTCCGATTGATTAAGTTTTGAAGGAGGAAAGAGTCGAGAGCGGAACCTCGATTGTAAAGATTTTTTTGAAATATCTTTTGACTGAGTTGTTCTTAATGGACAGTTTTTTTTCGATAAATATACAAGTGTTATTAACTAGATTTAACTAAAATTCCCAAGTTGAAAGGGTGGCTCCTTTCCATTTTAGCATTTTCGGTACCGTATCCTCTTAACGCTACGTGGCGATCGAAACACAGTCTGACTCTGTCGCGCCACTACACGGTACGTAGCCAAATGCACAAACGCTTATGATAATATCATTTTCGTAGCTATCTATCTCTATCACTCTCCCAAACCAAACCGCGTTCGATCGGCGGCGTCTAGGATTGTCATTTCGGCTAGGTCGGCCGAAAAGCGATAGCGAGAGTTACGATACGCTGACGAAGTAAGCGATTGTGACGTTGGCTAGCTACCCAGAACAAGTCTTGAATAGGTCGTGATCGCAAAAAAATCAATCGGCTAATATCGACATTTGACGCGTTTGTAATTAATCGCACAACAAAGATGGACGTGGGTTTTTCTAGATGATTTAACTGAATAGCACTAATCCATACTAATATTATAAATGGAAAAGTGTGTGTATCTGTTTGTTTGTCCGTCCTTCACGGCAAAACGGAGCGACGAATTGCCGTGATTTTTTAAGTGGAGATAGTTGAAGGGATGGAGAGTGAGTGACATAGGCTACTTTTTGTCTCTTTCTAACGCGAGCGAAGCCAGAAGCTAGTTGAGATATAAAAAGGAAAGTAACATCAATGCTATGATTATACGTGCCGTTTTTAATCAAAAAGTACTACAATGCCGCTTAAGCATGAGGAAACTTTAACAGCTAATTCGTATAAAGATACAAGCATAAATTCGTCCTAATAATAAGCGACGATGGGGTATCATTTTATTGAAAATGTATACCATTGAAGCGTTGAGAGCGAATGCACATAAAAGTAAAACGAGACTTTATTAAACGTCGTCGGATTATTCTATCTTTATATCCGTTTAGATAACACCTACATAAAGGAAGAAATTAAATTGTCAACTTGCAATATTAAAGTTTTCTAATGTCTTCATTACCTGGGATCTATTTTTGATTTGGTTACTGAAGAAAATATTTATGTAGATGTCTAACTAACATTCAGTAACGAATGTGACAAAAGATAAACATGACAATAAATGAGTACTTGTATTTAATTTAATTTGAAACTAAATTAATATCAATTTCCAATTCTTCTCACTATCGTGGACCTCTTAAACAATGATACATGCCGCCTATTATTTCTTTGTTTCTTTCTTTATAGAAATGTACAAAGAGTACTTATGTGGTAATCAACTCAAATGAATTCATGGACATGTTATTTAAGTTAGTGAGAAAAGTTCTTGAATACAATAAACCCGTATACATGTTGAAGCAACGAGTGATATTCATCAAAATACAAACAAAGCAATCAAAAGCATCTAGCGTAGCGTGAATGCTATAATTACCACTTGATCCAGGTACATCTAATTTAATAAGAGCTTTTTTAACGGCGCAGATGTTCCCATTCTGAGCGACAGACAAAAGGCGTTAACGTTATAGAGATGCGTTCACAAAGTGGCGTGGATTATATTGCCAAGCGCATAGCACGCCATAGTTCGGGAACCAGTGTACCTGTGATTTCGAGATCAGTAAATCCATGCGTGACTGGAGATCTCACTTATACAGGTGCGCCTGAGGGTAGGACCAGCTATTGGAATAGCATCCCAGATGCGCGCACCGACATGGCATTTGTCTGTAAATCACATAGGCAAACAACACGCACACCACGTATGTGTGAGTGTACCTGCTACCAACGCAGGGCGGACCTGCCCCTGCCTCTACCTGCCAATCGCACATTCTTGCTCTATCCGCACCATCCGAGGCTTTCGTGTGTCGTAACGGTTCCTGCGCGCTTGCGCTCCCTATGAACTTTACAGTCTTGTCCTCGCCAACAAATCTAGAACGGTCTTTGACAGCTAACATTGATTGACAACGTAATTATGAATGTAAAGCCTTCAACGGGTTTTGACTGAACATGTATATTTAATAGTCAATAGCAACATAAATAACTTGGTAATGTCTGACAACAGCCACAACATGAACACAGACTGTTGTGTCTAAAGTAAACTACTTTTTATTATTAAACAATGAACGTTACAGACCGCCGAATTCCCATAGTAATTCATTAACTTGACACACTAATATAATGGGAACGAAAACAAAAGCTCTATACTGAGTTTTACTCTCAGTGGACTTATAAAGAGATTCACGATGGAATTTTCTTAAATTCTGAACACACCTACGTGAGATAGTCGCGGAATCGAGGTGGGTAAGTAAGATTATATTAAAAGTCACAGATATTGTCCTCAATTTTGTTCTACAAGTCTTGGCAGCTGACCTCCAAACTGGATAAGGAAACGAACATCGAATTAAAATTGCTAAACGTATATCCGTTTCTAATTCCATTTTACTTTTTATTCTGCGAAACGCGTGAAATGTGGAATACAAGGTAATTTTTATTGCGCGTAACATGTTTCGACTTCAAACTTAAAAAATAAAAGATTAGACGAGTTTAGTCGAGCAAGTGCGAGCTTCACGTGTTACATAAGACCTGATCTATTACGGAGGTTGTTGATGAAGTGTGAGTCGGATCAAATTTTAAATTGCCCAAAAAGATGTAAATGGTCCTACATATCTTGATTGCCATCGTAGATATCGTTCAAACAAGCCATCGTAGACAGCTTCTTATAACAACTGGATCACGAGACGAGAGATCTTTGGGTTTTTAGAGAGAAAATCTTAGGTTTTTGTTTTCTGCTTCTTTATAGAAGGGACGCCTATCTTCAGTTTGATACTTTATAACGTAATTCGTAATCCGTAAAGCCGAGACCATGCACCTTAATTCATATTGCATCACGTTACATGTCAGTGTTCCGTCGAGTCACGCGCTTAAATGTCGATTCCCTTGTATTATTTAGCATTGTCTTATTCCTATCCGAAGCAGGGCCATAGTTCATAGGAGGAACGAACGCCTCAAACGTTTCGCAACCCAACGGGATATCGGAATGGACGTTAAACTTGTTTTACTAATTTTATATTAGGCATTTATTAGAGTTGTAATGGTGAGGTGAGGTGTTATTGATTGTGCAAGAGGGGGCACGGTGGGGGGCGGAGGGCCGACAGGTGCGCGAGGCCGGCGCGAGCGCATGGCGCAGTGAAGGCCACTCGCTCTACTACGTGCGCTAGACACCACTATCGTTTAACCCCATCAAGATTATGTCGGTTTAGCTAAGCATGACCTCCTTTTATGTTCGTCAAAGATGAACTTTATATATGCTTCTAACTTCATTGAAATGAAGAAGTTGAAACGCGGAGACTTGAAAGGTTTTCTGTGTACATTTAAAGAGTTACGCGTTTAAGGTTAGGAAAGGTCAGTGGCGTTAGTGCACTTAAGTCTAAGATTACTATGCTAATCTTTCTCTGATTGGTGCATTTGTAACGAAGTCAATAAACTTAACTCCTTATCATCATTTTATAGTTAGTAGAAAGCAACCTTGATTACTATCGGTGGGTCCGATTGAGCACTTGAAGTAAACACGCGATTTCTCATTTTCTTCCGACGCAGGTGTGTAATGTCTCAGCTTCTTACATCATAAGAACAGATTTATAAATCAACGGAACCGTAAAATGTTAACGTGTCTCTTGTGCAAGTTTGTCGCCCCAGAAATTTCATTACGTTTATCCTACATGTACCCATATAATACCTCAGATTCGATTCGCGTGGACAGTTGGACACATAGTAGATAATATAGAAAGCAGGTTTGGATTTGAGCAAACTACACATTTTTGACTTACAAATATAGCCGCAGTTTTGATGTGTAAATGAAAGCGTTGCTTACCTCTTTAAGACCATCGAGGCGGCCGAGGGATTTGGATTGTCGGAGAGGCAAGAATGCTTTCAGCGCGTCCATGCGCGAGGAGCGCTCCGGCTCCGCGTTGGTGGCGGCGGTGAGGTCGGCGCAGGACAGGCGCGCCTTGCGCCGCTTGTCCAGCAGCTGCTTGGCGGCGCGCGAGCGGCGCTGCACCGGCGCCTCATCCTCTTCAGGCTCGCTGCACACCTCGCGCGACGCGTGCACCGTGTGCCGTCGCCGCGACACCGGCGGCGACGTCAGGCGCGACACCAGCGACTCGAACATCTTGCTAACCACTGCTCAACCAGCCCCCGCTCACCGCGTACGATCCACCCATCTTGTTGGGTTATCCCTCATCCTACAACCAAACATTCACTTTGACGAATCTACTCCCAAAGTAGTATAACCAACATGACCCCAGCGGCGAACCCTACGGCCTCGCTTGACGTGTGATCATAACTCGCGCGCACAGATTTGGTTCGTCGAACGATTCGCGCTGGTAATGTCACTGGACTGAAACGATCACCGGCACTCGATTTGGCTTTGTTTGGTTTCATTCACATTAGGTGCGCACCGTGACGGCCCGTACGCAATTCCGGAAATGGCAAAACGCGATTGAACAGAACTGCCGTGGTCCAAAAACAGAGTTAGTTCGGAGTATTATTCGGCGCAAAGTAATTTAATTAAGACAATAAGGTTTTGAAAGAAGTCAGATGTTTTTTCACACGTGATGGTGAGTAGTATACTTTAGGTTCTTTAACCTAGTTACCGACTTAATACCTATAGTAGTAATTAAGTAGCGAGCGCGTTTCGTTATCCGGCGCGGAGGGCTCGGCGGCGGTCACGAGCACGCGGCAGAAGCTTTGAAAGTGTGCCGTCGGACACGTCTCGAGTGTCCAAAACATTGTCGTGGCAAGCTGCCACTGCCACGCGCCTTCGAAATAGAAGCGCACAAGGCCACTACAGGCGGCCAAAATAGAGACGATCTCTGAAAATTCTTGTCGTTTTTCATCTTGTCATGAAGACAGGTGCATATGTTACTATTTGTTAAGTTTTAACTAATAGCTTAAACTATTAAACTAGCTAATAGGTCAAATAAAACAGGGTGTTTCGGTGCATCGCCATGATGTGTAGAAATTAATACTTTCTAAGTATGTCTGTAGTAGGTAATGCTTAACAAAGATAAGTAAAAAACTGATCAAATTCAGAGTATGTAAGTGGATAATATTTATTATTCAAATATAGTATGAATTTTTTGAAACGAACGTTTCTAAACAAAGGTATTGTTCCTTTTGTGTTGAGCGGGAGCTTCTGTATTTGCACGCGCTAAGACAACAAGAAGCAACTGTATCCTGATAATTGTAAGGTTCAAATCTGTACAGCAGCAAATTTGAGATAGATTATTTTGGAAATGTGAAGCGATAGACCACACCGCTATAGGTGCGAAAATACAGCGCTTCTAATACTTTGATACTTGATGGTGTAAGTATAGTACATATAGTTATAATAATCATCGGTAATATGTCAGTCTGTATAATAAAAATAACACGTTTAAACAGCGAAACTGCCAGATTAAAAGGTTGATAAGCACCTGGCACCTTAAGGTGTCATCGCAAAGTGACAATAAACACTGATAAGGTTTTTCAATCTGACCGCCATTGTTATGTTTTGTTATAAATACGGTTTACGGTTTGTTTAGTTATTTATGTTATTTTATTTATCAAGACTTGTACCTAATATTTATGTAATTACTATTTATATATTGCTATATACAATTGTTGATTGTTAACAAAATCATTAATAAAAAATAACAGTGATAATATACGTGTTTCATTACTTACAGCACCACCACCAAGTATCAAAGTATTAGAAACGCTGTATTTTCGCACCTATAGCGGTGTGGTCTATCGCTTCACATTTCCAAAATAATCTATCTCAAATTTGCTGCTGTACAGATTTGAACCTTACAATTATCAGGATACAGTTGCTTCTTGTTGTCTTAGCGCGTGCAAATACAGAAGCTCCCGCTCAACACAAAAGGAACAATACCTTTGTTTAGAAACGTTCGTTTCATAAAATTCATACTATACACCTGACAGCAATTAGTATAGTTACAAAGTGTGTGAAAAAATGTTTTTCAAGGTGAACAGAACAGCCGCGTGCGTATCATACGCGAAAGCTATTAACTTTTATCTTAATCAGCCCAATGTCAAAACTGTGATGACTTCAGACATGAGGCATGGTCAAATTTTTCATTAGACAACTTGATTTATATTTGCGTTAACATTTTATGTTCTTGAGATGGTTATCGGCTAGATATATGTGTTCGCCGTGAACAGCCTGCCGCGTGACACTTAAGTCGACACCACCACGCGTCGCCCCACATTTGACTCCCCTGAGCAATTTAGACAATAACGTGTCACCAGAGATATGGATTGATACTATAAGTGCCGGTATTCATTCAACACAATGCTACGATTTTGCAACTCGCTCGTGCCACGCATACTTATCGTTACCGAGCGCAAACGTCTAATTTAAACTTTCAAATAAAATGTTGCACGCGGTGACTGTCTCCGACGCAATCTGGGTTAATACCATAACCGCTAATGATACTTCTCGTGACTAATCACCGTCGAAAATTATTCAGCGCAAAGGGCTTTGCCTACCTAAGCATGATTTCCGTTTTTGCGAATAAATAATCGCGTTAAGTTTGTGACCGAGCGCATTGCTAGACGCTCATCTTGACACCTGTGTCAAGAGTGAGAACTGTTTACATGAGGTAAAATAAACGCGAAGCAGGAATATTGTTTAAACCTCTCGTAATATGATAAAACACCACCGCCGCCGCAAGACATAGTACATATGTTAAGTGCTTTCTAAAGTGATAATTTATAGTATGTATTGTATAGGAAAATCTGATTTACAATTACGAGCTCATTATAAGTCAGCACGCAGACTTTATGGGCTGTAAATTACTATGTTCTCTCCCGTAGGTTGCTCATACCATTCAAGTTTATTGATTTGTCGATGGCGTTTGTTATAAACAATGTTGGTGCCGGAGGGTTGGCCGGCAGCCCGGGTCGGTGGCGGTGGTCATCATTTGTGGAGCATGGCTATGCTCATAAAACGGTTAGTCCTAAGCCGACGACGCAAACCGGTACGCGGACCGGTCGGGCCCCCGCCCCGAGCCTACCACATCTCCGCACTTCTAAAACACACGCATCCACATCACCTTATCAAGAGGGCGATTGCGGCTAAGCTTCTTGTCAGTCCGCTCTCCTATTTCACGGCCCACTCAGGGAAACAACCCGTATCGGGTTCGTATCGAGACCGAGCACTGGATAAACGGCAACATAATATCTGTGCAGTGGTTGACTAACCGCACTTTAGATCGATCCAAGAATAACAAACGTTCCGAGAGACAACAAGAGCAAGCGGATCTCCATCAAGGAATTGATGCGCATTAGTTGACTATTCCCTCCCATAAAAGTTTCGCTAATCTTAACTGATGCAACACGACCCAAACTAGCGTGACGCGTGTACAAATTGAATATAAGTAGGAAGATCGTGAAGGAATCTAATGTAGCGTGAAAACAATTGGCGAAAGTCTGTTATGGTGACAAGTTAGCTAATAGACGAGTGCAATGACAAAGGCACAGATTAGAAAGTGTGTTGTGTTCGTATAGGTATCAGAAAGCCCGTGTGATACCGCCGCACGCTCTGATTGGCGTCCTATCTGCAGATCTGTCCCGCAGCGACGCCGCCGCACGACCGACCGTATTTAACTACGTAATGTAATCAACCCACCGTACAACTCGTTTTGTCTCCGAGCACAACCAAATGGTAATTTATTTTAATTAAACTCTTTTACTTAAATAAAACAACATTTTAAATTAATGATGACCAAAATTTTAAGAAGACTTTTTAAGAAGATTCCTACATATGTGTATTGAATAACTTCCCCATGGCGATCTGTCAAACTGATCAATTCCGATATTGGAATACAACGCACCGCGGTGAGCGTAGCGAATAAAAAGCCTTGCACGTCCTCCGATATGGACCAATTCGACTGTGTTGCAGATGATCGATGAAGCATTCGGAATAATAAATCATCTCTCATTCCCTGGACTTACGAGTATTTTTTACGAGATGTCAGTTTTATTTGGACCTTTATTGTTGGTGCCTAATATGGCAGGGAATAAATTTGTCCGGTCAACGTTCTTTGTGGGTTGCTTTAGGATTTTGCAGAAGTCGCTCGGGCGGCGTGTCTAAACGGGTAGGTTACGGAAGTTAGTAGGAGGTCAGGCGGTGACCTTGAGATGTAAGTGGGTCGGTCGTGAGATGGGCTATCGGGTGGCAGACGTCACGCTCCAGCCCGCCCGCGCGCGCCCGGCGCTGCGCGCGCGCCGGCCGGCGCTGCTGACCTGCCGTGTCACGATGCGCTCTATCAACCGTTGCAATAACACGAATAGCTAACAAATAATAGATGCACCCGACAGGGTTGGCTACATTATTCACGCCTTCCTTTATTTTGAATTATGTTCGTATAATTTCTGCAGAGCTTTAATATTTATTTTAAAGCTTAGAGCCAAGCTTTTCACTTTCATTATTTGATGTAAAATGGAATAATGTCGCCAACGTATCACTTATAATATTTTGACTAGCGAATTTAAAATTCCTGAAGATTTTATGTTGCTGATGGGGTTACCTAAGACCATGCCTACTCTACCCTAACGAGTTATAAATTTCACTCAAACACACACATTGCATTACTGCTTTAAGAGTACAATAGTACATTACTGCATTTAATTGGCTCCCCACGTTTTGTACCACAAACCTAACTATCGTGAAGTGTTACGCTGAAACACCTAGAGAGGTTTCTTTTAAAGTTAACCTCTTTACGTGATCTCTAGAAAGAACATTGAATCGTTTACTTTAATACGGAGTTGAGTCACGAGACGCGAGTGAAAGCCCTTTTCGTTTATTTATGATTTCTTTATATTTAAATATTCGAGATTAAACCGTTCACAATCGTTTCGCCCGCGCCCACATGAAAGATGCTCCATAGTGCAAGTAAATAAATAATCTGTAAAGATCAGGGATTTACAACTTTATTTTATTGTTCAATATTATATAAAAGCTTCCGTGAGCTCGTCTGCGTTGTAATTGTCTATGGATTTATAATGAGACAAATAGTTTTGGATTATTTAGTTAAGTGGCTTCACATTTCCCCATTGGTTTTTTTAATACTAAATAGTTTACCTACGTCGGTGTCAAACCAGCATACGGCCCTATAACTCTAGAGGCAAATTTTCCAGAGGCACGAAAATCGTGCGACATAATATAGATGTGAATGATTGGTATTTATGACATGTCATGTCACAATTATATTGCAAACCTCTGAAAAGCAAATTCTCGCCAGGGTCTCTACCAAGTTCTCAATTTATTTGGGGCGTGGACATGAACCGGGCTTAGTCCGAACGCCGGTTGCGTCAACACGGTCGCGAGGCAGGCAAGGCTTGTTTATGCTGCGCCACTTCAGTTTGTGTAAACATTGGTGCCGATTATGGGCTGTCAAAAGGCACGGAATCGAGTGGACTGCCTTCGTACCTTGAGAGTGGTATGAAGGGCGCGGACCCGTTAGCCTACTCGTATATCTATTAGCGGCCGCGTGACGATGTTATTTAAATGTTTCTAACTGTTCCCTAGATTACTGGGAGCGTTTAACCCGGTCGCTGTCTTGAACACCCACTCAACGTAGGTATTCAATGATAAAGTTTATGTTTACTTCCTCTCTCAAATAATTAAGATTGCATTGTTTAGAAAACATGCTTTATATTACTAGTTTATCAGATAAAAGAAAGATAAAAAGTGAATGTACCTGAATTAATATCAAATCAGTTATATCTATAATGCAACTTTCTCCGAGTCACTCGCTAAGGTAGTGACGGAAGGACAACGTTATTTATTTTGTAGGTCAATCAAACTTGACTATTGGCTAGGTATAATAGGTATATACTTTTAGATGAAGACCAAAGACCATAAAAGGTTCAGAAAATGAGGTTTCATCTGAGATTGTTTCCGATTTAGATCTTGTCGCAGAAAAGTAGGTAAACACTTAGTTTAAATAAGACCAAACAGTGGAAGTGTATCAATATGAAAAGGACGCTACTTTAATTTCACAAGATCAAGATTCATACCTACCAAATGCCAGAATCGTTTCAACTTATTGCGGTATTTCACGATTTATGATATCCACCGCTTCTATTTTGAATCATAATAGGAAGAATAGTTATTTGTTATACAAGGGGGCAAAGTTGTATTTTAACGCCGAGTGCGGAATTGAAAAACGAGCAAGTGAAAGGATTCTATAGTTGAACCACGAGCGAAGCGAGTGGTTCGAGAATATAATCCTGAACTTGCGAGTTTTTTAACACACGAGAAGTTAAATACATTTGCACCCGAGTGTAACACAAAACTTTTCCCCTCACTATAGCGAGGAAACTGCAACGCAAAAAATGCGTTTATCACTGCTTCCAGTAGTTCCACAGGTAGTAAATCATCTTTATTACTAGATTCACCTACTTTTATCAACTTTAAAGCAGTTAATTTGACTTTTTTCAAGGTCAAATTACTTTACCCACTAGTGGATAAAATGCGTTTTTACCCGCTGGTATTAAAGGACAAAACACGTGTTTCCGAGCTAGTGAGGGGAAAACATAATTATAAATACCAGAACCGCAGAGACAAATATTTGTTTTGTGTTGACGGGTAATAAATTAGAGCAGTTCTTTTCTTTTTCGAGAAAATCCCGTGTTTACATCCCAGTGGCCGTTAACTGCCTCGCCTTTCTTTTCTAAAATAATAAAATTTTATGCTCCCTTTCTGAGACCAATAAAAATTCCTTCTAGCTGCTTTTATCTATATTGTAATGCAGTGGAGACTATCATGAGTTAATTTAATCCGTTTGAACTCAACGAAAGCTAATAAACATGTTCAAAGCTTTTCTAAATGTCGATTAAACGAACTCAATGTTAGTCTATCCATCCACGGTTCACACGTAGCGCCTGTACGAGAGGATTATGAAACTGTGTCGTAAAAGATAACGTCCCAAATTTTATTTACTCCCAGATAAATTACCAGAGACGCATGAAATTTGATAATTAACCACTTATCTTATCTGGCACTATTTTAACTCCGCCCACTCGCGGAGAAACCAAATATAACATTTGGGTCATGTGTTAAACGACACAGCCTGTGAAACGAATGGAGATTGTTTTTACTGGGAGCATTACTAGTAGAAGTACTAATAGATAATACTGACACAAGAAAAAACTTGAAAACCTGACAATTCTAAACCCTGAATAACTAATTATTAGAAAATTTCAGAAATTGGCGTATCGATTCGAAACTTTATACAATAACTAGAGCAAAATGTAATGCCATATCTCTTTCGGTACGTCGACGAACATTTTAGGCCCACAATAATGGCGCTAAACTCTTTACAAAAACATCATTTGAGTAATTACTGTAATGCAATACGCACACGAGTGACAGTGACAGCTTGAAGGCTTATCGACAAACACAAACAGTGATTAACCAATTATATATCGATGACCATTTAAAATCAATTTAGTGCGCTCTCAATTCTGCGGAGTGTTTACTTATTGAGCTGCTATGTTTAAATAAAGTCTAACATCAGTTCGTGGTGAGTGCGAAAATAACACTCAAGATTTCATCTTTCGTCAAGTCCAAATGTCCAAACAATAACATTTGCCCGACGAAGCGTGCATCCAAAACATTCGTTGAAAGATTTATTATCAGGACAGGACTTATCTTTACTCGTGGTTAATTATAATTAATTTAAATAACCTCTAGGCTACCCGAGAAAACGCTTTAGGTCAATGACGAGCCGAGAACTAAATACCCAATGAGTCTTGACTGAGATCGATGGGACAAAAACGAGATTGGTCAGATTAATTCTAAACCATTATTGTATGAAGCAAGCTTGCGGTGGCTATTGTTTTGGTAAATGGAATTTCGCCTCGACACTTGTCCTTCACACGTCGCTAGTTTTGGTCATGGTCTAGTAAAATAATCAACAAGGAAAGCAGAGAAAGTTGGGAAATACGACAAGAGGCATAATGTAATGTCAATTTAATTGAATGATTACGGGTGCTGATGAATACAGAAATAACACAATACTGGTTGTTAACGACAGTCACCAACATCAAGTACCAAGTCGTTTTATGTGTGAACAATATCATTGCATTATGTAGTAGTTTCATAATTTTGTGAGATCGTTGTAAGTATTTTAAATACAGCTCGTACGTAAAAAGTATCTTCAGAAATTATCTTGAAATTTATGCTGCATGAACAAGTTTGATTGATGCTTTATTATACTTCTGACTAGATAATGCAGATACCTACCCGCGTTGCCAAGCCAAGAGTATTTATTAATAGACTAGCGACCCGCCCCCCCGGCTTCGCACGGGTACTATACCTACATGTAAACCTTCCTCTACAATCACTCTATCTATTGAAAAAACCGCATCAAAATCCGTTGCGTAGTTTTAAAGATTTAAGCTTACACAGGGACATAGGGACAGAGAAAGCGACTTTGTTTTATACTATGTGATGATTTTATTATGTGTTCTGGTATAAACAAGCAAAATTAAGAAGTAGTGGTCAGACCGCGGCTTTATCGTAAAAAACTGACTCTTTCAAAATTTAATTTTAATACAACTACGAATTCTTTATTTAAGAGGTACATATGCAATATCTTCATCATGCCCTTCAAAATCATACCAACCTTTCCCGTGGTAGTCAATTCAAAATATCCTTCAGAGATATAAAGGTTTATGACGCAAGATGCTATCTCCAAAGGGAAAGGATTAAAAACTACACGACATCGATTTGTTCACGCGTGAGTAACCCCAAGCATGACGAGTGTAACGACGTCAGCCCCACGTGTGCGAAGCCCTATCTGGTATCCACTAACCTTATTTACTAGACCAGAGCCGAGACTCATGTCCTATATTCACGGCTTTTCATTCGCATGCAACTGATTTTGTTGGGTGTTCTGTGGCTTGGTTTGCAAAAAGCAAACAGAGCTAAGCATACAGAGCGCTCAAAGAAAGGTAATCAACTTTATAATTTTGGGGCCAGATACATTTACTTGGAATAGAACATGTATGGAAATCAAACTAAGTTTAAGTATAAATCAATCCTTTTTAGGTTAAGCAACTTTTAATTTATTTCTTGAATTAGGATCGAACACCAATACGAGTCCATAGGAGTGGTCTATGAGATCATAACTATCTTTATAAAGTTATAAATGTCTAAATCGGAGACTAGATTCACACTTTACGCTAATAACTATAAATCTGAGTCATAAAGTAAAAGTAAAATGAGATATAAAATGTTAAAGCAATGAGAGAATAGGTTAATGCAGCAAAAACAATGGAAACTTATGAAGATATACATCTAGTAAGACACATATGGTAAGTAAAATTCTAAGTTTTCCAGCGATCCGTGTTAAGATACCTTAATGATATTTAGAATGAAGGTAAAAGTATCTCATAGTGTAACAAAGGCAAACATGGCACCGGACTAACGAAAGAGAAACGGAAAGGTGTATGCACAAGTGTCGAGGCGGTAATGAGGTTATAATTAGATCTTCCGGCGCCGGATCCGACTGGTCCGGGAGCTAGAAAGCTGCACCCGCGCCGCGCCCGTCTAAAGCTGCGGTCAAACAGGCTGCAGTGGCACTGGCCATTTCAATAAGAATCGCTAATCTCTTGTTACTTGCTTCGTTTTTCGAACACTTGATCCTGGAAGCAAGTGTTTGTAGATGAGCGTGATGGTACGAGTTTCGTTAAGGGCATTGGCCGCATTGGTAATTTATATATTTAGCTCAGTTATTCGTCCGTGGAATATTATTTGTCGTATATAGATACAGTTATCGTTAAATTTCCTAATTATTTTTGTAAATTTAGTGCAGGCATAACAACAGACATGTATAAATTAATCTGAACGACACTAAAATTATGTTTCGTGTCATGTTACATCTCCGATGTTAACAGGAAATAAAGTCTTGCAATCGTGCATAAATTTTGTAACTGCAACACGGTTCTACAGTTGATAATGTCTATACATAATAATAATAATGTGGGGGTATCGCTAGATAAATTATTATTAGTAAATGCTTGCTTATAATTTAAATCAACCTCTCCCTATTGCACGCATGACCTGCTCTAATAATGAGTAAAACATGTATACAAATCATACAAACTGTTGCTCTAGTGGAAAGGCTTTAGAAGAGTCATATAGCTTGTTTAAAATGTAAACTATTTTCTTCAGCATCCAGCTACTGTGACTACAGCTTAACAAGCACGGATGTTATGGAGGATAGAAATCAAACCCAACCACTGTCCGCTACCCGACTATTAACACTAACAACATCTCCTATCCAATACTTACGAGTTCCTAGAAAGGAAACCAAGATTACACGGCTAACATTATTCAAGAATAGAGAGGGACAATTTTGTACTGATTTCATACATGGTAGAAATGATAGCAAGTGCATTCCAGATAGCAGGATTCGTATTATTATAATAAGACGCAGCCATCTGGGGTGATGAGCATTTCATATCTGTATTTAAACCATATGAAAAATTATTCGAAAAGTGTTCAGCCATAAGTTACATCTTCATCCGGACTTTTCCCTTGGATCTTTCCCCGGATAAAGAGCTCAATATGTCCGTACTGACATGTTTTTAATATAATCAGACGAGTTTTCCTTGCCCTCCAGCAACAGTTATTCTCAGTTATGCTCGAAGACAAATGTAATATTATACGCAACAAAAAAGGAGACTTAGGACAGATAACTTTTCATATGGCATCCCAGAATGGAAGGCGTAATTGTACGAACATTTACTGTCCCTATCATAAATTGGTACTGAATGCATAATTCTCGCCCGCTCCCATGGAGCCGGCTGCGTAGAAGTCGTTATTAGTTGCATATTCGAATGAACCTATACGGATTCGCGAGATATAAACTATAATTTAGATAGCTTATAGATATTTATAAGACAAACCTAATAAATTACGACTTAGACCGAGAATTCCAGGAATATAACGTCAATATCTGTTTGCGTAAGTGACAAACGTTACATTGGCAATGAACCAGGGTTCTCTGATCTTATTTTCTTAAATTCTTACACATATTGACTTGAAAAGAACACTACGATGTTGCCACTCTTTAATCTCTAATTTTTTTTTTGCAGGCTGTAATGTAGATGCTTTGATGCCTTTGATATTGCTTAGACAACACCCGGTGAATGTCCTGATAACGATGATGAATTTAGTAATTTAATATTTATTATTTACAGACAGAAAGGTATCAGACAAAACGATTAATAACAACTTGGAAAAAAAACTTACAATCACAAGAATTTGGAATGAATCATCACTGGAATTGTTATACCGTACAGTTAATTTATTGGAAACTAAGTCTAGTGCACCTAACCTAGGTGATTGTAAGTCAACATACAGACCGCATCCTGTACCGGATGCCGCGGTGTCGAAATATTGGTATTTGCAATTAACCTTTTACCTTTATGTTACCACTTAAATGTGGTGGGAATGAAATTCCGCGGATGTTTTGCACATACTTATTTATTTACTAAGGTATTGCGATTGTCATAGCTTGATAAAAGCATAACTTGACGCGGAAATACCCACAAGTCTGCCGTGTTTACAAATAGAAAGTTATTTTAATTGTATAAGTTATGATCGTCTCCGTTTCCAATGCCACTAGACATTGTGTGTGGTATAGCATGGCATTTTTGTTTCATTCATAAGGCAAAACTTCAAAAAATTATTTTAGGTTTTTTTTTGTTTTAAGTTACTATGACTTATGCGAAAACGAAAAACAAAACACGTAAATGTACAAAAAAAATCAAATTTAGAATGTTCATGCCCCTATGCCTACTCGTATTTCCCTTAGATGGTAGAGTTTCTAATAAAACCTATTATAATCAAGTTTTATTTTGACGGTTGGGCAAACCTGTTCGCATCTGACTCAACGTCTGTCCCATGACGCTATAAGATAAAATAATGCTATAATGCCTGCTTATTATTATAAAGAAGTAACTATTTTAGGCCGTTCTTATGATACCTTGTTATACGATTATAAGTTTTATTATAATGGTACAGAGTTGTCTTTAGTATAGAGGAATGCTACAGACATAAGTTGGATTTGGCGTTAGACGGTTGGAATTTGTGGATTTTTCTTAGCTAATATTTATGTGTTTGCTTAGAGATACATTTATTTTTGGCTAAAACCACGCCAGGATCTGCCTAATATGTTTAGACAGATAACATATACGGCTATATCAATTGTTTTACATTTGGTTTCAAATTTCAAAGTACTCAATGATATATTTGGACTATTAGAATATATGAGATTACACCATTTTTGGTTTGTATCAGCTCGGCTTTATGTATCTGCAAAATTTAGCTACATATAAATTCGTTTCAGCCTTTTATTACACTTCATTTGACAATGTTGACTATCTGGGGGCCGATTTTTGAGTCTCACTGTCACTAAAATACCGGTTGAAAACGGTGAATTGCCTATTATTTTCAGTAACAATTTTCTGAATTCGAACGCCGTAAGACTCAAAAATCGGCCCCCTGGGCGTAAACCATAAATAAATACATATCATTTAAAATTGATATTATTTATAGAGGATATCTTATAAGTCATGTATTCTTACGAAGTCATGCATAAGCCGGCATGTCATGTGAGCACAAACCCATTATTTCCTGCCCCAATTAAAACAGACATGCTTCCACATTTAATTGTGGTGCTGACTGCCTCAACATTCTCAACAACTACGTAATAGCGGGGCAACAAGGCAGTATGTAAATCATATTAATTAAAGGCAATATACAGTAGTATTTTGATATAAAACATAAAAAATTGCGTTAAACCAAAAACTATGCCAAATTTTAACGACATAGACTGCAAGGGTTACTTACGTCATAAATGTCATAATTTTATAGAAGTTTAGGTAATACATATTTGCAAAATCTTGGGCTAGCAAAATCGCTGCAGACGTAATGTCACTGAGTACAAGTGTAATATATAGCATTAAACTAAGTCTAACTATGAAGAGCTGCTACAGGCTATATTTTTGTTTGGAGCTATATTTATTATTTTTCTTTTTTTTTCTATTGTTCATTCATATAGTTTTAGAGAAAGTTTATAGTCCGAATGTAAGAAAGATGTTTCACTCCGAAATTGCATTAGTGGGGGCTAACATCTACTGTTATTGCAGGCAGCTATGAGATTTTAATGAAAATCATTGGAATCATATTAACAACAAACAAAGTCCTAATAACGATGATTTTCTGCAAAGGGAGGCACTGCAAGGAAGCAAAATTACGATTATAAACAAAGGTTACTGGAAGGATATCATTAGAGTCCGACCATGTTGTGGGCATAATTACTGAGACCTTTTTCGGACCCACGTTGATTACGCTGACTCACAGGTATAAATATTTGAGCAAGATCACAAATATTCAGACCTCAGGCCGGGCGTTCGAGATTGTACGGAATGCCTTATTGGATTTAAATGGACAAGATTGGCTATCTTTTAAATGCCGTAAACATGACTGGTACAGAATAGGTATGCCAACATGTACAGGTATTCAAAAAAGGAACCTTATTCATCTCAGTAAATTCTAAGAATTGACGCAGGTATTTACCTATCAATAAAAAAATCAGGTTCGAAGGACCATTTTTATGAACACCTACAAAACAATTTAAAATCCTACCAGAAGTAAGATATAATACTGTGTGTACTGGTTACATTACTGACTCTTTCATAACCACATAGGTACTTACTATGTATTATTCAACAAAAATGAGCTTAGTTAGTTTCCTTATGACGTCACAATACAGAACAAAACCAGTAATTAACCGGATGATTTGTACAGATCACGATGCCGACACGAAGTAGAATGAGATACTACTGGCATACTTTATTGTGTTCGATGAAAGAGAAACAAAATACGTAATTGGTTTTTGAGAGGCGACCCGGCGAGCGGTAGCGTTTGGGGTCTAAAAGACATCAACGCATTCTGGTTCGGCCGCACCTGAGCACGCGTAATGGGGTTGATTCTATACGTTTTAGTTGTGTTGTTTTTTAAGCATTTATGGTATTATGGTAATTTCGGTTTTCAATAAAGCCAATTCGGATGCTGCACTAGGAGCTCTACGAGTAGATATGATCACATGTCAAAACAATAACACGAAAAGACCTTTACAATAGACGAAAATATTTCAACCAATCAAAAACCACTTATAAAAGAAACAATTAAAAAAGAATTAAAAGTTAACGGCACACGCAAAACGTGGACAATTGAGGCCATAGAGTCGCCTCCCGCTGAGCAACCACAAGCCGCTCGAGGCACGAGACCGGCCCCGAGTGGATGCCTATTTACCGTGAGGAGGAAATCCAGGTCCAGCAGACCAAACGGGAACCACTCAGTCAAGCACTTTCCATGTAAGAAACAGTCACACACGTCCACAACTCGCTTTGAGCGCACGCGATCCAAAACAAAAAATAACACGGTTCCTTCACTCAGTCAATGTTGAACTGATACGAGTTCTTGCAGAGGTCAAACACAACACAACAAACCAGTCAATATTGAAAGGATCACTCGAAAGTTGAGCCGTCAACTATTTTCGTTGGAGAGAAGTTTGTTGACAGCGCGCGGATCGCGTAGGTACGGAGGAGACGTGATCGCCGCGCTCGCGCAAGCACCGGTGTGAAGTGGGCCGCGGGCGCTCGCGCTCGGGCGCGCTCGGGCTGGCTCGGGCGCCTTCGGGAGGAATGCGCGGCCCCGGCGCCGCACCGCGGCCGGCCGCGGCTGCCGCGGCCGCGTCGGAGCCCTGCGGCTTCGCCTGCCTCATTCCGATCTACGCACTCGCTTCGCATACTCAACCAAATATAATTAAATTGCAACAGTTGATCGCCATCGCTGTAATGTGCACTTGCCTAAGATCAGGTTTTGTCCAAAGTCGGCATTAAGTCAACGGGAAAGTACAGTTAGGTGCAGGCGCGGGAATGCGTTAGCGAGGTCACGGAACTAGTTGTAAATGACAAGCCTTCCAGCGAGGAACACAACTCTGCTCGAATTATAAATCCAGTTGTAAGTACTGGAGCCTGCCTACTGAGGACGCGGGCCTACATTCCGCGCCAGAATAGGACGAGCTTTCCGTCGACACTATTATTACCAAATTACCGTATCCATGCTAATATTTACTAGCGTTGTGAAACTTGTGAAGAGTCACCGATTGAATTATTAAAGAAGAATGAAGAATGCGGGTCCGCGAGTTTTGCAGGTCATTGACGTATCCTCCGCCTACGTTACGCTGATCAAAAAACGGCCTTCAAACTCCCAAGCGAGTCCTAATTTGAATTTATGAATTTCGTGGAGGACCAAACAATAAGTTTGCCTGTAAAAAGTTGCCACACTACCGACAATATTAAGCCATTAGTTTTGTGCAAACAAAAACATCCCAAAAATGTTTGCGGACATGAGACAAGCTTTGCTTGCCTTTCGTTCCGTGTTTATTCAGTAATGTTTCATTCGCTTTGAAGATTCCGCTTATGAGCTTTTGCTTACACAAAAAAAAACGTAGTGTTTTCCAAAGGTGATCGTTTGATCCACGTCGAGGACAAAATGAGTGTAGGTACCTTTATTCTAAAGGGTCTCTCCACATCCATCGACGCGGAATCAACTATAATTGCCATTAGACAAAAAGCTGTAGATAAAGCTTTTTGTTTATTATTTATTAACTATGAAAAAGAAGTCGAATCGTTATCAGGTGTCGAAAGCCAAGCTGACCAGTTCGCGTAGCCAACATGCCAATCGATCCCGCTCTGTAGTGCAGGTACGAAACGAATTGCAACTGAAGATATCGTATATAATATATCATACTAAAAATAGAATTATTTATACACAGTGTATTTTGTTTTTTCGACCCTAAAGGACGGCAACGCACCTCCAACAAGGTGTTTCGGGTGTCCATGGCGGCAGTGATCGCTATCAGGCGGCCTGTCTGCTCGTCCTTTGCCTCCTATCCCATAAAAAAGTCCATATTGTTGGCATATCTTATATGACTGGCGTCACAGGAGGAAAAATGTAGATACTTTGCAATTTCACCTTGCTCTTATCATTCAAATATCAACGGAATTTTTATTGTTATTCTTAATCCGCGGATTAATATTTTTTCTGCCAGCTCGGGATAAAGCGCTGCGTCTGCGCCGAGCACAATGAAGCGGACGTTGCGTGAGCGCAGCACAATCGGAACAAGTGAACTTCCGCTGCGTGTTTAGTCTACAATTCCACATCATAATGAGCACTTGGGAACTGTACCGGCCGGACCGCTGGTTCGGTCATATAACTCGGCTTGGGAAAAAAGTTCAATTTTACACTTAATTTTTCTACTTGAAACTGCGTCGGCGTGGAATGCTGTCGACGAATGATGATTAAGCAAAAATCACTTCGCACACTAACAATGTGTAAAGACACAATATCCTTGTATCATGCAACAGGCCTATTAGGCACTATTGAATAAATAAATAAATATTATAGGACATTCTTACACAGATTGACTGAGTCCCACGGTAAGCTCAAGAAAGCTTGGGTTGCAGGTACTCAGACAACGATATACATATATATAATATATACAAATACTTATATACATAGAAAACATCCATGACTCAGGAACATGAAGGGATTCGAACCCGGGACCGCGGCGTAGCAGGCAGGGTGGGTCACTACACGCTAGGCCAGATCGGTCGTCAAACTATTATCTACTAGCCTTTGCCCGCGGCTTCGTTAAATTTGGAAATTGAGGAATGCTCCATACACCTTCCATTTTAGGGAAGTGGGGAGTTAAAAAGAAATAAAAAGTAGCCTATGTCACTCTCCATCCCTTCAACTATCTCCTCTTAGAAAGTTACGTTAATTCGTCGCTCCCTTTTGCCGTGAAAGACGGACAAACAAACAGACACACAGACTTTTTCATTTATAATATTAGTATGGACTATAGTACTGTGACTATAGTACGCTACAACTTGTATATCTTAAGTCCTACTTCGGCACTATCTTGCCATCAATCGGATGAGATTGTGGTCAAATGATTTACCTTTTGACAAAAAATATACCTAAATCATGATTCAGACTAACTTAGCCTAGATCAATAGGTACACTTCGTTTCATCAAAACACAAATGAACACAACAGTTTCATTTTCAAGAAATAGCCGATAAGATTATGGTAAGTATACTTAATCTCTTCTTTACTCTACTTTGCGGCACAACAAAGGTAATGTATTTATTTACATTGCATTGTTATCCAAACTTTCCATTACTCCATTACAGCGCGACATATTTAGGAGTTAACCGGATTTATCATTTATTTAAATTTGTATCAAAGGTAATAAACGACATACCTAAATGTGAAAGTTTATTTATATTTTTATATGTAACTTTTAAAACAATGAATATCTAAAGTTTTAAATCTGAAAAGTTGGCTGGTAGTAAGGTAAAATATTAAATAAAAGTATCTAAGAGAACGGTTTTTTTTTTTCAAATGTACACATCTAGCATCTGTCAACATGAAACTGTACTCAAACAGCGTTAAATTATAAAAAACACACATTGACATTCTTCCAGTCTTTACAATGATGAATTCAAAGTACACAAAAAGCATAATAAACAGCTATCAATTTATGTCACGAGCGTTAAAAACTATTTTACAAATAAAATGCATGCATATATAACCGATTTAGAGCTTTCTGACAAATGACGGTTGTTGATTTCGATGGCTATCGATAAAAGGGAAACCTTTGGCCGATTTCAATGCGACGAACTTGAGCACGAGATAGCTTATGCTAATCAGAAGATAAACAAGATTGAATAAATTTCAAGTTCTATGTTACTACGATCCGGGTATTATAAATGCATCGCGTTCATCAAGACCCCTCCCTCTACCATGGTCTGCTAAAAGAGAAAGGGAGTAAAAATGTACTAGGCGCATACATTGTTGTTGCTTAATCGCATTTAGTCGGTAGAATGGCGCGTTTTGACGACGTCCTCATGCCGTGACTGCTCGCTTCCACAACCAGCTCCGAGACCTTCGAACTAGCATTCACGCTTCTATGGGAATGTGTTTCGCCTCACCTCGCCCGAGCATTGTAATATTTCACAATGTCGAAACTCGCGACAAAATGCACGTGTTATAGACCACTGAAGAATTTAATAGCCCTAAAATGAGTGAGACAAGCATGAATACGTAATAAGTTAGTCAGTAGTGAGTCACCGGCGGGCGCCGGTAAAGAAAGCCTGAGCGAGAGCCTGATAAAGCTGGCGCGTGCAGGGCGCAAAGAATTCTATTGTGAGCCCCGCGCCACCATTTATAATCTTATCTTACAAAGACTACTGAACGCTACTATTGTGTGCGTATATACAATATTATTGCAAGTATTTCGTAAGAGTTGATTTGTCAGCTACGTAACAGGTGGCTGGCTAGCAGTGGCAGGTATTTGTGAAAAATCGCGTGTGGTACAAAAAGCAGCTCGGCGCCGGTGCCAGTGAAATCGCGCGTGTAGAAAGCAGAACTGGGAGGGGCACGGGCTGCGCTGCACACGCACCGGAGCCAGCTATATTGGCTACACTAATTGCTAATACCACGCTTCACGAGTCACACTTCTAGGACTCCGCTACAAGTAAAAGCTACTGCATTTGTATGGCACACATCTGAAATGGTCCCGTTCTGGGTTAGGAAACGAAGGAACAAGTTAACGCGGATGTTCTGAGAATTTCTATGTAAATAACTTAATTATCTTATCTCATTTACATGCAAATAAAAAATAAATATGCTCTAAACATTAAATTTTATAGCCTTATTTCTACTTTATCAATTTTATAATAGCAAAACATCATCAACCTAGTGAGTATTTTTATCTTAATTTTAAAAGTGGGTTGGATTCCAAATCCTAGGCACTGACGTAATGACGTTAGATCAAACATATATTTAAAATTTATTTTTTAAATATTGGCTGACTTTAAAATTATGTTAGGTATCTATTACATAGATATCGTATGTATATTATAGTAGGTATGTTATTATTATAATTAACATATAGTTAGGTTAATATCAAAAAGGTTCAAAAATTAACTACAAAAATCGCCGACCTGTGTAGTTAAAATTTCGATATCTCTTAAAAAGTTGCCTTCTACGACCAAGATTTTCTACTCATTCAAAAGTTGTTAAGGAAGTACTAAACAATATAACAATAATTGTCAGAGCTCACACTCGTGCCTAGACAAGAGACATTTCAGTTGTCGCATTACAACCCGCTGTTTAATGCCAACCACAGCCGTCGGCCGTAAAGGGGGCGCTATAAATGCATTTATTGCCTCCTCGACGAAAAGTAAAAAATTATCAAAAAACCTATAATTTAAAAGTTAAGGAAGTACTAAACAATATAACAATAATTGTCAGAGCTCACACTCGTGCCTAGACAAGAGACATTTCAGTTGTCGTATTACAACCCGCTGTTTAATGCCAACCACAGCCGTCGGCCGTAAAGGGGGCGCTATAAATGCATTTATTGCCTCCTCGACGAAAAGTTTATCAACAAGTGTTCCGTTACTTCGAGGTTCGCCATTAGGGCTCCAACGCCGGCTCCGACAACTATTTAAACGCAAGCGACGTCTAATAACGCCCTTTAATAACCCCAAGTTATCTCTTTAATTGACATTATAAAACCGCTTTCATACAATAATAAATATCTTATGTGTAGCTTTCGAATTTTAGTTTTACTTTAATGAACAGTAATGTATTTAGTAAAAAAATTGATTATATTCTAGAAACTTTAAGACGATACAGGAGCGGTCAATTCTCCATACAAACGCTCTCGACCATTTCCTCCTTGGTTTTTGAAGATAGAGCACTGATGTTTTCAACACAGATTATTATTATTTTTATCTGTGTCGGACCGTTTTGATATTTTTGATTTTCTTATTTTTAAAGACGCTAGAGCCCATCAACAATTTCTAAAAACGGCCTTATTGATTAGCCAAGAAAACTAAACTGCTCGACACAGATACTTTCATTGTTATTCAGATTATCAAATTTTGTTACGATACTTACGATTGATTAAGTTTTGAAGGAGGAAACAGTCGACGAGCGGAACCTCGATTATAAAGATTTTGTCGCAATATCTTTTAACTGAGTTGTTCTGAAGGGATAATTTTTTTCGATAAACTAGTTAATAACACTAGTATTATTTAACTAAAATTCCCAAATTGAAAGGCCCCCTTTCAATTTTAGCATTTTCGGTCCTGTAGCGTCTTAAACACCCGTCCATGTTTCGTGTTTATGGATACAGCACGTTTTACACGAGTTGAATTGGGCGAGCGAGCTTGCGTACTTTTACATAGCCATTCCGAAGCTCATAAAATAAATCTATTCTCAGACGATTCCTTTCTATCAAGTTTATGTGATTTTCATGGGACTATAAACATTATGCATTAACTTAGCGCGCCTTTTGGAATATAGAATCTTGTGTTATAACTACCTACACCTAAAGGGTAAAATACAAATTTCAATGTAGGTACTTATTGTGGTTAACTTTAATTACAGTTATTATGTAGTAAAGGTTGGGAGCTGATTTTTAGGGTTCCGTAGTCAACTAGGAACCCTTATAGTTTCGCCATGTCTGTCTGTCCGTCCGTCCGTCCGTCCGTCCGTCCGCGGATAATCTCAGTAACCGTTAGCACTAGAAAGCTGAAATTTGGTACCAATATGTACATCAATCACGCCAACAAAGTGCAAAAATAAAAAATGGAAAAAAATGTTTTATTAGGGTACCCCCCCTACATGTAAAGTGGGGGCTGATATTTTTTTAAATTCCAACCCCAACGTGTGATATATTGTTGGATAGGTATTGAAAAATGAATAAGGGTTTACTAAGATCGTTTTTTGATGATATTAATATTTTCGGAAATAATCGCTCCTAAAGGAAAAAAAAGTGCGTCCCCCCCCCTCTAACTTTTGAACCATATGTTTAAAAAATATGAAAAAAATCACAAAAGTAGAACTTTATAAAGACTTTCTAGGAAAATTGTTTTGAACTTGATGGGTTTAGTAGTTTTTGAGAAAAATACGAAAAACTACGGAACCCTACACTGAGCGTGGCCCGACACGCTCTTGGCCGGTTTTTTTTTAAATTTCAAGCGCACAGTTTCAACACTCAAAATATTTATGTGGAAAACGGCGAAATGCTGTTTGAAATGAAATAGGAAATCTATTGAGTAGTACAATTCTATAAGTAAATAGGATTTAATAGTTAATATTGGAGACATTATTTGTCAAAGCGGAACTCTAGGCTCCCATGAGATATGCTCCCAAATGCCGGGACGCATGGAGATGATGATTGGCGACATTATTTAATAATAAATCATTTATTGCAGACAATCTTAGTCCATAGGTACAGTATACAATTACACACATTCACAAATAAAAATTACATGCAATGATACATGGATAGACAGAGTATTAAAATTTAATTTCACTGAGCATTCATCATTCATAGCATAATTTAAAATTTAATGAAATTCACGAAATCGGGCGATCGAAATTAAAAAATCGACACCTAGGGTCCAGAATACTTGTAGACCACAAGGTGTGTCATAAAATAATTCAACAGTTCAACGCATCGAATAAATAATAAATCCTAAAACAAAACAAGAATAGGTAGGTATTTATTTTTTTAAACTCATTTATCACATTTACGATCTTAATCATCATTGTAAACGTTAATTTATTGCTGAAAGTTTTAAAAGAAAACATTTTAGTTTTTATTCAGGCGTAAGTATAACAATTTAGATGTGAGATTTCATAACGCGCGTGACGAAAAACGTAATGGCATTAAAAGCGATCTAATAAAATTTAATGCGATTCTTAACTTCTTGTGTGATAGATAATAATTATGGACTCTCATGCAAGAGGCATGAAATTTCCAAATTTGAAGAAAACGGCTTTTTCAATAATTATAGTTCAGATATTTAGGTAAGTACTTACTTCACAATTCTTACATGCTACTTATATGATGTTTCCGCCAATTTAGCTAGCTCTATTTTTTTCAATTTATCCAATAAAGGTATCGGCCGTATCGGCACCTAAGATGGCCTGTCGTTGCCCGTACTTGCCTTGTTAGTAGTACTAAAGACCTAAGTATATAACTTCGTATAGACAGATAAAGTCTAAGAAAAAAACGTACCCCAAAACCATACAGAAAAAGGTACGGTGAGCTAGATGGCGATACACCTTTGGGGTACGCTCGGCTAGATGGCGCTAATATTAATATTTGTCATTTTAAAACATATCAAGCTAAGAATATGGGCCAAATTGTCAAAACTGAGGTTCAAAAGTTTTGAGCCTGTATCGAGAGATGGCAGTCTATGCACTGTGATTACACATTTTACTTTGACAGTAACTCTCTTTAATACTCTATCCTTTTTGGTAGTACGTAGCGATAGAAGCTAAATTTGACCCAATTCCCGGTTTCCGATTGAGCTGAAATTTTGCACACATATGTAAATCGCGTGACAATGCAATATTATCTGATCTGATATAATAGCTGATCTGATGATGGAGCAGAATGGTGGTTATAGGAACTCTGTTAAGAGGTTTTTAAAACGTCTCGGAGAGCAGTAAATGATTGTTGAAAGAAAGGTACAGTCGGCGATAAAAGCTTGTGCCAAAAATGAAAATTTTGCAAAAAACTTATTTAATTTTCTAATTTCCAATATAAACTTGCAAATCTTGCAATTTTGTTTATGGTACTAAACCGTGGACATATGTAGGTAAGTATAATTTAAGCTCATCATTCAGTTACATAACTTAGAGATTTTGAAAGTGGGAAGCCTAAAGAATCTGACCATCTATTTTGATAGCCGCTGTAACTTATACCTATTATACGGTAGGGAGGATAATTTTACTTTGAATATTTATGTACCTACTTAATTTTTAACTTAATTATTACGTAAGACAACACACAGTAAGCTAATACAGGTAATAAAATATTCAGCATGCTTGAGCCTTATAAGGCCGGTTAAGTTTCGTTTATTTTTACTTAGGTTCAGCATATCATCGCAAATCTAGCCGCCAGCCGCAAATCTAGCAGTTTCCTGACGCGGCACACACGCACAGTCACACATGTCACCGGCCCCTGAGAGCTTATTGCGGACCACGTTCGATGTCTTTCGTTCCCTGTCTCACTTTCGTACGAATTTACAAGTGCAGCAGAGAGGCAACACGTCGAATGTGGTTCGCAGTAAGCCCTTTGGTTCATCTATTACCAACACACACTTAGACCAGCTTCAAATGAACCAGCTCAAGTCGAACCTAGCGATCAGTAAAAAAATACAGAATAGCGTTCCAAATACAGTGGTTCGTCAGTGATGATCAGTTATCAGTGGTCAGCAAGTGTTGAAAATAACTTGGAAATGCGAATAAAAACATTTGATGCCCTACATAAAAGACCTGATGCAGATAGATATGGAAATTCTTCGGTAAATGATGTTAGGTAAGAAAGGTACAAAGTTAAGATCGATTAATTAAACTTAATGAGATGATATGGAGGGTTTAAATTCTTAGATTTCTAATTAGAGTCAGCCACAACGTCAGACTGCATTCAAGTTCAACATAGAGAAGAATTTAAGTAGGTACCTACTACGTACTGTGTAATTAATTGATAACATAATCCAACATTTGAAAGTATTTATCACCAGAACCCCAAAGGAAGGCGGTTTTTTTTTCTTAAAAATTATTTTAGTGGAGATACGAGTAGTTGAAGGGATGGAGAGTACTTTTTGTATCTTTCTGAAGCTAAGCCACGGGCAAAAGCTAGCTTGTAATAAACTTGAAAGATTTTATCAAGAAATGTTAGTATGTAGGTACGTCATGTAAGACTAGATTTTATCGTAATTATACATACTACTTTATTTATTGAGTTATTTGAACATTTTGTATAAATTAAAACCGTGTACAGAATATCTGAAATTATGCATAGGTACCTATTACGAAACTTCTAAAACTCGGTAGCTTTACTCGTTCATAAAGTGGCTTAATTTTAAATTAACAAATTCCACATCATCTTAACAGAAATTGAATTTTCCTCGCCACTGTCGCCGCTTTTGAAATAACAAGAAAATTTAAATATATCAAAGCCAAAGCAAATGAGTTTTGTGACTCGACTATGAGCCAATAAAACTATGTGATAAACGCATTGTATTAGAAGATTTTGAACACGCGGCGGTTCGCTTCTGTTTCATAATTTAAGAGGAAAAGGGACGGCCGCTTCTTCATACAAACGTAGAATAGAACATCAAATTGGACTAATGTAACAGAGATACATACAACACAATCTTAGATGCTAAAATAGGAGCCCACTCAGCATAATTGCCCCGGCAAGCCGGGCGCTGATTTTTAACCCCCGACGCAAAAACGACGGGGTTTTAAAACAAGTTTGACGTATCTGTATGTCTGTCTGTCTGTCTCTGTGTGTGTGTGTGTGTCTGTCTGTGGCATCGTAGCTCCCGAACGGATGAACCGATTTAGAATTTCTAAGTTTTAAGCTTTAGGTAAGTGACAACAATTGTTTTTATCTTATTTTATTGTAATTTCTTGTACCAATGTATAATTATATAATAATTATAGTATTCTACTGAAATTAAAATGTAAGAATGACATGTAATATTGTAAATAAATAATATGAATATATGAATATGATTTAGTTTTTTTTTTTCGGGAGTGTTCTTAGCCATGTTTCATGAAAATCGGTCCACTATGTTCGTGTGTATAATTATATATGTATATAGACAAAAAGACTTTCTTATCGTTACTCAAATGAAGTTAAGTTGGATACCGCTGACAATAATCTAATTGACAGATTTAAGTGCTGGAGTAGAAAAAGAGCATTGTATTGGGGTGTCATTTAATCGATCTGCAGAATATTCCTTTTTTGGTAAGCAAAAATATATATTTGGTCAGCAAAATTGAACAGTTGGTTAGCAACTGAAGGTCAGAAAGTATTTTTAAACTAGTTCACAATTAATGTCATACTGAGCTACTCAAAAAATTTTTGGTTGACAGTTTGATTACTTAAGCGGCAGTAAGCTATCAGCCTTAAATCAGATTTCTTTAAGCAACCTGCGGGTAAGCGATTTATTTCAGTTTGGATTACAATTGAACTGATCCGCTAACATTGGTTCGCTAAAAAATCAGTTGATCAGCAAATTTACCTTTTACCAGCCTAACTTATCTTTTCCTGATCGGCAAATTTATTTTAATTTTTTTAATTCTATTTTATTTATTTCAGTACTAACTTCGGGATATTGTTTTTTATTTTAACAATAACAATAAATCTTTACACCAATAACACCTTTAAAAGTACCAAAACAAAATAAAAATCACTAACAAACACGTAACGTAAACAACAATAATCTTAGAATGAAATGCACGCACACGATTGGCTGCTCGTGTGACGTGGACTAATTTCACTCCGGTTACAACTTTGCCGATTTTTCAAATCAAACGCCACCAACTTTATTATATTAGATTACCAATGCCTTAATAGGCATACCTTTCAATTAAACTGCTCACGGCCATGTTTTTTCTGCCCACCAATTTTTAAATGTTGCTGACCAACTAATTATTTTGCAGCTCAACCATTTATTAAGCAGATAAATTATAACAAAAGCAGATCGATATTGGTTATAACGTTGTCCGTTTATGATTTTTTTGCTGATCAAGAGTTGTAGATCCATTTTTATTATTTATAGCCAGCAAAATTTTTGTATGCTGACCAAATGATTAGCTATTAAAGCTATTTTTTTTGCGAATCAGTTTTAAAAACGGCTGATCATTTAATTACTTCCCATTGTATTGTATTCAGGCAGGAAAAGGAAACAACGTTTGTATGTAGAACCGGTCGTCTCCTTTTCTCTTATTTTATACCCGTAACTTCGTAACTCCTCAGTGGACACCAGATCGTAACTTCACATTTCTAATGTTTATAATGACACTTAGTAATACTTTATTCGATTGTTAAATACTTAGTGCTTTTACAATTTACATGGTGTTTATTTTGATATATATTATTTATTACCTACGAATACACTTTAATAGTTTAAAATTGAAAATTATCACACCTATTGAGCGACGCTCATTGACGAAAAATGTGTAGTCTCGAAGAAAAAGGTACGTCAACGGCAATAACATCGCACAATAACCTAACCACAAAATTAAAATTTTGAAAAAACCCCCGACCGCGACCTAGTGGACCGATTTTCATGAAACATGGCTAAGAACACTCCAGACTAACACAGCTTTCAAATAAAAAAAACTAAATCGAAATCGGTTCATCCGTTCAGGAGCTACGATGCCACAGACAGACACACACACAGACAGACAAACAGACAGACAGACAGACATACAGACAGACATACAGACAGACAGACAGACAGACGGACAGACAGACAGACACGTCAAACTTATAACACCCCGTCGTTTTTGCGTCGGGGGTTAAAAAGAAGGCCGCAAAACTATCTGACACAATCTTATTTCCAAAGCCATAAGTGCGTGTCAGATATTTATGCAGCCTTCTTTTTGTACGATGTTATTGCCGTTGACTGTACACAGGAAGCTTTAACAGGTTACTCGTATAAAAATACGAGCACGTCCTTATCGTAAGCGACAATGTTAGTACCTTTTACTTCAAAACGTCACAAGCATGACTAATGATAGTAAGACAGATAAGGTATGGCTATGAATGAAAGAAAATTGCTTCCGATTTTATCACCAAGGACGTCCTTGCAACTAATGAGAATAAGCACTAACACCATTTACACCATTAAGTGACCGTACATTTAAGGAATAAATTGGCTTGTATCAAGTGCTACGCTATATTTTACGGCAATTTACTATCAGTTTCTCATTGGACAATGCCAGGAACGTCCGGTCGGATGTGGTGAGAGTACAAGTATTATCAGGGTATCTAGCCAACGTCCTAATCACTTACGCTTCGTAGCGTACTCTCCCTATCGCTCTTATGTAGTGGCTCGACAGAGCAAGACTGAATTTAGATTCCCATGGAGCGTCAACGATTGCACTCTTGACTAGAAGGCCAGATCTGCACTATTCGTCATTGGCTCTAATGAAACTTTCTGGGAATAGTTACGTTATATATTTTAATACATAGGTCTGTTACGTGTAAATTGAGAGAAAGAACAAAATGGAAATCTACCGTGACTTGTTGATGGTTTAGATGACGTTACTGGGCCCTACCCCACGTTTTTTTGTAACATGGGTATTTTTTTCGATCCTGATAGGACAAAAAAATGTCCCAAGATTTCCATACATTTTTCAAACCTTCCATTCCGTTACCGCCATGCAAAATGTATGAAAAAATGGTAACGGAATGGGGAAAAACCCTGGGACACGTTTTTTTCTCCTATAAGGATTGAAAGAGCCCTCTTAAAAATTTCCAAATCAAAAAAAAGTGGGGTGGACAACTTTGAAAATAATGGCCCTACTCTACTTAGAGTTAACTGTTTACTTCAACATCGCGGAAAATGACATTCACTGCGCAAATAAAGAGAACTAAAGCGGCCCCAAACGGTTATTTCTAGAACCAAAAATGACACTAATTTTCCGTTATATTTACGCTATCGAGGAACGTATTCAAAAACGTCGAAAAATCCTGGTGGAGACTCTAGCTAGTTTTAGATTTTAAAACATCCGCAATTGACCAATTAACGTGATTAAAAGCTCTTTGTTCAAAACATTTCCTTCCCTTGCAGTTTTCGCAATAACTATTAATGCCCTTATCGGTAAGCCAGCTATGTGTACTGACTACTTTATTACTTAGATACATGTCCATAATTACAATGTGCTTTAATATAAAGTACTGTAAATAGGGACGGAAAAAGAACTACGTTGGAAGACTTGGAACGAGAATCAACATCATAAAATAAGATCTAATGGATCCATCCTCTTGAGCAGACACCGACGATAATCGTTTTTATTCAATTTTGATAATATTAAGTATACTTAAATGCAGATATCAGCATCATTGTCGTCTTTCAGTGCGATATCATTTTATTAAGTTTATGGCGCAGAACAGCCGTCAAAACGAGTTAAACGCGATTAAACGATAGCTAGAGGCCTGTTGTTATTGTTGCTGAGAGCATTTGCCTCAAACAATCCAGTACTCGCATCAACTTAATAACTTTACGATTAGTGAATTTACAAAAAAAATTACTGTTTTCGATTTGGACTAATACAGCAGTTAGGCGCGATAAAAAATTCCACCTGAATTTTGGTAACCTTCTACTGACGTGAAGTGGCGTGAAGTGACGCGATCTCTTGTGTCGGAGACCAGAATGACCAAGATCCTTTTTATATGTTAAAAAAAAAACAAAGAGCCTTGCGGTAGATTTATGCCTCAAGTTGTGTAATTTAAGTGTTTTATATGATGTTTAAAGGCAGATGGAAACAAGGGGACATATAATTTTATAAAAACGCAAAATCAAACTGACTTTTATAACGCTCTACACCTACGGGGAATTCCTGTTGCTTACAAAGTCAGTGCCTGTTTAATGTAAAAATGTAAAAAAAAATATATTCAAATCTTAATAACTTATTAATCTTATTATGAATAAATGTTGTACTTAATTAATTAACTTTATTTAAACTAGGTACATGGAACTGTAAGTTTAATTTCTAATTTTAAATTTATATTATAATGTTGACTATAAATATGTCCCATAGTTCTCAATTCGCCGACATAAGAGCTACCGGATTTATTTTTGAATAATTTTCAGGCACTCGGTTTTTTTTCTTGTACACTTGACAGTACCAGTAGATATGCTAGGTGCATGGGTGCAAGTTAAATGCAATGCTCTCGTATAAGCTTTCGGAATAACAACAATATAACCCCTATTTATAGGTGCCCAGAATAGCCTCGCGTCGTTTTCTGATGCGATGTCCTCAGTGAGGTGAGTTTCCAAGGCAAACAGAGGTAATTTGCACCAGACAATACCTACATTTGAATACATAGTCGTATGTGTGTAGATAATCGTATTACGTCGTTGCTACAGGACAAAGATTATGTAACTTTGTCTGTCGATTTTTTACTATGAAACCGCTGAAAGAATTTAGATGAAATTGGATATTATATATGGATATAATTCGAGGGCCAGGATTTTATCTATCATGTGTAATTGTGCATAATTACATTCTTTCGATATTGATGTTCCATACTGATGAATTCTTAAATTTCATGGTCATATTATTCGGAATATAGTTACAAAATGTTTATATTTATCTAAGACTTAAAACGAGAATGATACGTAAATATACAACATATACTCGTAAGTATTAGGTGGGTAACTATCGAACAGGGCATTATTTTATTAGCACTTATAAATCCCCAGAGTCGTTTTAACACTTTTAACCAAGCCCAACTATAAATAGTTCGACAATGCCGCGAACAGCCTGGCATTTCGACCGTGTAAACCTCACTTATCTTTACTAATAGCCGCGGAACAGGGTTGCCATGTGAGACTCAAATTATCGCACCGATTAAAAAGTTATCATACGAAAGTGTAAAAGCGTAAATCGTTAAATTCAGTACATACAAATGAGCTATATATCACACAAATTAGAGAGAGAGAGATTTAAGATTTGGATTTAAGTAAGTGGTACCAAGTAAGTAAAATTATTATTATCGTACAGTCAACAACACAGCTCAATACAGACAAATTGCCAAAAATATGCATACAGACCTTTATTGACTGTATATATGTACTTATATCGTACGGCTGACAACCCTGTCGCCGAGTCGCACATAGACAATGAGGAATGTCTCTTCAGGCGGCATCTAGCCACGGCGTTTAGCATTCCGCGCGCACGCGCAATGATAACTATTCACACTTACCGAGATGTGCCGCCACGTTCAGACTATTCTGCTTTTTGGATTTTTTATATCCTGTACAAATAGACCAACTTCTTACTGTTTATGTAAAGGCGGTTTCACTTTTGCTGTTGGCTTATTACGTTTTATTTGCCAGTTGTAATGTTTTCCGCTTAAAATAAACAAAGGCATTGGCGCGATAAGAAACGCGGCCGCGATTTAGACATTACATCAGAATCGATCGCTTGTTAAAAATTACGGTATATTGACCCAACCAAGCTTTATCAGAACATTTCTTGTCAAAATATTAAGTAATATCAGTGTTCGAGTGTTGACCGAATTCGGAAGTTACATTAAAACCCAGTTATAGATACAGATAAGAGACCGATTTAAACCGATAACGCTTATCTGTTAACTGCAAGTGTCTACATTACGTAATCAGAAACATTTTTATCAATTGAAACCGAATAAATCTTTGTTATATCGCAACCATAAAATGCATATATTTTTTACACTTCGGTTTAAACTGGCTAGTGGCTACTCAATTCTATTTTAGATAAAGCTTTTAAAAATAATCGTCGTGAGTTTAACTTTTACGATTAAACACGAGGTAACAGTTACTTCTGGTTCTGTTATTAATGTTGCCAGTCGGAAAACTCAAACGAGTGGAATCTCCAAAACGATTGCACAATTTATAGAAGTTGTAGAGTTGAAATGGACACGTTGCGACACTGACATGAAGCATACACGCCGTTCGTGTAGTACGGACCGGCACTATGACCTCTGATGAAAATGTTGAATAATCATGTTTCACGTTGCAATGAGCTTTTATTAAGTTATATTAAGTAGGTATATGAGAACTAGACTTAAGACTACATTTATGTAAGACTATGTGAGAACTGGGCGGTTGGATTTATCGACGACGCAGCGGATTATTATAATATAAATAACGAAGAATATTGGCTCCTTATAAGTTTTAGTTCTAACAGGAAATAACATTAAGTAAAGATGTATTGTATTCTTATAAAAATAGTAAATAAAAAATTCTTACAAATACAACTTAGTTCTTTACTTCCCTTCGTATTTAGAGTTTTTATAGCTATTATTGTACCTGCCGTGCCGGCTCACTAATATTTCATAACACATAAATATACCTACTAGAAAAAAATCTAAAATCACATCATACCCATTCATATACGTCAGTTCACGTTTAATCCGTCAAATTGACAGACAGCTTCAAAGGGACCCGTAAATGTTAATATATGCTGGCCTATCAAATTCATGCCTAAAAAAAACTTCCGCAACAGAGTTTACAAATGGTATCGCTAAGTATAAGATATTGTGTATGCATTTAGTGGCAATTTAAAATGTTCAGTGCGACATTTGTCACGCGTTTCAATATGCATATTGGTTGGAGTAAAGTGGCTCGATTTGTACATGCCAATGCCAATGTGCGAGGCAAAGGTGATGTGCTCATGGTCCGAGAGAAATTATGACCTTTGCAGCTATTTTACATGATACTTTGTACATTTAAAGCACTCGTAGCCTAGCAGTAGGTGCATGCGACTTTCGTTCCGGAAGTCGCGGGTTCCAATTCCAACCCCGGCTCGCACCAATTAATTTTTCGGAACCTATGTGCGAAATGTCATTTGATATTTGCCAGTCGCTTTTCGATGAAGGAAAACATCGTGAGGAAATCGGACTAATTCCAATAAGGTCTAGTTACCCTTCGGGTTGGAAGGTCAGATGGCAGTCGCTTTCGTGAAACTAGTGCCTAGGCCAAATCTTGGGATTCGTTGTCGAAGCGGACCCCAGGCTCTCATGAGCCGTGGCAAATGCCGGGATTATGCAAGGAGGATGATGATAATAATGACTTTGTACATTTATTTATTTATTTCATTTATTTCATTTATTTATTAATACAATGTCACTTACAGTATACACCAATCATGACACATAGGAACATACGAATAAAAATAGTTAATTAACAAAACAGTCATAATTTAAATAAAACATTAATAATTCAATTTAAATAATATTCGCTATTAAGCAGTACTAATCGTGCTCGGGGCGACTATGGCCTCGAGGTAACGCCCGGCTGTGGCTAAAAATCTCGGTTCAGGAGTTGAAAATAAGTCTAATGAGTCGTCCTGGTCCAATATACTATTAATGAGCATTAGAGCTCGGTAGAGAGGCGAGAGGGAATTGGACTTAGTACAGGTGTTCGGAATGTTGAGTAAGGGGAGTTTACGAGGACGGAGATTGTGTCTTGAAACAGGTGGAACATTTAAGGATACTTGCGCTAAGAGGAAACTGCTATTCGTCTGGCCTCGTATTAAACCAACAAAGAAACGAACCAAGGTGATACTCCTACGAGCTTCGAGCGTCTGGTATCCCACCATACCCAACACGTACGGAGTTGGATACAAATACGGATAGTAAAAATACATTTTCTGAAATAAGTATCTTGCGAAAGATTTTTGTATTTTTTCGACATTTAAAATATGTTTATCCTCATACGGATTCCATACAATGGCATTACAGTCAACTTTACTTCTGATATATGAAATATAAAGCAGGTCAAGAGCTCGTCTATTTGTAAAGTGCTTGCTCTGACGCTTAACAAATCCCATCCGTTTATGAGCTTCTTTGCAAATACTTTAAATTAATACTTATCGAGGGCTAAAATGGTTGAGTTATAAGTTATAATTCTTTGGTTTAGACTAACACGATTTGCACTCATAATTTTAGAAACGTCGGGCCAAATATAAATGTAAGTGTTTACGCGATTAAGTCCCGTTTTGTTCTAAAATTATAATACTTTGGATCGTCGTAACACGTCCATGGTGGCTCAGTTGGTCAGAGCGCCTGGACCGGCAATCAAGGTGTGAAATTTTCCATTTTTCCTTTAATTTAAAAATACTTCGTAACACATTTAAAAGTAATAGTTACTGATAGTAGCAGCCTAAGAGAGGATTAAGTATATGGGGTTATTTGAGCTTATCAGATTAAAATACGACTGATATGTTCTTAACTGTGGAAATCTACCTTTAATTTGGTGAGTATCTAGATGCGCAGTTAAAAATTTAAGTAGCTTGTGGATTTAGTTAGGTCCAAGTTGTTGCTATAATTGTGGTAATAATTACTTATTTATTTTTAATCATAATCTAATTTTTACTTTTTAACTGTACCTACTAGGGTGTGAACGAGTATAACTCGACAACAAAGTAACCTACCTACTGATACAGAAATTAATACTTATTCTTTTTTTTATGTACCTATTGAAAAACCGGCCAAGAGCGTGTCGGGCCACGCTCAGTGTAGGGTTCCGTAGTTTTCCGTATTTTTCTCAAAAACTACTGAACCTATCAAGTTCAAAACAATTTTCCTAGAAAGTCTTTATAAAGTTCTACTTTTTTATTTATTTATTTATTTAAACTTTATTGCACAAATTATCAATAAAAAGTACAAATGGCGGACTTAACGCCTTAAGGCATTCTCTACCAGTCAACCATTGGGCAAAACAGAGATAGTTAGTTTGGTGCACAATATTATAGAGCCTGTATGAGATTGTAATGATTAAATACAAGTCGATACCTACTATTATAAAATAAACATACACAAATACAATAAATAAACCTACATATATATTAGTATAATACAAATATATAAATAAAATACACATACATAAATAAATAAATGTACCTAGTGCGAGACATCAAGTAGACTTTAATTTCGAATGTTTGCAAATAAGTGCTTACGCAACTTGCTTTTAAAAGAGAATTTACTCTGAGCTTGCCTGATAGGCAGAGGGAGGGCATTCCATAGACGAATTGCCTGACAGCTGAACGAGTTGGACAAGAATCCAGTGCGATGAGGGAGGACAGCCAGTTTCAGCGCACGAGAAGGACGCAGCTCACAACCCGGCCGAGCCGCTACGAACTGAAAGTTGGTCCTGAGATAATTGGGCGCAGCTGGGTCAAATAGGATCGAATAAAGAGCACACAAGATTCGCAATGACCTACGTTCACGAATTGGGAGCCAATTAAGTTTACGGCGAAAAGCGGAGACATGGTCATATTTGCGAAGATTAAAAACGAATCTTATACAGTTATTTAGGAGACGATCAAGCTTGGACAGCGAGGCTTGTGTAATGTTGGTGCAACATACATCAGCGTAGTCAATAATTGGCAGTATCAGCGACTGTACGAGAAGCGTTTTAGTGCTGACCGGTAAAAAATTTTTGTGTCGGTAAGGCGCCCGTAATATGTTTGTCACCTTCTTACTAATGTCTGTTACGAGAGGCTCCCATGTCAAACCACTGTCAATAATGAGACCGAGATTTTTAACCTGTGTTGACAGAGGGATCAACGTGTTCTCGAAGAGGATCGGTGAAATATGAGCCAGATCTGTTGACGCAAGCAAGCGGGGGCTTCCCAAAACAATCGCTTGGCATTTAGTGGGGTTAACGGCAATTCCGAAATCACGGGACCAAATAGAGATGCGGTTAAGATTATCGTTTATTTTGGAGATTGCACACCCGATATCATTAATACTCGCTTGCGTATAGAGTTGCAAGTCATCAGCATACAGATTTTTGTGATTTTTTTCAAATTTTTTAAACATATGGTTCAAAAGTTAGAGGGGGGGGACGCACTTTTTTTTCCTTTAGGAGCAATTATTTCCTAAAATATTGATATTATCAAAAAACGATATTAGTAAACCCTTATTCGTTTTTGAATACCTATCCAACAATATATCACACGTTGGGCTTGGAATGAAAAAAAAATTCAGCCCCCACTTTACATGTAGGGGGGATACCCTAATAAAACATTTTTTTCCATTTTTTATTTTTGCACTTTGTTGGCGTGATTGATATACATATTGGTACCAAATTTCAGCTTTCTAGTGCTTACGGTTACTGAGATTATCCGCGGACGGACGGACGGACGGACAGACAGACAGACATGGCGAAACTACAAGGGTTCCTAGTTGACTACGGAACCCTAAAAACGTGTGCCAAAAAGATGTATACAAAACATGTTGGTGTCTATCTATGTATACATTTTTTTTTAATATACCACGTCGGTGGCAAACAGGTATACGGCCCGCCTGATGGAAAGCGGTCACCGTAACCTATTTTTGGCACTTTATCTGTATTCACAGCTGTGTTGTTGACTGTTCATGACTTACAGACTTTTAGAGCACTTATTAGGAAAACACACATTTAAAAACCAAGGAGACGTTGTTGAATTACAATCAATACTAATATTATAAATGGGAAAGTGTGTGTGTCTGTTTCTTTGTCCGTCTTTCACGGCAAAACGGAGCGACGAATTGACGTGATTTTTTTAAGTGGAGATAGTTGAAGGGATGGAGAGTGACATAGGCTACTTATTATCTCCTTCTAACGCGAGCAAAGCCGCGGGCAAAAGCTAGTATTATAAATGGGAAAGTGTGTATGTCTGTTTGTTTGTCCGTCTTTCACGACAAAACGGAGCGATGAATTAACGTGATTTTTTAAGTGGAGATAGTTGAAGGGATGGAGAGTGACATAGGCTACTTTTTGTCTCTTTCTAACGCGAGCGAAGCCGCGGGCAAAAGCTAGTTACAATAATAAAGGAGGCATCACACTATGAACGCGGGCTATGAAGTGCAAAGGCGACAGAGCATTAGCGGCGCACTATCAGATCGGTTTAGCGCTGCGAGGGGCAAATCGCGCCATCAAACTCGCCTCCTCAGGGTTGGCAAACGGTTACCTCAATATTTTTTTTAACGCATAACATGATCTATTTTATTATGGGTCCGCAACTCCGCAGCCTAAAGAGGATCTTGGCTTCCAAAACGGGAGCGCCACTTAATAGTAGGTAGAAAGGTATAGGTAGATGTGCGGTGTGGCCGGATTGCCTATCACTTTCACAGGATTCGTAATTGAACCGATTATTTAAATATATATAGCTTATGTAGATTAATATAACGTATGTAGATTAATATATGTAACTTATGTAGATATAAGACCTTTTATCTTTTTTACGAACTTTGATGTGTCGTGAATGGTAAGCTTATTTTTTCGGAAAGCAGCGTGATAATTTAGTCATCATCATCATGGGCCTTTGACATCAATTATATGATGTATTAAGCATCGTCCGTAAGATTGCGGCATTTACGCAAATGACTGGTAAGTCCGATGCGAGAGCGGCAGCCGCGGCCGCACAACTGGCAGGAGAATATCATGCCAGGTGACGAAGGTGGTAAATCAGCGCGTTGGTGTCTCAGTTTTCGCCTAGTGTGAAGGAGGTTGAACCATGCTTCATCGTGAGCAGCAACTCCGTGGCCCAGGGTTTTCCTCCAGTGGTCGCGGTCTTCTGCCTCCTTTTCCCAAGCGCTGGGATCGATCCGGAAGGATAACATGTCTCGTTTCGCACTATCCTTGAAACGAAGCATTGGTCTCCCAACCGGTCGTTTCCCGTGCGCTATTTCACTCAGGAGAGTCTTACGTGGCAAACGAGAGGGCTCCATCCTATGCACGTGTCCCAACCACCGCAGACGTCTCTGTTTTAAGACTGCTGCGATGCTGGGTAAACGTGCGATGCTAAGTACCCTCTCGTTTGTGACTCGATCCTTCCATGAGATGTTTAAAATGCGTCGAAGACAGCGCATATGGAAGTTGTTTAATTTTCTCTCCTGTTTAGCATACGACGTCCAAGTTTCAGAACCGTACAAGAGTATGGACAAAATACATGTTTGATAAACAATCACCTTCGTGTTTACTGTAAGATGTTTATTGTCCCATACTCTTGTACTGAGCCTCCCAAACATCGTGGATGCCTTACCAATACGGATGTTAATCTCTGCATCCAGTGACAGATTATTGGTCACGGTTGAACCCAGGTAGCAGAAACTTACAACAACCTCCAGAGGCAGATCATCCAACTGTATGGTTGGGTCTCGATTTGTGCCTTGAGCCATTATGACTGTCTTTTTGACGTTAATGGACATAGAAAAGAGTCTGCACGCCGCATTGAATTTATTTTTATTTTTTTTTTTTTTTCATTTATTTAGGAAACAAACAGTCACATACAAAAGTGTTTAAGTTCTTAGATTACAGAAAGACCTATAGTTCCATTTACTATAAAATACAAGTAATAATATAACAAGTGTCGAAACAGGGCTTGTGCGGCATTGCCCGCAAATAACATAATGAACAGGGTGATATAATTCTAATACACAGTTAAGGAAGTAATCTACATCTATGGGTATGAATTGTGCAATGTTATAAAACATGAATTATTAAGTAACTTGCTTTTCGTTATTATTCACTATGGGAAAAAATTTGGTTCAACAGTCTACTACTATATGTACTAAATGACAGTGAGAATATATCAAGATTTTCAAAGTTAACATTATAATCATAACAGGCTCTTCTAAAGAAAGTATTTTTGGCGAAATTTGAGCTACTGAAGTTAATATGGAATGTTTGGGGGTGGCGAGGCGGGATGCACCTGGGCAGTTTGAAAATGACTTTTTCGAGGAGAGTGGAGGAGTCAATGAGGCCATTTAATAATTTATATAGGAACATTTGGTCGATATATAGGCGACGTTTTTCTAAGGGGGCTAGTCCGCGGCGGTCTACGCTGTTCTCTGAGATATTTAGATTGAAACGGAACTTGAGTGACTTTAATAACTTGTTTTGTATTCTTTCGATTCTTTTCTTGTGAACAGTGTATTGAGGGGTCCAGACGATGCAACCGAACTCTAAAATACTACGAACATAAGAGAAGTATAATACTTTTAAGGTGTTTGGATTTTTAAAAGGTTTAGATAATCTAAGTATCATACCCAATTTTTTGAATGCCTTTGCTGTAATATGGTCTATGTGTGAGTTAAAATTCAGTTTGGGATCCAAAATTATGCCGAGATCACGAACCACCGTTACTCTATTTATAGTCTTTCCAGAAAAATTATAGTTATAGAGAAAGGGATTGCGTTTACGCGAGAAAGTGATGCAGTTGCATTTATCAGCGTTAAGAAGCAATTGGTTTTCACGGCAATATGCGGCAAAGCTATCGAGATCACGTTGCATGTCTACACAGTCATTTAAAGATTTAATGATTTTGAAAATTTTGGTATCGTCTGCATACACTAAGTGTTTAGAACTTGAGAATGTTAAGCCCATATCGTTTACGTATATAATAAATAATAGTGGTCCTAAGTGAGAGCCTTGAGGGACCCCTGAGTCAATGGTTAAGCATTTGGAAGTATAGCCTCTCAGCGACACCGCCTGGCATCTATTTCTAATATAGGATTCGATCCACCTGAGGAGATCACCGTGTATACCGAGATCATATAATTTCTGTAGTAGTATGGTGTGGTTAATTTTATCAAAAGCTTTGGAGAAATCGGTATACACGGCGTCAACTTGATAACCTTTGTCGATACTGTTCAGGATAAAATCTGTGAAAGTAGTGAGATTTGTGTCGACACTGCGGCCGCGAAGAAAACCGTGTTGTTCAGGAGAGATTATATGAATGATGCAGTTTGTTAATTCAGCGGTTACTATTTTCTCTAAAATCTTTCCGAAGATGCATAATTTGGATATGGGTCTGTACTGTGTCACGTCATGTCGATCTCCACTTTTATGAATGGGTGTTATTAATGCCGTTTTCCAAACAGATGGGAAGCATCCCTCGGATAACGATTTACAAAAAATTATAGTAAGAGGAGAAGCCAGTTCTTTGCTGCAGCGAGATATAAAGATTGGGTGAATATGATCAAGCCCGGCTCCTTTATTTACATTGATCCGTTGGAGATGTTTAAGGACAAGCGTGCAATTTATGTTAATAGAGGAGAGATCTACCGGACTATTATTTATATGAGAACTTGGAGAGAACGGGCGTGCAGTATCTTTGATAAAAACTGAGTGAAAATAATCATTAAAGAAGTTTGCTACTGTTTCGCTGTCAGTAGATGATTGGTTACCATAGTACATACAATCTGGGGTTTTATTTGCGGAGAATTTTGATTTTATGAAAGACCAGAAGTATTTAGGACAGTTACGAATATTTTTTTCAGCATAAGATATATATGAGTTATAGCAATCTAGTTCCATTTTATGCAGCCTAGTTCTTAGCAACTTGAAAGAAAAATAGTCTAGAGGATTTTTGTAAGTTTTCCATCTTGTATGCATTTTACGCTTTTCTCGACTTAATTTCACTAATGCCCGGGTATACCAAGGGGGATGTCGGCCAGTGCACTTTTTCTTACTGAGAGGGACATATTTTTTAATAAGAGTGTTTAAGATTGAGTAAAAATAAGCGGTAGCCTGTTCTGTATTCATATTATACATTTGTGACCAGTTAGTGGAGGCGATGGCATCACGAATTTTATCGTAGTTTGCCGCATAAAAAAGCAATTTTTCTCTAGGGGGATCGTCTGCAGCTGAAGAAAAGTGAGACTTGATAATAATGGTGAGAGATTTGTGGTGGGGGTCCTCAGGGGTTAGTGGTGTCGTACAATGCATAACAGTACCAGACATATCGCTCATCACTAAGTCTAAGATGCGATTGTTTACATTTGAGCACCCATTAAGTTGTTTTAAACCCGAGAGGTATAGAAAATCTGAGAGCAAGGTCGCATTCGCGTTATTATTTGTATTTATAACTAAGCTACCATTGACGGCCGTCCACACGGCATGACTAATATTAAAATCACCTAGAATTATATAGCTATCGTCTGGATTGTTTATTATGAAATCGGACGCAGAGTCAAAAAAGGTTTGCAAGGAAGCATAATGTTCATTTCCGTGAGGGAAATAACAACAGGCAATAAATAATTTAGTGCGGTGGCCGGTAACCGTAGGCGGGCGGGCACGCGGCGGCGGCGCGACGGCGCCGTCGCGTTCGATGCTCAGCCACAGCTCCTCCTGGTGCGGGCCGGAGCGCAGGTCGGAGCGCTCGCGCACGGCCAGGCCGCGGCCGCGGCGCACCGCCACCAGTACGCCGCCGCCCCGCCCCGCGCCGTCGCCACGCGCCGACGCCCGGTCGTGCCGGTAAACGGCATAGTCGTTCCAGAAGTATTCAGCATCATTAAAATCGCTCGTCAACCAGGTCTCCGTTAGGCATATGATGTCATGATCAGCTTTTAAAACATTTGACAGAAAAGTATGCGATTTTGTTCGCAACCCCCTAACATTCTGATAGTAAATGTCTAAGTCAAGTGCCATTATTTAACAGGTTTACAAAACAGGTTTATATATTTTAATGAACTGTAGTATAATATTACGAGTGGTAATAAAGGTAGGTATATAGAAGGGCAATTGTTATTTAAATTATTTCCAAACGTAACGAATAATAGGAATGATAAGACAGGTCGCCTGTAAGAGATAAACAAATAATAATGAGCAGAGCAAATGCAGTTAACTGTAATTTGGGATATGATATTATACACAATATACACTGTTAAAAAGAGTGCAATATTGAAATAACTGTACTTAAAACGAATTTGTAATGATATGGATCGATATTGAAATAAAGTAAAAACATAAACAATCTGGACAATGAGTCATTTCAATTTGGTTAGGTCATGCTCATTAGAGATATGCAATATTTTAGATTTATCATTTTTTCGCATTAAAATTTTGCAATCTCTAACCCAAAGGTAGGTATAATTTAAGTTAGATTTAGCTGCACGGGCTTTTTTTAAAAGTAGCTTGTTTTCGCGAGTTAGATGGTCGTTTATGTAAAGGTTTTGTGGGGGCCCCGGCAGTCCGATGTCAGCTGTGGTGAGTGTCCGGCGCGTGCGCATAGCCGCCAGCAGCTCATCTTTTCGGCGGCGCTGGACAAAACGCACGATGACAGCTGGCTCGCGGTCGGCGCCGGCGCGCCCGGGACCGCCACTCGCTGAAGCAGTGATGGTTCCAAAACGTCGCACGCGATGAATGGAATCAACGTCGGAATCCGAGAGCGAAACTCCTAGCTTTATTGATATATCATTTAAAATTGACATAAGGTTTGAATGTGTCTACCATACTCTGAAGCTCCTCCGGAGACGTAGCGACAAAGGCAGTGTCATCGGCAAATAGCAAACTGTCAACATACAAATCCTCGCGGTACCTCTTGGATTTTAAGAGTGAAATGTTGAACAGTTTACCATCCGCCCTGGTGTGTAGGTGTATGCCTTGAGTAGTATCTCCGAAGGCAACTTTCAGAATAATTTAGTATTAAGGTTTTAAAAGACATGGTTGATTTTGTAACAAGATAGCTTATATATGACTATTTCAAGCAGCAAAATTAAGCTATTAATTTTATGAAACCCTACATTCTAATTCATTGCATGCTTTTGCATGACCCAAAATATTGACCAGAAATGGTAGACTGCGGAAAAGATACGATTATTATTATTTTTGACATCTTTTATATTTTTTACCTGTGGTCTGACAATAAATCATTTCATTTCATTTCATTTAAGCTAGCGTGAGGCTAAGAGACGCTATCGACCGCTACAAAGTCACTGCAATATTATACATGACAATTGACAACCCTACGATTAAGCTTAGCGTTTTATAACTAAAGTATCATTGAATGTGGAATCCTGATGATAGAATCGGAATCACGATTGCCCTGGTCGTACATTGGGAACAAAGAGACGAACAAGAGTCTTTAAACCTCTTAAAACATTCTTGTGTCTATGATATTCGATATTTCATGTAGTCATATCGAATTCATACCTGAAGTCCTGTTCAAGACAAGTAAAACGAAAAATGTGATATTTAAAATGCTTTATTGTTCAAAAATGAAATCAACATGAGTCAAATAAAAATTATATTTAAAAAAGTCTGACACATAATACTAACCTTCTAGATTGATTAGTTTGATCACGTATATTTTATCTCACATATTTTAGAGGTAACGAAAGAAGTCCTTAGATGATCTAAATTTATTAATTCAATTCGCAGGGTTCGTTATCTAAAGGTTGAAAATTTTCCGAGTAACTAATTTAAATTTTTAGAAGTCAGGTGCCACCACCTGAGTTTAACTTTACGGGGTACCTACACCTAGACAACGTCACAATCATTTACGCTTTGTTCTAGCTCGCTAGCTCTTCTACAGTGGCGCGACAGAACCAGACTGCGTTTCGATTGCCAAGCAACGTCAACGATTGTCACTCCGACTAGACCTGCCGGTGGCGTAAGCTGAAACAGCGGTGTTCAGCGAGACAAAGCGGCATCGCACTCTTCCGGACGATTAGCATTGAATGCGCGAGCGCATGTCTTGTCGCGCTGGATCACGGCTGCGCGGGACCACAACCCCGTATCGGACATTTCTATTCAGTTATTTTATTACTGTCTTTATCAATACAACGGTAAAAATTAAAAAAAAAACGATTCAAACCTGACCACCACCTGAAAGTCTTAAAATCTAAAAAAAGTACTTATTTGCGACGCAATGATTATTACGGAACATTAGTTTAGGAAGGAAAAATATTTCAATCATTCAGCCTTCAGATATACTTTTGTCGCATACAATAAAATATTTACTTACCTTTGTTTGCAGAGTAACTACCATCTTACCAAGAATACCAAGTCAATGTCATTAATTAATACAGGTTGCTTTGCTGTTTAGTGTTTACACAAGTAGGCAACTTTAACTATTACGGCAACTTAGAACCATTTTATCATAAAAAAATACAAATAAAAATATTAAAACCTGATGATACTATTTTCTTCACTGTATTATTATTATGCGTTCATCTATATACCCTTTTCTCTCATCAACATTATATGCAACATGGGCTATGAAGTTTCTCAGCGATAATGAATACGTGAATACCGCTAATATGACGGTGTAGTGTACCAACCTAATATAAATAATCTCTATGGTACAAGAAACCAATAAACGGTCTAAAATTCATTTTCTTCGTGTTACTTTAGCGCAGCGGATCATTGTCGCGCGGCGCGATTAAACCGATGCTCAATCTAAATCAATCCAGCTCGGCCGACGCTCTCCGGCGCATTGTTCTCGTTCTCCCCTCGATTACACGTAATCACCACATTTGACACGTTCATTACACGCCAACATCTATCGAGCCGAGCTAAGGTCAAGAGCAACAATAATACGGCACTTGCTTTCGTAACACATGCACTTGCAAGTACGTGACATGTGATTGAATACTTTCAGAAACGCCAACGCACACTATTGTTAAAATACATGCAAAGCAAAAGTGACTTACCGGAAGTTGCAGATAGTCGGCGATGGTGTACTTTGCAGCTCCTCGTCTGATGTCTGCGAGGGCGGTGAAGTGCTCGTCGCGCCGCGCTTTCCTCCGCAACAGGGCGCGGGCGTGAGGATACGCCGCCAGAAACTCGTTGTACGCATCCATCAGTTCACCGGTGAAAAGCTGCTTCAGCAGGATCGCACTTTCAGTAGCATCGCCCTCCGCCGGCGTTGGTGGCAACTCTCTGCACTTCAACGACTCGGGCATACTTTTCGAAGCAAAAGTACTTATGCCACTGGTGGACTCGCAAGACGTCATAGCGCCCGCGGAATCGCTCGAACCGCATTTCGAAAACGGAAACACGGAAGAGTCCCCGCTTTTTTCACTGCTCGCAGAGCTCTGACGGATAGTGCTAGTTTTTTCAAAGAAATCTGGAAATTGTGGTTCAGATTGACTCTCGGTCGAAGGCGAGGACTCTTCGGCAGCCGCGCTCGTATACTGGGCGTTCTTAATACAGTCATATAGATCTTCAATAGATTCGTAGGGAGTTATGCTTCCGCAAGATTCACCTTCTACGTCTCGTAGCCTTTCATAGATCTCTTCATTTCGTCGCCTGCTTAAGGGTGTGAGAGCAGAATCTGATCGGCTTCTTTGCACACTTCTCACTTGATCGTAACCGAAATCTGTAGGATTGAGAAAATCCCACCTCACGTTAGCCCAAACATTTTCACTAGCATCAGCGGAGATTCTGTGATCAGCGCAACATTGACCGCCGCTTCTGATAGTCACCGTGGTGACATTGTCACTGGATTCAATAATAGAGCTATCGGCCACGGATTCGTTGCAGTCTATGGGAATGTCAACAATAACTTTACGAAGACTAGTATTTACCGAGGAAACAAGAGACTCATTATCGTCGAATTTACGACATTCAGTTGATTGTTCGTGGAAATCAGAGGTCGTTATTTCCGAAGAAACATCAATATCTCGTTGAGACAAAACTCCTTCTTGGAGCAACTCATTTAGAATGCTCTTTTGTTCCGATTCTTTATCTGTCTTTTTTGATGACACTGAAACATTGTCATCCTGTTTCTTGCCATCGTTGATAAGCAAGCCGGAGTCGATGTATTTCCTCATACGCTCTGTGAGAGCTTCACTAGCTTCAGACACTGACTCCAGGTAGTAGAACAACAAATGGTATTCCTCTTTCGTGATGACGGCAGCGCGTAACAGAGGCTTGCCATAAAGCTCCACCGCCGAGAATAAAGTCGCAGCTGAAATAAAAGAGAAAGCGGGTGTCACACATATGATGTAATGTAACCTTAGTTAAAGTCGAACGGAACAGCTAATCGAATATGCATAGCATATCTTTTAATCTACCAATACCGAGTCACTGAAAGATTTGTGGGCGTCGGAAAGGTCAGATCAAACGGCACGCCAAATATAATTGCCATATAACTTATTCACCTTGCATTGCACATCTCCGCTTAATCATAGGTCGATAATAAATAACCCAGACCTTTTAAACTCCTTGAACTCCTCACGTATGGAACTAAGTTGATTGGGAAACGTTTAATGCTAATCAAATAAACGATTTACATAACAGCATTGTTAGTTAACACAATGATCAAACAACTTCACGTTTCTGATGGGTCAATTAGTTATTAATTATGAAGCTTATAATTGATTTTCGATATGCTTTAGCAAATTATTTAATGTGTATTGAGATGTTATATTATAATTATGACTACAAAGTAGAATGAACTAAAGTTTTTGGCAAGTTTAATGACCGCTCCACCATGCTAATAGTAATGAATAGTGATGAAACCATATTTTTCTCACGTAGTAATGTTTCGTGCCTTTTTTCACACATAAGTATATACACTGAGAGAAATTTGCATTGTGAATTTAACAAGTTCGACTTGTTGCGGTTTTATCCGTTTGAAACAAAAGTATTTTAGTAAACGGAATAAATCACAATAATGATGATACAAGTCGAATTTGTTCGAACAATAAGGTCAAACTTGTTAAAATATATTTGATTAAATCAGCCAAACATATGTTTAAAACAATATGTGTCATGTTGCTTTTATAAAATCGACTTGTTGATTCAAATGAGGAGTAACTTGTAGAATGTACTAGTTACTCTTGACAAAATCTAACTTGTTGTTTGAGCCAAAGAGCACGTAGGCGCTATTTTAACCAAAAAAACTTGTTGAACGAACATGAAAACTGGTTGTGTTTTCTCTCATTTTAATGTCCGTTTGTATATTCCATACATAGTTCGCGTAGATACCTACTCAGTGTGGAGCGGCCAGAAGAACCCGTTCATAGCAGCAAGCACAACCAGGGGTGGCTCACTCCGCGATTCTATCGCCGCGCTACAAGTACATGCTGGCGGCCGCGAGTCCGCGGCCTAATCGGGGGTGGCGCGCGTTCTCACGGAACGCACATTCGCACTTTCTATTGTTACTTTACGTCGCGAGTTTGTTTTTAAGGTTCATAATATGCGATGTCCACGTGTGGAATGGCTAATAATGCTTAGTTAAATAGACATCATGAATAAAATAGGACAATCTTACACAGATCTACTATTGATCCCACGGGAAAGTTCAATAAGGCTTGTGATGTTAGGGCTTAAACAAAACATATAGAAATACTGTATATACCTAGAAAGTACCCAAGACTTGAATATATAGTAAAACATTTTATCTGAGTATTAATTCGTGCATAGGCAACCCTATCGTCCGACGCTGCGCACGTGCGGCTCTTTTCTTTGTTAGAATTTTGTAGGCATTTAAACAGGCGGCATTTCGTGAACATCAAAGCAGTGGACCTTCTGTACTTGTACTATTACATATTCTGTGGCACAACTTAACGGACAAAGCCGCAATTCTGATATCGATATGATGGTCACGGCGGCTGCAATAGGTTTGCATACAAGGCACTTCTGCGAAAGATTACCGGACAATAGCATACGCGTCTCATTTATTGCCAAACCGCTTTCTACAAACAGACACCGTCGGAATACTGAACGTGCTTCGTTTGCAGCTTATTGACGAGGCGTTAGGTAGCTTCAATTGAAGAAAGTTTTAAAGTTCTCTAAGCACAATTGTAAGTACAAATAAATTCGGTAAAGAAATGTTATCGTGAATAATTCGGTGGATGGCGTGAATAACTTGATAAGTCGAGATATTTTTTTGGTGAAATATGAATTTAGAACATATCACATCAAGTCTTATGGTTCAGTTTTGTTCGATCCTTCTTTACGTCTAAATTGTCAAGTTATTCGAGCGTGATTTGTTCCTTTGGATTGAATATAATTTGTAAATATTTTATTCGTTTTAGTTTCGAGTACACTCGTTAATCATAATCATACTCACATTTTTCAAGCCTTCATTAAGCCTGTTGTACATTAGACTCACCATAAATCTTTTCCCAAGCTATAAACGTGTCCAGATCCTTGCCATCCCACTGCGGAGGCTGATACTCCACCACCAGCACTTCTCCTTCCAACGACGCCGCCGGGGCTCTCGCGTCGACCGGCGCCTTCGAGCCGCCCAGGAACAGCAAGGCTGCCGGCGGGGCCGGGGGCGCGGGCAAGCTGGCTGGGGACGGCAGGGGCCCGCCCAGCGTGACTGCCACCGGCGCCGAGAGCGGCCCGGAGGGGAGGCCTGCGACTACCGCGCCGGCCTCTTGTAGTGGCTCGCAGACCACTTCGGCGACTGTGGCGTTGCCCCATACCATGGTCTGAGGACAAAGAAAAATGTTTCATGAGTGACAGTTCTGTGCTCTTTTGCAGGAACTATGTGAGAGTAAAGTTCGTAATGTTGGTACGTAATACCTACTCGTATAATAAAGATAAATAATCCGATGATTCTTGCTAGCTTCCTCAATAAAGTTCATGTGTTTAAGAAACTCATCTTGTAGTTATTATTTATTAGTCGGCTTATTCAAGAAGGTGCGTTTAATGCTTATTAACTTCGTAAAGTCAGGCTGTTAAACTTTAGGTCGGATAAATTTGAGTGTCGTCGTTGATTACTGATTACCTATCGTAATAGTTTCCTTCCCAAGAGTGAACATTACAGTACCGGTCAAAAATGTAAGTTCACTCCTTGTTTTCAGTACAATTGACTGCTTTAGAGAGATAGTTTTTTGTAGTTCAGACGTCAAAATTTGTTTCGTAAACAATTTATATTTTTTTAACATCTGTTTCCCTCAAATCTTATAGGCTAAATAATTATTTGGCCTATATTATCTGGCTAAAACTGTGTTTCGTGTAAAGATGTGTCTCAATTAGTGGCAAAAGCAAGGCCATAAATATAACTAGCATTTTGCCGTCATGTTTATTAGATTTTAGTGAAAGAAAGGTACGTGAATTGTGTCTAACTAGTAAAACAAATCTCCACAAAACAATAAATATAAGTTGAAAACATATTTCGACTACCAAACCGAAGATAATTATCGTACAAAAGTACTCATTTGTACCGAAATCAAAGGGTGAACTCAAACTTTTGACCGGTACTGTAAGTATATGTAACGACATGAAATACTCCCACTAAACTATTATAAAATAATCGTGTAAATAAAACTACTGAGGTTGTTTACCGTTTTAAGCTCTCAATCCAACGCGTACATAGAAGTTATTAAAGATTAAGTCACGCAACCCATAAATATGCTTTAAGAAGGAACTTAAACCAACAGGTAGCTCACAGATGCGTTGAAGGTACCTCGTTACCGTTAAAAATGTTAACGTAGTTGTTGCCGGCTCACGCCCGCTAACTGGGTTATGATTAACTTGCACAACTGTCGACGGATTTACTATTAAGACGTTACATTATTGCCACTAAAACCTGTTTTATTATTTCATACGTCTAGAGCTTATAAATTGTTCAGGCATTTTTATTTACAATCGCTCGAAAATTCAAATAAATGTATCTTTAGATTGTTGAGAAATAGACATGCAACGTCGGTCGGGAGAATATAACGAGACGGGCGAAACGCATTAATATAATAACATGTAAATGCAGGAGGCTCGGAGGCCTTGGCTGAGCGGGTTCATGAAGTTTTTTTACCGAGGACCGTGACGTCAGGTCCGAGTTATGTGCACGCGCACCCTCCCTCCCCGCGCGCCCAAAACGAACCTCCTCCAGGATAATGCGTCTGATACATCTTCAACGAGGCAAAAAAATCAAAACAAGATCCAGCAAACAAGGGGCAGTCGATTTAACACGCCCGACGCTGTTTGGTATGACAGAAAGATGGAAGTTGATTATATTTTATGGATATTCATTCGTCTTTTATCGTCGAGCGTTAATATTTCCAGAAGTATTCTTCTGTGGTAATGCGATAAATTCAGGAATAACTACCGCAGAACATGTAGGTACATAAGCTTGAAGTTAGTGGCTTGGTATGTTCAAGGAAAAAATGCGATAGGTAGATAGTTTTGCCCAGTGATTGACTACAAGGTCTTCGGATGTACGATTATTAAAAATACCACTAGTATGTCCAGCATCCTGTCTCAATATTTTTATTTTTATGGCCATCGATACTGTTAAAACTCAACGTTTATTTATTGCTTAACCAGTTTTTATGGACGAGACACAAATATTGTTTTGAAATACGAACCTCAACGAGTAAATAAAGTTTAGTTGTCAAGGTAAAAAAAATAAAATCCCTTTTATAACAATTACTTTTGCACGTGACAAACTCGCAGGGATAAGGTTTTGGACCATCTGGTGAGAACATGTCACCTCTTTCAAAGCGTCTCCGTGGGGGTACCGTAACAATGAGACAAGTTGATGTCTGATGACAGACGAACACATTTTTTCCTGTCAGCAAGTGTTGCATTTATGAGTTTTATGACATTGCACAAATTATGAGTAGGTAACTGTTAAAATTGAGGGTTGGGTGCTGTGCTGCAAATGCAAACATTGTCCCGTTTGCGTGCCAGTGTCAGACTACCAAATCTATAAACATTGTAGATTGTGTCATTTGTGTCACAAGGGAGCAAAATGTCTTAGTATATATAATAGTACATTACATCAGAGGCCGGGAAAATGAGGGAATCCGTTTTCACGCCGAGGCATGTATAGTGCTTTTCTCAAACATACAATGAAATAAAAAAAATGCTCTAAAGGACAATATTTTATAAAAAAAGTTACTTTGCAGGCCTAGGCCTAAAAAATAATATGAAATCCCTTTACAGTCCTCTCGAGTTGTTGCGCCCAAAAAGCGATACTTCCCAGCCCATTTTAAGGAACGTAAAGACAATATTTCATTGCATGTTTGAGAAATAGTTATTTGTTATACAAGGGGGCAAAGTTGTACTTTAACGCCAAGTGTGGAATTGAAAAACGAGCAAGTGAAAGGATTCTATAGTTGAACCACGAGCGAAGCGAGTGGTTCGAGAATAGAATCCTGAACTTGCGAGTTTTTTAACACACGAGAAGTAAAATACATTTGCACCCGAGTGTAACACAAAACTTTTCCCCTCACTGTAGCGAGGAAACTACAACGCAAAAAATGCGTTTATCACTGGTTCCAGTAGTTCCACAGGTGGTAAATCATCATTATTACTAGATTCACCTACTTTTATCAATTTTAAAGCAGTTAATTTGACTTTATTCAAGGTCAAATTACTTTACCCACTAGTGGATAAAATGCGTTTTTACCCGCTGGTATTAAAGGACAAAACACGTGTTTCCGAGCTAGTGAGGGGAAATATGTATTTACAGCGATGGTGAAATTTGAACCAGGTGAGGGTTTTTTTAGGGTTCCGTAGTCAACTAGGAACCCTTATAGTTTCGCCATGTCTGTCTGTCCGTCCGTCCGTCCGTCCGTCAGTCCGTCCGTCCGTCCGTCCGCGGATAATCTCAGTAACCGTTAGCACTAGAAAGCTGAAATTTGGTACCAATATGTATATCAATCACGCCAACAAAGTGCAAAAATAAAAAATGGAAAAAAATGTTTCATTAGGGTACCCCGCCCTACATGTAAAGTGGGGGCTGATATTTTTTTTCATTCCAACCCCAACATTTGATATATTGTTGGATAGGTATTTAAAAATGAATAAGGGTTTACAAAAATCGTTTTTTGATAATAGTAACATTTTCGCAAATAATCGCTCCTAAAGGAAAAAAAGTGCGTCCCCCCCCCTCTAACTTTTGAACCATATGTTTAAAAAATATGAAAAAAATTACAAAAGTAGAACTTTGTAAAGACTTTCTAGGAAAATTGTTTTGAACTTGATAAGTTCAGCAGTGTTTGAGAAAAATACGGAAAACTACGGAACCCTGCACTGAGCGTGGCCCGTCACGCTCTTGGCCGGTTTTTTAATAATTGAATTCCAAGCAGAGCAACTAAGCGACGGATTCTAAAATATAATTGACAACGTTTCAAAATTTTCAATGTCCCTAAATCGAAAACCATTTCGAGATATACGCTTGTAGATCACATAAATCATTTTTTTTATTTTTTTTTCCGCATTTTTAGTATAAAAAATCTTAAAAATAGTTTAAAGGGGAAGTGACGTCAAATAGCTGATTTAGAGCTGCCACTATATCAAAAAAATCTTCCAGTTGGGATGTCACTTGAGTTTGACAGTGAAACTTATCACAGTTCGTAGCAAAGATATTAAAAAAATCATGGCTTAGTCTATGATTGGTAGTCACTAGTGGTTGACAGTGACACTTGACAGTCAGGCATACCGGACTGTTTAAGCTGACTGTTAAAACTTTTTTTTTAGGAATGATTTTGTCGTTTTCTTAGGTGTATGAAACAAAACATGTGACGTGACGAAGCTGTGTCTTGACGTTTGTAACTTACGCTCTTTCTGCTCGAAGCAGTAATAAAAACCGGCCAAGTGCGAGTCGGGCTCGCGCACAAAGGGTTCCGTAGCAGCAAATATAATAAACAAAATTACAGTTAAATCAACCTATCTCAAAAACTATAAGAGATACTTTGATCAAACCAAAAATCGTTGAAAGAGTTAATTAGCATGCATCACCTCTATTTTTTTTAGAATTTTATACCCCGTAGTTATAAAAATAGAGGGGGGGGGACATACTTTTTACGACTTTGAGAGCTGATATCTCAAAAACCGTTCACTTTAAGAAAAATGTTTTTTAGAAAACTTTATATCATTTTAAAAGACCTTTCCATTGATACCCCACACGGGTATGTACATCGAAAAAAAAATTTTCATCCCTCAGTTACATGTATGGGGGCCCCACCCCCAATTCCTTTTTTTTACTATTTAGTGTCATAATTTTGTAGCGGTTCATACAACACATATTCCCATCAAATTTCATCACTGTAGTACTTATAGTTTCCGAGTAAATCGGCTGTGACAGACGGACAGACGGACAGACGGACAGACGGACAGACGGACATGACGAAACTATAAGGGTTCCGTTTTTGCCATTTTGGCTACGGAACCCTAAAAAGGGAATTTCTCATTAAAATAGCAGTTTTTGGAAAAAAAAATACGTGTATCTTTTAGTATTGAGTTCTTTCAAACCAAACAATAAAAAGTAGTACTCAAAAATATGAAATGTTGTCAATTCTGACCGGAGTGAAATATTCAAGTGTTAATGTTAACATCCAAGGTGGAAACAATTTTAGTAAATAAAAAATCAAAATTAAAAACCGGCCAAGGGCGAGTTGTACTCGCGTTGCAAGGGTTCCGTACACTACAAGAAGGGCTTAAGCGCCTCCTTTTTTAGTAGGAACTTAAGTAATCGATATTTTGAAGAAAACGAAACAGAAATGAGTTTATACTTATGTAATCAAACGCGCTCACACAATTTCAAGAGATTTGGTAACTCCTTGCAGCGGCAGTGAGTGAAATTCGTAATTTGAGTTTTTTTCTTTTAATCCGACTTACGCTTTACTGTAGATTTCTAATAGGTTTTCCTGTAATCTATAGATTGAAAACTATCTCGTGTATTTTTTCGAAAATTTTACGCTTAGTAGTTTCGGAGATATTAAGGGGGGGAATGGTCATTTTTTTGCCTATTTCCATAAATTACCTGAAAATTACTTTACTAAAAATTATTAAGGCTGCTTTAAAAAAAAACGTCAAAATAATCTAAAATTGATAGTTTTAGTCGGTGAAATACTACACTTTCCGTTATCCAATAGATTTATTTAATTCAAATTTCAGTTAGAGCATGTTATTATCTTGATTTTTATAAGACTGGATTTTTGAAAACCACGTCACTAAATTAATTATTAATTTTTCTCTAATGCACGTTTAGAAAAACTCACGTATAGAGCTGAATTAGTCGATCTTATTTGTAAAATATGGACAATTTTGAATACTAAAACAGGTAAATTTATAATTCATATACCCTGTACTACAAACTTCTCAGACTACATTTTTATTATAAGGTTTTAAAAAAGAGTAAACGAGGCTAAGACGAATTCAATTTTTTTCAGAAATTACCTAAAATTAAGTGACAATTTCTTTAAAAATCTACATCACATCGAAATAATTTTTGTACTTAATTAATCTGCAACGTTTACTTAAATTGCTGTTATGCCTTAGTGATTATAAATTGCTATTATTTATTTTTGGCAATTTATTGAAAACGAGCCTTCACCGGAACAATTTTTACCACTTTTGGACATTTTCTCATATTTTGTTAGATCCAGTAGAAAAAGTCCTATAATGTGATATATATTTGTAAACTACTCGCAAAGCCCTTTAATTTGATACTACACACGGTATGATCAAGCGCTCGGTTGCGATTTCACTGTTTTTCACACGAAAGCCCTCTTAAGAAAAATATTTTTGAAATACTTATAAAAAGCTCTTTCATTTGATATGTAACACAATATAGTTCTAGAAACTTTGATTTTTAATTTTCACTTTTACCCCCCAAAAGTGGCCCCTATAATTGAATTTTCTTAATTTAAATTACATGTCCGTCTTTGGGTCACAGGTTTACATACGTGTGCCAAATTTCATGTTAATCGTTTCGGTAGTTTCAGAGAAAATTGGCTGTGACAGATGGACAGAGTGATCCTATAAGGGTTCCGTTTTTCCTTTTTGAGTTACGGAACCCTAAAAAACGTAGTATCGTGGGTACATAACTAAATAACTATTAACTTGTATACATAATTCAAATATATTATATTTCAGTATTTTATATACTCTTCAATCATTGATTAAATTAAATGGTTAAGTATATAATTCAAGTTGTTATAATAAAAATTAAAACATGTATTTTAATCTACTCGTATTGCTACTTGCTCTAAGCGACATCTATCGCGTAACCGAGTAACGTTTAACTACAGCGCCGCCTAGTGAACGTTAACAGAACTGCAGAGCACTGTTACATAGTGAAGCCACTCCGAGTTGTGATAGTTACTTGCTTCAGCATTTTGTTGCCGCTATAAGCAAATAGATGGCGCTAAAATTAATGTGCATTTTACAAACTGGTTTGAGTTAGCACAAATTGTGACGTCATAGTTAACCCCCCCCCCCTTATTTCGTACTCAGTAAAGTCTACCGATCACAACGATACTACTTGGCAGCACTGCAGTATATACTCTAAGTCTACAGTCACATCAACTTAGGCCATACGCAAGATCTGTTAGCAATGCTAAGCGTGCTCAAATTACTGCACCTATGCAATGAAAACTGCAGCCTTTATGCTATATCTTTCTGCGAGCAACAGATAAGCCTATAAAGGAACTTAGTCTTTAACAAGATATGATGACGATCCTCATTGAGAAAACAACTGAAAAAGAGCAAGTTGCATTGCAGTAGATACTCAGTAATCTTTGGAATGCCGGCCTGTAGGCCACACGAAAGGTTTTTAGCAATGCTAAACGCATCGCAATAGTTGAAACTGCAGTTTATCATGCGAGAGACTGCGAGTCGACAGGAAACCCTTGCTACTCAATGCCGAGACGTGTCGATGAATGAATTTGTAAACCTCCGACTACATATACCTAATAGACATTGCAAAGCATACATAGGTAATTTATCTATGTCCTCTCTATTTCCACTAAGATTGTATCCCAAATCAATTCGTCGGTTTAAGCGTGAAGAGGTAACAGAATTTCAGCTTAGTGGACGCATTACGGGTTACATTATTGGCTTCGTGCGAAGTGCATGGAGGGGGTAAGCAAAGCGATCGCAGCGCTTGCGGTGGTCAAAATCGACACTGATTGTGGTTTGTCATCTATCAAAACTCATAATATAATACAATGTGTAATGTTTGAAATGGGCCACCAATGTTGTTTTGTTGTTAATTGTAAAAATAATGGCATAAGTAAATAGTCGTTGCACGTTCTATGCGTTTCTTGGAGAACACTGGAAATTGGATCAAAGAACTAAATGGATAGCTACCGTGAAAAAAAAACGTAAGTGATATGTCAAAACAAAACATTATAATAAATTATATTTAAGCTTTGTTTACCTAATATTGTTCAATACGCTGTTAGTATTTATCCTACCGTAAAAGATTATGTTTAAAGATTCAGGCCTGGCCTGGGAATAGGCCCGTGTCGGATATTTCTGCGGCCGCGGACATAACTAGGTACTTGCGTTTAGACTTGTTTTATATGGCATTAACGGGACGGAGGTTTAGCGAATACCATATCACTCGCTCGTAGAACTTCTACCATTACTCCTATGTTCTTCAAGATTACTTATATATGCCCTGCCAGCACCAATTTATTGCCTCTTTCTGTGGTCTGGTTGGAAGTTTATACCGTGAGTATTTGAGTAATGCAATACAATACAATACAATACAAATACTCTTTATTGCACACCTCAATACAGGAAACAATATAGTAAGTATACACAACAACTTAAGAGGTAAAACATGCTTTGGAAACTGATTTTTATTATTATATCCATGTCTTAAGTCTTTATTATAATCGATCTACCTAAATTACACTTGAAATAGTAGCTCTTGTTATTCGATTTATTTAAAATTAACGAAAAATCGTTAAAATATTATGTTTATTTACATGTCATTTTTTGACATTTTCCACTTCAAGTTCACATGGTAGTGGGCGTAATTGTCGTGCACGTAGCCAATACCAACCCTATAATGTTATATAAATCTTTATTAGAAAAAGAAGGGGTTTCGTCACATAGTAACGATGTCAGGATGTCACCCCTGACCCTATAATATTAATTAAAAAACCTTTACACTCTAATGAGAACCTCGATACTGTATGCCCTCGGGAAAACCTTCCCAGGGAGCTCAATATTCCACAGCCAGAACTTTCGCAATGCAATTAAGTGTATTAACAAGAACGCCCTTTTTACGCTTAGAGTTTCTGATAAATTTAGGCCAATCAATATTGGTACATTGTATTAACATTTCTAATCACGAACTCAAAGTATTTAATTGAAAACAAAATTAATTTTTCAATTTGAAAACCTGCAAGGCGGCCAGCTAAGCCAGCTTCCTCATATGAGCAGGTAATAAATAAATAATAGGTGTCTGGCGTAGAAAGTGCCCCATCAAATAGGCTCGGACCATTGCTGTTATTGGCGAATAGATGGCTGAGATACGCGTCATACTCGTGAACGGGTGCTGTTTGTGGAGACTGGTCTGTTCAAGCTTACCTGGGCCACATGTTTTGTTAGATTATTTAACTTTACTTTTGAGCGGATTGCGAGACACTACATTCGGTTCTTGTAAGAATTAAACTTAAGTAAGTAATGTCTTAAGGATGACACTAGAGACCATCACGTTGTCGTTTAATTTAGTTAATTTTAGCTTTTGGACACTTAGAGACTTTATACATCTCTGAGATTTTGATTATATTTTATTTTAAAATAGACTCCTTACTTTAATGACCTTGTTGTCGTTTGATTAAGTTAATGTTAGTTTTTTTGGACACTTAGAGACCTTATACATCTCTGAGATTTTGATTATATTTTTAAACTTAATTTGTAACCTTGATTGGCCCTTATTTGTAAACTTGATTTGTTCTTTAATGATTGACAACTAGAGACTTGTACATCTCTTGAAATGTGTAATTTAGCTGTTCATTTTCTGTATTTTTTTTTTTTTTTTTGTATTATTTGACAAAGGTTTTTACTTTTAAATATTTTAATTTTATAAAATTTGACTCTTGGAGACGCTATACATCTCCATGGATTATTTGATTAAGTATAATATTTTTACTTGTAATATTCAGTCTTTTACAACTATTGAAGTATTATAGATTTCTTTTATCTTTGTATTTGTTTGCACTTTCTTTATGTATTGATTATAGTTAGTAATAATATGACATTTAGAGACTTTATACATCTCTAATTCTATATCAGTGTATAGCTACTTTGCTTATGATTAATATTTTTAGTTAATATTTCTATTAATTTCATTTGTTTAACTTTAATGAATACTCTGTAATGTTGACATGTAAAAGTGCCCCCGTGGCCTATTTGCTGAATAAATGATTTTGTATTTTGTATTTTGTATAGACTGCGGGCGAGTGTGCGTCTCTCTTCAACCAGTGGACAGTTGGATAGTTGGATACCCATCAGAAACATTTTATTAGTCGTTTTTGTTGTTAGTCTTCGATTGTTTTGATTTCTTCTTTGTTGATGGTACGTACATAGGTGTGTTTTATTATTATAAAGTAGGTATACGACGGGATATTATTTATCTAAGTATTGACTGCTTGAGGTATACCTAATTTATAATTGGTATGTTTTTAAATGGCTAGATTTAAGTCCGTGTAACTTTCATAAACTCCAGCCCCTTTAGCATGTGTTGTGTAGGCGATTTCTATGCTACCTATGATTGTAATATCACAATTTTGCTATCTTCCAAACCCTTATTTTGCTAAGAGTGACGCTGAAATTAGACCAGTTTCATGTGCTGTGCCATTCCCTTTTGGGTATACACGCATACGTTTTTGTATGTGTAGATTTCAGATTAATATTTGTCTAGGATATTTGGATAAAAATAAAATCAAAATTTCAGCTTAGGCATCTCCAGCTGAGCTGCTCGTACTCGCTACTCTCATAGCGACGATAATATCGGCAATGCTGGGAATGGGCCCGGCCTTCCGCGGGACATGATCACATCCGCATGCGCCCGCGCACGAGTCCGTGTGTGATCCAATATCGATACGATACCTGATTTATCTGGACACCTGGCCAACGTCACAAATGTCACAATCTCGCTACGCTCCGTAGCGATCGAAACGCAATCTGTTACTATCGGCATAGACTCATAGGCATAGAAGAAAATAATATAGGTTTCAGGCAGGATCTAAATAGTCTTATGTCATCCTGTACACAGTCCCAAAAGCATATTACTAAATGAGACACATGTAGCTACTCTACTCAATCTTCAATCTGTAGGTACCATCAGCTGCAAAAGTGCATGGAGAAATTATGAATGAATTCATTGATAAATTCGCCTTGCACTTTTGCAGATGATAGTACATTGGTACCGCTTTTTCTCTCGGTAAATGTATTATGTTTTTGAATATTATATGAATGAATACTGAGTCTGGTAATTTGTCAAATATGAATATTGTAATAATCATAATGGAAAAGTGGTGCCATGATGACGTCACTAGATTCTTGAGGTTCACTAAAATAGACTGTGATAGAAAGACACAAACCGTTTCGTTGTCGAAGGGATAGCGGTGGTGGCCTTGGCTAAGCCGGTTGATCAAGCTTTTTGCTGACGAACGGCTACTTTTTTTGCTAAGCGCAAAAATGTTTTCTACGGCAATGGTATTTGTGTATCGATCGATAATGATGACTAGCTTAATTAATTTTGTGTGAAGCATGCAGTAACGTCTAAAAACTATGATATTGAGCTTAGAGATGGCGCACAGATTTGGTGGCCTGAATTTTAATTGATTCAGGCAAGTTTTTTTTGAGTAAATATTTTTAGAAATAATAATTAGAATTTTTACTCGTCTAATACGAGTAAAAATTCTAATTATTATTGGATTCTATTTCGAACCACTCGCTTCGCTCGTGGTTCAACTAAACTTGCTCGTTTTTTTCCCAGGCCAATAAATTATTATTATTTGCAGTAAATGGCGAATTAGTAGACATACTTAGTAATGAAATGTGACTTACGTGATCACTTAAAATAATTAATAGGACAATCAACTCACGCAAAGCGGTATATTTTATACAGAAATCAATGAAATAACAAAATTAAAGTAAACAATCATCTATTGGTATTTTTACTATACGTACGTAGTATGATCATAATGGTAACTTGGGTATGGTGTTTGGGTTTGCAAGCCACATCATACATAGCATTCCATCATCCGGACAATAATTATTAATGGAGTCGCCTTTTCCGGATACGACAAGGAAGATGATGATGATGATGATGATATAGTAGCTAAATACACTAAGCTTTTGTGTAAAGTTATTCGCCTTTTTGACTGATAACGAACAAGTGATATAGTTCGAACCGAAGGGAAAACTTAATCTAATCTTATCAAATAACACCTCGTCAAAAAACTTGGAAACTCGCACAAATATTATAGGTCACATAAAAGAGTTTTTAATATATAACAATCAGGTCAGAAATATTTCAAAAATATATAAAATAAAAGTACAAAAAAAGATATCCGATTATTTCCAACAAACCACAGAAGCTATTTCGCACATTAACGAAAAAAAGAACTTGTTTTTTCGTGAACAAGAATGAACATAGTAGCCCCTCCAAACGACTTTCTCCGTGCGCGAGCAATATCCAACTTAGTGATAGGGAATTCTGTGTTTTCCATCAAAATATAGCGGGAGTTCTGGGAAAGCTAGATCAACTGGCCATTGCTTTGAGTCAATTGGAAACGCAGACCACATCTCCTGACGTTATATGTCTTACCGAGCACTTTGTGCCATTTGGCCAAGAAAAAAGTATTCAGGTAGAAGATTACGTATTGGCAGATATTTTTGCTAGGAAAAGGGATAAGAATAGCGGCATGATAAGGAAAAAAAATGAAAGAAGAGGTGGTTCTTGTATCTTGGTTAAGAGAGGCATAGATTTTCAAGTAATTAATGACATTAAATCTTTAGGCAGAGAAAAGATATTTGAATGTTGCGGTATATTTTTGCCAATCGAAAAATTGTATTTGATATGTTTGTACCGCACTCCCAATAGTGATATAAACTTATTTTTTGAAAAGCTAGAAAAACTTTTGTTAAAGATTTGTTACAAGAAGCATAAAATCATAATATGTGGTGATTTTAACATAGACCTCCTTGAAAACAACAATAAAAATCCAAATATAAAAAACTGGTTTAAAAGTCTTTTAGACGCGTTTAACTTATACCCCAGGATACTTGAACCTACTAGAATAACACATAGATCGCAAAGCAGTATCGATAACATCTTATGTAATTTTAAAAATGGAACAACAAAAGTTCACCATCTTGCCCTTTCGGTTCTTGCTCAGACAATTTCATTAAAACTTCGACAAAAACTTCAGCCAAAATACTGGTATGTATATAAAAGAGATTATAGTATAGAAAATGTTTCAAAATTCATAAATTGTTTGCAAGCGTTATCCTTCTCGGAGGTGCTAAACGCTGAGGATGTAAACAGCGCATATAATAATTTTATCGACGAATTTAAATTATTCCATGATTTGTGCTTTCCCAAAATTAAGATTAAAATTACATCTAGAAATAAAAATAAGTTTATAACAAAAGGAATCAAGATATCTAGCAAAGTAAAAAAATGCCTATTCATGGATTACCAATATAAGGGATTGAAGTGTGTAAAGGAGCAATATTTAAAATACGCATGCATGTTAAAGAAATGTGTAAAAAAATCACTAAAACAGGCCAATCATAATTTAATAGAGAGAGCGAAAAATAAATGTAAAGCCACTTGGCAAATAATTAAACAATACACAGGAAACAACGAAATGCCAAGCATGATAGAACAGATAAACCACAATGGAGAACTAGTTCATAAACCTGATAGTATTGCAACACACTTCAATAACTACTTCATAGACTCACTCCCTAAGGTTGTAACGGGTAATAAAAACCTGTGCAAGAACATAGAACATAATCTCACAAGTATTTATCTCTATCCTGTTAGTCCTCAAGAAGTTTTCAGAGCAATAAAATCACTTAACAATACTGCAGCGGTAGGTTGTGACGATATAAGTACACAAACAATAAAAGATACTGCATTTCTAATATCTAATCCATTGGCGCATATAGTAAATCTGTCCTTTCAAACTGGTTTATTTCCGGAAAGATTAAAGAAGTCTATTATTAAGCCACTTTTCAAACAAGGAGAAAAAACCAGATTAGGCCTATAACTTTGATCCCAATTTTATCTAAAGTGATTGAAAAACTTATGTATAATAGAATAATTGAGTACTCTGAGAAATACAACCTATTAAGAAACGAACAGTGTGGTTTTCGAAGGAATAGATCTACAAATCTTGCTATATATCAACTGCTGAAAACTATTCATGAATGCATAGATAAACGAATCCATATATCATCTGTATTCACCGATATGTCTAAAGCATTCGACTGTGTTAATCACGAAAATTTGCTTAATAAACTAGATCATTACGGTATTCGGGGGCTAGCTCTCGAATGGATTAAAAGTTATCTCTCAAACAGATTCCAATGTACTGAAATTAATTATTATTGTTCCAAAAGTAATACTATTGAGACTAGAAGATCTTCGTACAGACCTAATCCAAGAGGCGTGCCTCAGGGAAGTATTCTTGGCCCCCTCTTATTCCTGTTTTATATAAACGATCTCCCACAACAGACGAACAATCAAGTAGTATTATTTGCAGACGATAGTAGTGCTTTGATAAGGTGTACAGGCACAACAAAAGAATATGAACGAGAAGTTAATAATAAATTTAAAAGTGGAAAATGTCTGCCTTGGGTGAGACTTGAACTCACGGCCTCTGGATCGATACTCCAGCGCTCTGCCAACTGAGCCACCAAGACTTCAACCAAGCCAGCGAAATTTTCCACTACTAAGGTCAATGGGACCCGTAGCGACATCTACCGTAAGAGTGTTAAACTTCTTAAACGGCAACCGGAGTTCCAAGTCATATTGGAAATTCACCAGTTACGATGCGCTAACCATGCTAAATTTTAACTTCTGATTAGCAGAAACGTCTGCAATCGATGCCGTTAGGCTTAGAATAAATTTAAAAGTGGAAAATGTCTGCCTTGGGTGAGACTTGAACTCACGGCCTCTGGATCGATACTCCAGCGCTCTGCCAACTGAGCCACCAAGACTTCAACCAAGCCAGCGAAAAGCTAACGCCAACGGCATCGATTGCAGACGTTTCTGCTAATCAGAAGTTAAAATTAAGTTAATAATACTCTCGATGACATTATTACTTGGATGACCGACAATTCATTAAGCATTAATCTAACTAAAACTCACTTTGTCCAATTTCATACAAGTCGTAGACCAGGATTGGTAATCAACATATCGCATATAGCAGACTCAATCACGGAGTCAGAGACAACAAAGTTTTTGGGTCTTATACTCGACAGCAATTGTAATTGGCAATTTCACATTGACGAATTATGCACGAAATTATCCAAAGTTTGTGTTCCCGATACATAGATTGATAAATAATGCATCGGAAAAAGCGGGGCTAATGTCGTATTTTGGTTATGTTCAGTCTACCCTCACATACGGTATAATATTCTGGGGAAATTCTACGGACTGGCTAAAAGTTTTTAAGATGCAGAAACGTTGTATAAGAGCGCTCTGTGGTGCATCCCAGAGAGATTCCTGTAGGCCTCTTTTTACCAAATTTAAGATTTTGCCGATGCCTTGTTTGTACATTAAAGAAGTGGCTATGTTTGTAAAAAAGAACCTTAACCTATATCAAAGGAATGATAGATTCCATCGTAATTTGAGAAATGTGTACAAATTGGTAAATACGCATCAAACCAAGTCAAGTTTTTACAAAAATAGCATTTTCTCCATGTCAATCAAAATTTATAATAATATTCCAGACGTATTTAAGGACCATGACAATACAAAATTTAAGAAAGTGCTTCACGAATGGCTTTTGGATAAAATGTTCTATTCCCCACTTGACTTTTTAAATAATAATGGACAATTATAAATAAATATTTAAGTAATTATTGCACATTTACGATTTGACATAATAATAACAATAACTTTGACATATTCTGAAGTAGGTACCTATTTTTCATATTGTTTGCTTAGCTTTTTGTGACTGTGTAAATATTGTAAATAGTTTTTATTGCATGCTTTGCATTCCCCAAAATATTGTACACCAGAAATGGTAGACTGCGGAAAAGATACGATTATTATTATTTTTGACATCTTTTATATTTTTTACCTGTGGTCTGACAATAAATCATTTCATTTCATTTCATTTCATTTCAAACGAATGTCGCCAGCCGCCGACTGACACACTTTTTCTAGCGCGATGTTATAATTACATTTTTATCAATACGAGAACATATGGGTGCGTGGCCGTAGCCCGCGACCAACATTCACATCACTCAGCAAGTCATATTCAAAAGCATACTCAAGAATCCATTTTAAACGTGACCTTCCATCCCATATTGTTGGAAAGGCTCTTGATCTGATACTTATGCTGGTTTTTGTAAAGAGATGCGCCTGGCAGAGGTGTCGTGAACTCGTGAACCATTTCACAGCCGGTGATACTCGTTAACGACTAATATTTGCATTTCTTTTCACTTTTTATTTGCTGTGACATACATATTATTGGGAAACGGAACAATGATTATCGTACGGTGTTAATGTTATGCTACTCTTACCGAAATTGTGTTTTTAATAACTTTCGCTATCTGTTGGAAAAGTAAAATTTTCGGCACTTGCGGCTTGGTCAGTCCGTTCAACTTGATATTATTGTAACATTTTGTCTTCTGTTTGTAAAAAATACGATTTGCATATTAAAAGTGTAAATGGTTGTTAATTTGAAGTGATACAATTTAATTCAGAACTAACTAAACAATAAATATACTGTCTTTCACAAGAACCAGCATCGTTTATATTTCCTAACGGTGCGTGTTTACTTCAGAAGTCGACTTATAGGTAATATAATAAATTCGATCGTTGCTTAGAGTTTTCTAGGTACCTGGTACTACTAACTACTAAGAAGTAGCTATGTGGCACTTGCAAATGCTATTTAGCCGATTCAGGTCCGGGTTAAGCGATGGCGAACCTACAGCGATGACCTGCATCTTTGTAGAAGATTTGTGTTTCTTTTTAAATGTTGTTCGATATGCAAAATGTAGGTAAGTATATGAATATTATGACAGTGTAGGTAGTGAAAAAAAAATTAAGTGTAATCTTTGCATCATTGGGCCAGAATAAGTTAGCTGACGGTGTCAATGGTTTCTTTCTTACTAGGTGGTCAAGTGTCGGATCGAATCCGAAAGTAAGTATGTGGTCCCGTGTGGAGGCAAGTTAGCCCTGTAGGCATAAACAAATATTAAGATTAGGGCCCAAAACAGAAACGAATGAGCAACGGAAAAGACCAATCATTTCGCAAATCAAGCAAATAAATTAACTCCATCACCCAAGAAAAAATCAAGCAAATGCAATGCTTGATACTGTCGCAATTGTCAATATGGTAAGTAGGTTGTAAATTACAAGAAAAATCGGAACACGAGAAAATATTAACCAATAATTTCCCGATACAATATGAGTACTGACTACCTATCTAATAAATCACGAAACGTAAGTAGGAAACAGAATGAAATAAATTGTCGAGGACCGCTGCACTCCCCAAGCTAAGCTTTGAAACTTGCGCTATTGTTTTCTTTAATACATCATTGTTCGTAGCATCGTTGTGGAAATTAGAAATCGTTCATTGCGAATTCGTCTCCTCTGTTTCGGTTTTGGTCGTCAGGGGTCGTTAGACAGAACTTCCGACCTTTGTCAACCGCGGACCACTTTCTCGTGTTTCCGTACCTTCGCTCGTCAGCCGAATGTTGCTCCGCTAAATAGGTTTCGCTCTCATTGCTGCGATTTCGTTTTCTGGTTCCTTAACCACCGGCACGTGCGGTTGTACTTAATGTACTTGTACCGTTTTGTAACATTTGTGTTTTTTGACAAATCTATCGTTTATGATTTCTATTTGATGCTAGAAAAAGTGATATGCGTGACGCGACACTGTTGCGTAGTGGAACTTGTTCTTGCGTTGTATTAGGTGCGTTAATTTCCGGGATTACTTCATATTTATGAAATGCTTCACAGTCGATGTTTAATGCAAATATATTATTATGAAGCAACCGAGCAAAAAGTCTAAAGCCATCGCGTGCGAAACCATCACATTATTTATTTATAAAAACGCCTTACCTGCTGTAGGACAAATTTGATGGCGACTTTAACATAAAAAACGCAGAATCCATTAGACATGCAAAAAACATCGGAGTGTTTTTGAAAACAATTTTGTAACAAAACAAGTTCTCGTACTGCCTGCTGCTGCACTTCATTAATAAGCGTAGGACGATGTGTTACATTTTAGTTCATAACTCGGAATTTGAAATAATTAGGCATTTCTGAATCAAGTGTCAAGATTTGTGAATCGCTTACCATCAGGCGACCTGTCTGCTCGTTTGCCTCCTATCCTATAAAAAAAAAAGTGTGTGCGACCATGGTGCTCGTAGATATCTACACACGCCTCTATTCATATGCTTTTGAGCTTCGACAGCTCTAAATATTAAAACATTATTGACCAAGTAAAACTTGGCTTCTGTCGCTTGTTGTAGAGAGTTAATCACTAGTGGACAAAGTAGGTTTGAATAAAACCAGACCAGTTGATCTTTTTAAATTACTGGTTTTAAGTAGGACTCCACTGAAGTGTCGGTAATTGGAACGTAATCGGAAATATTATATAAGCCTTGCCGGAAATAGTATTCTGACTATTCAAAAAGACAAACTCTAAAGGAAAAATAGATTGCTAATTTAGCATACATTTAGGAATACGGAAGGTAAAAGTACCAAAGGTTAGGTAAAAGTAACAAAGGTTAGGTAATAGTAACAAAGGTAAGGTAAAAGGTTAGGTAAAAGTACCTAACAAAGGTTAGGTAAAAGTAACAAAGGTAGGGTAAAATTACCAAAGTACTGAGGTACCTACTACTTCTACGTGGTGTATGGAAGTACAGTCGAGTTCATAAATATGTGTACATTTCGTCACCTTAACTCGTTGAAATAATAAATAATTATGAACTCGACTGTAGTTCTCAACACGCTCATTCTCAATGAATCTAATGGTTTTCACATTTAGGTTTCACATTGACTTAAGATTGAAAGTGGCATCCACTGGGTCTGTCCAGTACTGGTACTTTTACTGCAATAGGTAGTTAGAGTCTCAAAATATACCTAACTGTAATAATGGAATTCGTGACTAAAAGCGTTATAATTGCGTGTAGATTAATCAATTCAGTCGCTATACAACTGATTAATTTAATATAGTGGAAAGATAAACCGTTTATTTTATATTGAATTTATTTATTATTTCTATTGAATTTAAATGCCATTTAGTAGCAAAGGCTTTATTTGGTACAACTACCTATCTTGAAGTAATAGCGGTTTCCTCATAAAATTTAAAACTATTCTTATTCCTGCAAGTGCAAACATATTTATAGTACAACGCGGTCAATTACTCACTGTATTACTTTAAATCGAATTAACATACGTTTTGCATTGAATAAATATTAGACATACAATACTAGGAAATCGAAACCTGGGCTCTGACGCATCCAAGTGGAACAGACTCGAGGGCCTTGATACGATTCTACCGACATTTTATGTGTCTGCCATTTACCAATAAAGTTACTGACTTAATTGATACAAAAAGTTCTTGTAAAGGCTATTTTTAACTAAGAATTAATTAGTAAGCACTTAACTTAAACTTTGTTAAATTTCTGAGAATTCGAATAGTCTTTAATTAGGTAAATATTAAGTTAGAGTTTTAATATGTATATCTAACAGTCTTTTAAGTTTTTAATATAGGTACTAATGCCAATAGCGTAGACATTTACCAAAGGTTCGATAATATTTTGAATAAGTACATAATCGAATAAATAATCCAAGTTCGTAAACTGTGTGTAACAAACTCTATCACTCTATTTACATCTTAATTGCTTTTCGCTATGCTATAGGGTATTTCTTAATAAGAAAGTATTTAATGTCCTTCCACGTGTAAGGGGACCTTAAGCTTCAAGTGAAATAAGGTCCATTCTAATCCAAATTACTACATATTATATGAAGATAATAAGGATATGGAATATGGAGAGCATGGAACACCACAGTCATTAGATAATGAAAAAGATCTGCGTACTGACTAAATATAGTATGGTCAAAGCGGATCATTGAGCCATCTCGATCGATTAGATGCAGCATTGTCCCGATCTCATTGTTCGCTATTACCAGAGACAAACAATAATATAGACTGTTTATCGCACTGTGAAGTCGTGTGTGACATCATTGTTTTAAATCACATGATATGAAGTTACGCCTGAGCAGAACCAGGAGTAGATAATATGAATCTAATCCAATAATAAATGTGAAATGAGAGCCTAGTTCAATATTCTTTTATGAGAAAGGACGCAAAACGAGTAGACAGGTGACCGGGCCCTTTTGTTCAAGTTGTCCACCCTACTTTTTTTGTAACATGGGTATTTTTTACGCGATTCCGCGATTCATACTGAGAACCGCGAGGTCTTTCGTTCCTGATAGGAGAAAAAAATTGTCCCAAGATTTCCATATATTTTTCAGACCTTCCATTCCGTTACTGCTACACAAAATGTATGAAAAAATGGTAACGGAATGGGAAAAAACCTTGGGACACTTTTTTCCTTCTATTAGGATTGAAAGAGCTCGCCATTCTGAGTGGAAACCACATAAAATCTCCAAATAAAAAAGTGGGGGACAACTTTGAAAAAAATGGCCCACCACTTATTTTAAATTACCTATTTATTTTTATATAAATGAACAATCTAGTTATTATAGTTGTCTGTGATGTAACGCGGTAACGACCGGCCTCGGCCAAGCATTGTATAAATTGCATTGTTATTAAAGTCATCGGCTAACCGACTGCCACGCAAATATAATTTCTTTCCGAGTTTTATATTATTTTGACCTAATGTTATTTTTTATATTTAAATTGATATGGACTAAAAATAAATAAAGCCTTATATAAAAGAAAATATAATACTGCGTGTAATCTACAACTCGCAAAGTTTATCTAAGTATAGAAATGTGCCAATCATTAATAAGGATAATTCAGATAAATGTCCCAGTATCTTCATTAGCCTTCAAAATGCCCATTCTGCAACTTATTAAGTCTTCTGTTTATTTTTGTCTTCAAGTTCCAGACATTTTTATTAATACATTTTTTTTAATCATTGTCTATCCTACCGAAACATATACATAATATCATAACGCGTACGTTATCATCCTCTTGGTAGATATATGGTAGCCATGGAAGGGCCCAAGCTTGTCACAAACAACAACCTTTCGTTAGCAAGACGTTAAGGTGCAGTAGGGTCATTTTTTTTTTCAAAGTTGTCCATCCCACTTATTTTTTACGCGATTCATACCTACTCATCAGAATCGCGAGGTCTTTCGATCCTGATAGGAGAAAAAAAATGTCCCAAGACTTACATTTTTTAAACCGTCCATTCCGTTACCCGCCATACAAAATGTATGAAAAAATGGTACCTAACGGAATGGGAAAAAACCCTTGGGACACTTTTTTCTCCTATTAGGATTGAAAGAGCTCGCGATTCTGAGTGGAAACCACATAAAAATTTCCAAATCTAAAAAAAAATGAGGTGGACAACTTTAAAAAAAAATGGCTGAGTAACGTGTATAAGTTCAAATCGCACATTAGATAGGTTTCATCTTAAATGCCTGCGTGACATTATGAACATCACTTGGGAAGATCATGTCAGGAACACTGCAGTTCTACGCCGTGCTAATGTCAGCGGCATTGAAGCCTATCTGATGCGGCGACAGTTGCGATGGTGTGGTCATGTCTCTCGTATGTCTAATGACAGAGTGGCTAAGCGCATTTTCTACTCAGAGCTGCAAAGTGGCAAGCGGAAACAAGGCGGCCAACTTCTGCGCTATTACAAAGATGTGCTGAATTTAAGCGTCACATGCGGAGATGTGACATTGAACCGTTGCACTGGGAGACTTCGGCGCAAGATCGGCCGAAGTGGAGGCATACAGTGAGAGACAAAGTGCAAGCCTTCGAAGAGCAGAGGCGAGTGGATCTCGATGCGAAACGCGACGAGTTAAAGGCCCGACCAACAGCGGTCATAAATTACAATTACGTTGGAGGGGTGCTGACTTGCAGTGAGTGTGGTCGCACATTCATGGCAAAAATAGGCTACGCCAGTCACCTGAGAGCCCACGACCGTCGCTCTCACTAACCGGTACAAACCCAGTCGCCGAGGCCGAAACCGGCAGGGACAGGATGATGATGATGATGATAAGTTCAAATTTATATTATTGAGCACCTTGGCTGCTTCGATATAGGTATGTATAATCTAATATGAAATATTAATAACGAAGGCAACGGCATCTAAACGTTAACTATATATGAATTTGGTACCACAAACAAAATTTAATGCATCTTCATCATTCAATGGGCAGACACACAGTTCACCAAGTTAAGAAATTTATTTTCCGTTCTTTTGAATAACAAAATAACACTCGAGGCTGCCGTGGTTTTGCAACGCGCCCCCTCATTAGGGCGCCGCGCCGGTAAACCTTGCCATGCTGAACTAGAGAGCACTCGAGCACACTTGGCCGCTATTCTAACATACACAGAATCGACTGAGGCGAACCAATTACATCAGTACCTACATCTTTTTCTTAACATTAAATAAATGTCATATATAAAGAACAAAAAATAGAATAGGGCGAAGTGGAAGCGGTTGACAAGGAAAGCTGACCCCACCACCATGTGAGATGGGATTAATAGCTTGGAAGAGAGAGAGAGATACAAAGAAAAAGTGACCAAGGCCTCCAAGGGCTCCAAGTCTTCCTTCCAAGTGTCCTTGCCTTCGTGTACCGATGGCCGAGTGGTTCAGGCATCCGTCCGGTAAACGGAGTACGCTGGTTCGATTCCAGCTCGGAACACTTGCAGGCCTTGGTCACTTTTTCTTTGTATATGACATTTATTTAATGCTTATAACATACGTAATAGTAGTGTGACTACTTAAAAATACAAGTTAAAATATTTTCTATGAAAATAATTTAATTTGTTCTTAGAACATCTTTTTCTTGCTAATAAAGATTATCTAGGTACTCATATACATAAAACCAATCTAATCACTTTCTTTCTATTTGTTTGAAAACATAACAATTTTGGATATTCAGTCATTCTATTAAATTATTCAATAAAGTATAACTAGCTCTAGGTAGGGAATATTCTTCATTGTGAGCTCAAACTCGAAATCGAATACATGGAGAGTATTGGAGACCTATGACAACTAATAACCAAAATGTTGACCGAATGGTGGCCGCTATCGGATGTAAGAAGCGCCTGGCAACCGTTGGCTCATTGGGTGGACGACATTCGAAAAACTGCGGGGCACTTCTGGATGAGATTAGCCCAGGACCGGGATAAGTGGCGTACACGAAGGGATAAGTGGCGTACCTATGCTCAGCAGTGGGCGATTAATGGCTGAAATGATGATGATGATGACAACTAATAACCAGAGAAGTCTCTAATTATGTAAAAAACTACTGGCAAGTCGAAAGCTCGCCTCTTCTCGGCATGCAACTCAATTGCACAACTTGGCAACACTCGCTGAAAGCCGTGAAAGCTGTGATGAAGGGTGGGTATGCTCAAGTGGCTGTTTTGCCACCCTCAACTATGCTGGAGCCAGAGGTGCATAATTAAAAGGAAATGCTATTCATAGACCTAGTTTCCATGGTCATTGATATAATTGAGAAAATGTAAGGTAGAAGTGTTATGAACTTATGAATTAAGATCCCGAGCATATTGGGCTGTGATGATTTTGTTAATTACTCGTATCTGAAATCACTACTGGTAGAGGAAACATTTAGAACATTTAGACAGGTAGGTAGACAGGTACCTAATAATAGATACTTAGATAGCGAGATCATTTTCGTATGCGTATGCTTAAAAAACCATAGATGCTACCATAGATGATGTAGGTCGGGGTTCAGGCAGACCGAAAAGGAGATGGTGCGACGAATTGTATCCCAACTGGTGGAAAAGTGCGAGTGGAGGAAGAGAGGGGAGGCCTTTGCCCAGCAGTGGGACGCTAAATGCAGGCTGAAAAAAAGATGCTTAACAAATAAATATTTACGTATCCATGACCAGCTAATTTTAAAAGCCTGATTTCAAAAAAAAAAAAAAAAAAAAAAAAAAAAAAAAAAAAATTAAAAATATTTTATTAACCAAGAGAATTAGTTTAAAATACAATTTGCAATTAATCGACGACTCCCACACTAGGCTAAGCCTGTATCGTGGAAGTCAGCTACATGCGTGATTTGACCAGATAACAGCGGCTTAAGAAAAAATAAATACTAAGTTTGCATGCAAACTTACAAATATAAGTACCAATTACAATTAATATAAAATATAACGTTAGACTAAGAATGAAAATATCAAATGAAAACAGAGAGTTTCGTAACTAGTGATTTAGGTAGTGTGAGAGAGTGTGTAAGAATATGTATGGTGTGTGTGGGTGTGTGTGTGTGTGTGTGTGTGTGAGGGACGGACTCATTGTTAAAAATGTTTATTGTGTATGTAAATGTTTATTTAAAAATGTATGATAGTTAATTACGAGTATTATGCTCTAGATTAATGAAATACCCATATCCCAGCTTAATTAAACCCGTGTCAGATTGTACCAACAGTATCAATCTATTTTTATCCTCATCCTTTCTCGCTCTAAGCTTTTAAGGCTTCTGTGAAACGTGTATCGGCTGAATCCATCACATGCTACACCGCCTTGTAAAGAGATTAATAAGAGAATTATACACCTTGCTGCTTTCTTATGAAAAAAAATACCACGGCAATGCAAGGAAAATATAAACTGAACAAATCATGTTGATACTCTCAATTTTTAGAAAATGAATACACGAATGATATATCGTGAGTAAATTTTAGCAACACGATAAATTGGCCACCCATTTCATATTCGTAGTAGTATATGTACAGGAGCAGATGCATTGACAGTTTTCTGAAAGAAGGGCATTTTCCGTTTAGTGAAGACCAAAGAGGATCGAGTATTATAGAGAGTTACTGTCAAAGTAAAATGTGTAATCACAGTGCATAGACTGCCATCTCTCGACACAGGCTTAAAACTTTTGCACCTTAGTTTTGACAATTTGGCCCATATTGTATGTACAACTTGATATGTGTTAAAATATTGTATGTACAGCTTGATATGTGTGATATGTGTTAAAATTAGCGCCATCTAATCGAGCGTTCCCCAAAGATGCAACGCCATCTAGGCCACCGTACGTTTTTTCTATGGCTTTGAGGTACGTTTTTTCTTAGGCTTTATCCGTCTATACGGAGTTACATAAATGTCTTTGGTGAAGACGAATGTCTTATAACTAGCTTCATGACAAATCTTAAAAGATACAGGTGCATCTTTACGCACAAGTACGTACAGATTGCTCAAAAATGTCACGATTAATTGGAATGTGCGTACTAGTATATGAATCTCAATAACCATCACTGTTGTTGTCGATGTTCACCGATCCTACGACAAACACTGTAATGAAAATGCAACATTTACGACGTCTGGCTCCAAGCAAATCGAATTGACGAAGACAGTATGTTGAACTCTAAAGGATCGGCTACACTGTTGACTCACTATTCAAATATTTACGTAGTAAAGTGTAAGGATAGATAGCATAAGTTTAAATACTTTACTAAAGTGCACTGAACTAAACGCTTAAAAAAGGTATCTCTAACTATTATAATGAAAGAAAGTGCATAATTTTAACCAAACTTGCTTCCGATTCAAATATAAAGATAGCAGGATGTCTCTTACATTTTAAGATACATAATTGACTGCGCCAGCAGTAAAGTTAGTATCTATGGCCGTTTCTTTACTGCAAGTGTACTCCATGCATCATTCTGAAGTCATTCCAAAATGTAAACATTGCATTGTTGAAGTGATATTGTACTGATGTATGGTCATGATCATGAATCACACCTAATGAGCTGCAATTAGTCCACTGGAGCATCGTGGAATCAAAGAAAAATACATTTTAGAGACTATCAATGTTATCCTAAATTCCTAAATCTGCTTTCAAAGTTATTTGTTAACCACCAGTTGAACAATAATCTGAACTTGTACGGAGACAGAAGGCTTGTATTTTTTTTTACTAAGTACATATCTACTTTGTCTCAGGTAGGACTTCAAATTAGATACTCGTACGCAAACCAAGCCATATGTCTCCTATAACTTTGATTTAAATATAGGTCATCGCATCGCTTGCGCTACGGGATCGGATCGAAGTGGAATCTGTCGCAAGACTGACTATTTAGTATCTATTTACTTATAGAATACACAAATAACATTGTAGTATACCTATGCTAATAAGTGGGGTCATGTATCTAACTGCATGACCACATTTATTTGATTAAAAAAGGCAAAAGCGTCTGGAATGGTCGTTTAATTTTATAGCCCGTGTGGGTCCCGTGGCTGACATGGAGGTCTAGTTGGATTTCAGGCGGTTTTCAAAAATTCTAGACTATTTTTTATAACAATTGGATCATTAATTAGTAGTGATACACATTTAAACGGGACAGATACACATTATAATAAAATAATCAGACCGCAACGTACTATTATGAATTTGACGACCAATAAAACGATAATAATTTCAATTGATTTCTATTGTCTGCCATAACGGCCATGTAGACCACCGGTTGCGCTGACAGAGGCGAGTCCATTTTCAGCCTAACTTGTACACAATGGACTCTAAATACGTATAAACTATTATAGTAAAACAGCGCACTTATATTGGTGACCCTGAGCCTGCAATTCGGCCGGACTTGTTAGAATGACACCCCGAGCGAAAGTCTTTGTCACAAACGTTTTGGCGACGTGACATTGCTCGATTGCCTTATAAATGCAAAGCACATCTTACCTTGGCTCGAAACCGGCCAAAGTTGAGTAACACGCAAACTACATTTAATCAGAGACAAGTATAATTAAGACTGATGTCTGGAGAAAGCTTCGTACAGGCGCTTTATTGCAGCGTACGGCCTCCGACCTCCGTTTAATGTGTTTTGCATGAATAAATAATGATATCTATGTCCCTCACTCAGTGACGACTAATGATATTATTAAAAATACCGAAATAGACCACCATTTTCAGGCTATCTCAGACGCTTACTGACATCAAAACGTCTTTGAATGTGCCATATTCCAGCTCCAATACAATGTACGGAGTTCGGACAGGTAGGTACTACCGAAATGCACGATACTTTAATGACATTATTAAATGTCATTCTAATAGTTGTATTGTACATTGACTTGGCTAGATTGTACGGAGCTTGACGATCTATAATATTAACTTGTCTTCAGTTTAACCGTCGGGACATGGGTGTTTTGCATTAACTCGGAAACCGGTCAAGCTTTTGAGCCAAAGTAACTGTTCTGAAATGGGTTTAGTGCTTCTTTAAAATTGTCTATCCAGTTCGATTCAAGGAATCGCCTTTATAATCAATCGGTCATAGTATTTTTTTAAAGGTTTTAAAATAATAAATAGAGGCCAACCATGCTAAGATTATATGGCATGTGCTTTAGAGCTATTGTGGCCTAACTGATACACATTTATTTATTTACTTATGTAAAAATCATAATAATATATTATGTAAATTATCATACATCACAAACTTAACATTTCCATTTTAAAGTTAAATATTATGTTTTATAAGAGCGTCAACGTTCGGCGCCGCAAACAGAGCAATGGCGGCGAGCGGCGCTCGCGCCGGGAACGCCTCTCCCGCTCTCCCGCACACCCAGTCCTGGCTCGCCCGCCATTACCACAGTATAAGGATATATCAGTAGTTAATCTCCGGCAGCGGCGGCGCGGTCGTTACTACTGCGCAAGGTCACGCAGGGTTGTACAACGTTACTATAATCGACTTCGTACAATGTAAGTTGTTGTAAATCTAATAGGTACTATTAACTGTAAGTAGGTTTTAGTATAACAATACCACGTCATGACACCACATTAGTCAGTATTGAAGATACAAAAAATCATTATAAATATATTACTCTCATACGCGCAATAGTAGATTGTGTAACAATAATTGCAAAAGCGTTAATTTAAGTGTTCATTTTATATGTTTTCTCTAGAATACACCCAATCCATCACAATAAAAAAAAGATTCGTTTGAACTAGAAACGTAGGTACCTACTGTCCTACTCGTATTAGTAACTGTGTATGGCGCTATGCTAGTACCAACGCTCTTTCTACCTTTTTATCTAATAAAGATTCAAGTACGTATTTGTTTCTTAAATACTGACGAAATCATATTTACATAAAATGTTTGAATAGATGTTTGCACAATATTTAAGTAGGTACCAAACTTTCGAGCTAGATAGATCGCAGCATCTACCTAAATGTCGTTACAGATAAATCCTTATTGATTTTAATGTGTCATTCTAGCTTTAAATCTCACTTTTACGCCATTTACGTAAGCAATAATGTACCTAACACTGCAAATATATAACAACCACTTACTTTTCTGGGTGTCTAGGAATTCTAAAGAATGACATTTCCGCATTTTGAGAACTTTCCATACACCCATAAACACTACAGTAACGAAAATATGTCTTCGGTGCTGACGTCATTTTCTCCCGAACTCAACACGTCAACACAGCGCGCAAACGCGGCCCCGACTGTCCAGCCCAATAATCACCAGTTTCGCATGTTTTCGCCGCATGCGAGGGGAGGGAGGGGGACACACCGCGCGGCGTGAAGTTTGTAAGAAGAGTTATTACTGGTTTTATACTGTGCCATTACGATACCACGCGACCACGCAGCTCGATGCGCATGTTAAGTACCTACTTGATGTAACGACTCGGTGCCCTAAATATTATAATATATAGTGCTTAATAGTAATAAGACTTACTATACAACATTTTGTAAAGTGTTAATTAAATTGATTGACAAACTTATTCAATCGTTTATTTTATAGTGTGTGTAACCTCATAGTTACTACAGTGGTGAAATCCGACGTGAACATGGGACCGAAACTGGACGAATCAAGTGGAAGTGTGCCTTCTAACGAGGCAAGTGCACAAACGCCTGCATCTGAAGGAAGCTTGGCGAGGGATACCGGCGATGTATTCAGGGTGGGCATTAAGGTGCCGCCATTTTGGCCGGAGGAACCGGACATTTGGTTCGCCCAAATAGAGGGCCAATTCGACTTGCAGAAAATAACAAGTGACTCGACGAAATTCAATTATGTTATAAGCCACTTAGATAACCAACATTCGCGAGCTGTAAAAGATATTATCGTCAAGCCACCTCCAGAGCGAAAATATGAAAAGCTGAAAACAGAGTTAATACGGAGGTTAAGTGACTCGAAGGAAAAGAGGATCAAACAGCTAATGATGCACGAGGAGCTTGGAGAGAGGAAGCCGTCCGAGTTCCTGCGACACCTGCAGGGGCTGGCTGGCGTCAGCGTGGACGACGACTTCATGAAGAACTTGTGGATTGGCCGCCTGCCGCACGGGATCCAGACGGTGCTCGCCGGGCAGCCCAACACTTCGACGTTGGAGGACCTCGCAGACCTGGCCGACCGGGTCAACGACCTGGCCACCGCCGCGCCGAGGGTCGCCGCCGTCAGCAACCCAGTCCCCGGTTCGGCGTTAAGTGATCTCGCCCGGGAGGTCGCGGAGCTTCGGCGAGAGCTGCGCGAGATGAAGATGGGGCACACGAGAGCCCCAGGTCCCGCGCGTCATCATCATCGCGACGCGACCGCAGCGGCTCTGCCTCTAGACGTCGTTCCCAGTCCAACTACAGGAAGTATCCAGTGTGCTGGTACCATAGCAAATTCGGAGACCAGTCGACCAAGTGCAACCGGCCGTGTGACTACGCCGCGGCGGAAAACGTGAAGGGCGGTCTGTAAATGCGGCCGACGATTGCCCTCCACCATCAAGAGGCCGCCTGTTCGTGACTGACCGATCTTCGAAGGCGCAGTTCTTGGTCGACACAGGTAGCGACCTCTGCGTCTACCCAAGGTTAGCACTTCGCGAGCGTCGCTCTAAAACTGATTATAATTTGTGCGCCGCTAACGGCACTAATATAAGTACATATGGTTATGTGAATTTAGCATTAGATCTTAATTTGCGTAGAGTGTTCCCGTGGCGCTTTGTGGTGGCAGACGTTACTAAACCAATAATCGGGATAGATTTTTTGAATTTCTATGATCTCCTTGTCGATTGTAGACGCAAACGTTTAATCGATAATACGACATTATTAACGGCTGCCGCCATCTCAGCCCACGGGTGCAATATTGCATCGGTAAAAGTAGTGACCGGCGAGTCTCAATATCATAAAATATTAGATGATTTTCCAGAAATTACACGACCAGCCGGCGTACACCACACAGTACCACATAACACAGTACACCACATACGAACAACGCCAGGCCCTCCAGTCTCCTCCCCGCCCCGCCGTTTAGCCCCCGACAAGCTTAAGATCGCGCGACAGGAATTCCAGTCTATGCTGGCCAATGGCACAGCTAGACCTTCGGAAAGCCCGTGGTCATCACCACTTCACCTGGCGCCGAAGAAAAACAACGGGTGGCGCCCCTGCGGCGATTACCGTAAGTTAAATGCTCGCACAGTACCTGACAGGTACCCGATTAAACACATTCATGATTTTACGCATAGTGTTACAGGTTGTAATGTATTTAGCACAATTGACCTAGAAAAAGCGTATAATCAGATACCTGTCAGCCCTGAAGACATACCAAAGACCGCTATAACAACTCCTTTCGGTTTATACGAATTTCCGTATATGGGGTTTGGCCTCAGAAACGCTGGACAAACTTTCCAGCGGTTTGTTGATGAAGTCACCAGAGGTCTAGATTTCGTTTATGCCTATTTGGACGATTTCCTCATTTACTCACGAAGTGAAGCTGAGCATGAGGAACATCTCCGCATTGTTTTCCAGAAGCTCAAGGACTACGGCCTCATGGTAAACGCAGCCAAGTGCGTTTTTGGCGAAAAAGAGGTAACATTTCTAGGATACCGGATCTCAGAGAGAGGCTGCAAACCGCTCGACTCCAAGGTTCAAGCAGTTAAGGATTTCCCGCCTCCGACAAACGTCCGGCAGCTTAGAGGCTTTCTGGGCATGCTAAATTTTTACAGGAGATTTCTTCCACGAGCAGCTCAGACCCAGGCCCCTCTTCACGCTTTACTGACTGGTTTGGTAAAGGGTTCGCAGTCCATCACTCTAGAAGGAGATACCTTAGCAGCCTTTGAAAAGTGCAAGGAGAGCTTATCCAATGCTGCGCTGCTGGCTCACCCCGACTGCTCAGCAAATCTTGCCGTAATCACAGACGCATCAGACAAGGCGATCGGGGCGGTACTGCAGCAGTTAAAGGAAGGCATATGGGAACCCCTTGCGTTCTTTTCGAGGAAACTCACACCTGCTCAAGTTAAGTACTCTCCCTATGATAGAGAACTGTTAGCCATTTATGAAGCCATAAAGTACTTTCGCCATATGCTTGAAGCCAGACATTTTGTCGTATATACAGACCACAAGCCGATCAGTTTCGCATTTCATGAAAGAAAAACAAACTGCTCGCCGCGTCAATACAGGCATCTCGACTTCATCTCCCAGTTCACAACGGACATCCGACACATATCCGGAAAGGATAATGTTGTCGCCGATACCCTGTCACGTATCGAAGAACTGGGAGCACCGGTAAGTCTCGAGGCTCTAGCCGAAGGTCAAGCTTCTGATGCTGAGCTGCAGAAACTCCTAAGCGAAGGTTCATCGTTGCAGCTGCGAAAGCTACATGTACCTGGCAGTAGTGTACCTCTGTACTGCGATGTCAGTACTCCAAACTCCAGGCCATACGTAAGTAAGTACTTTCGTAAGCAAGTTTTTGACAGTTTGCACTCTCTTAGTCACCCTGGGTCCAACGCGTCAGCTAAGCTAGTTGCTGAAAGGTTTGTGTGGCCCGGCGTCAAGAAGAACTGTAGAGAGTGGACGCGTGCATGCATTCAGTGTCAGCGGGCCAAAGTCAATCGACACGTGACTGCCCCGCTTGGTACCTTCAACTTACCACGCGTCCGTTTTAAACAGGTACATATTGACTTAGTAGGACCACTTCCTCCTTCGCATGGTTATCGGTACTGCCTAACAGCCGTAGACCGGTTCACCCGGTGGCCGGAAGCAGTACCGATCCAGGACATTACTGCAGAAACTGTCGCTAAAGCCCTAGTCACAAACTGGATAGCTCGATTCGGTTCCCCAACAGACATCATAACCGACCGCGGAAGCCAGTTTGAATCTGAGTTGTTCTCAAGTCTGTCAAAGTTGGCTGGATTCGAACACAAAAGAACAACAGCCTATCATCCGGCATGCAACGGGTTAGTAGAACGCTTCCATCGGCATTTTAAATCCGCTATCGTATGTCACGCGAATGAGAAGTGGACTGAATCATTACCTTGGGTCCTACTTGGCGTAAGAACAGCTTTCAAGGAAGACTTACAGTCATCTTCAGCCGAACTGGTGTACGGAGAACCTCTAAGACTTCCTGGTGAGTTTTTCCACTCAACAGCAGGTACAACTGACATGTCTGTATTCACCGCCAGGCTCAGGAGCTTCGCCGAAAAGCTAAGACCTGTACCAGCTTCTCGCCACATAAAGCCTAAGGTATTTGTTTACAAAGATCTCTCAACCTGTGAATACGTGTTTCTTAGAGAGCACCCGTCACGAGGCCCACTGCAAGCAGCATACTCGGGACCTCATAAGGTAATATCTCGAGATGACAAAGTTTTCAAGATTCTTCTCCACAACACAGAGAAGACAGTGTCCATAGACCGACTTAAGCCGGCCTTCACACTATCTCCAGAAGTTGGAAGCGATCACCCTACTGTGCCGCCTACGATATCAAATCAGGACTCTCAGCAGCATAGTAACCTTAGACCTTCACCTCAGCAACCTGATCAGCTGGTAATGCCTCCTACACCTACAGTAACAGCAGAAAATAAGGTCACTCGTTCCGGTCGTCGGGTAAGATTCCCAGATCATTACAATGATTATTATCGCCCTTGACGGTCTCTGGGGGGGAGTAGTGTGGCCTAACTGATACACATTTATTTATTTACTTATGTAAAAATCATAATAATATATTATGTAAATTATCATACATCACAAACTTAACATTTCCATTTTAAAGTTAAATATTATGTTTTATAAGAGCGTCAACGTTCGGCGCCGCAAACAGAGCAATGGCGGCGAGCGGCGCTCGCGCCGGGAACGCCTCTCCCGCTCTCCCGCACACCCAGTCCTGGCTCGCCCGCCATTACGATACCACGCGACCACGCAGCTCGATGCGCATGTTAAGTACCTACTTGATGTAACGACTCGGTGCCCTAAATATTATAATATATAGTGCTTAATAGTAATAAGACTTACTATACAACATTTTGTAAAGTGTTAATTAAATTGATTGACAAACTTATTCAATCGTTTATTTTATAGTGTGTGTAACCTCATAGTTACTACACTATGTCAGCTAAATATTTCGTTTTTATGGAATATGTTATTGTAACTGCCAAGTAGTCGGTGCAATCTTAGCATTCACGGAGTCTATAAAGGACATAAAGTAACAGTAGTAGTAGTAGCACAGTCTTCCTAGTCTGAAAGAGTCGTGTCGTGTAGGTAAGTCCAGTTTGACAAAACATGAAAACATATACATGTATGAATACATATTATAACGACGGTGCTAAGTATACCTATTCAAACAGTTACAAAGCGCGTTTATACAAACAGTTCATCCGGCATTCATTTCATATTCCCCTTGCTCTAATTACTGTAATATGTTAAATTACTAATCAGTAATTACCGCTTTTTTCCATACAAAAACTCGCGTGTACGGATCGATTCGCATCTCAACATGCAACGGTCAGATATTACGGTAATTCACGGCCGATCGCGTGGTGAAAATTAAGGCATCACTTGAATCACGAAAGTATCGGTCAATTCACTGACTAACCAGTTTCCGTATTGCACAATGCCCTGTGTGACGAACAGTTTTACGAGCAATAATTATACTGAATGTATTTTAATTAGAACTTAGTTAAACAAAAAAAAGAAGCAGCTAAAATTACTTTGTATGGACAATTTCCGCAATAGGCTAATAATTCCTATATGAAACTTACTTATACCTATATTGAAATCCGTTTCATTTTGTTGGGGGTCAACAAAACAATTTGAGCTTAGCGTTCCTTTCCTTGCGTGAGATTTTAATTCTGAAACTTGAACACCACGATTTTCAAAGAATATTTAACTTCCCTCTAAGAACAAATTAAATTACTTTCATAGAAAATATTTTAACTTGTTATTTTAAGTAGTAACACTACTATTATGTTCTAAACATTAAATAAATGTCATATACAAAGAAAAAGTGACCAAAGCCTCCAGTGCTCCGAGCTGGAATCGAACCAGCGTACTCCGCTTACCGGGCGAATGCCAGAACCACTCGGCTATCGGTCCACGAAAGCAAGGGTCGAAATTTCTAAGTATAGATAGTGTAGATTCCAGCTCGGAGCACTGGAGGCTTTGGTCACTTTTTCTTTGTATATGACATTTATTTAATGTTTAATATTTAACTTAAATATTTATATCTCAAATAATCATAAATTTTGTGAAAAAGCCAATCAATCAATCAATCTTTATTGCACCATGTAAATATACAAAAGATGTTACAATTAGGTAGTACATGGCATTACATGCAGCCTCTCATGGACCCTAATAAGGGCAAACATTTCCTTAAGCTAAGTTTAATCAATTATTAAATTATGTTAGTATAAAATACACTTAACAATAGTTTTTTGAAATGAAATAGGCACTGTGTTATTAAATAAAACTATGATTCATAAAATCTGTGACTGAATAATATTATGCTTTTTCTGCGAAGAGCGATTTCGACTTATTCAACATGATACTAAGTACCATTTCTTTCCGTGGATCCTTCCTTACCTTCCTCATTCTATGGAAATTCCCAAATAGATACAGTCTCATTCTATTTTATGCTTACTAAATTAATTCAGTACAGGTCACCTCAATATTACTTAATATAGGGAGATTGACTATAAATCATTCGCGACACTGCCCATCCCTCGTCGCGCAGTTGCAAATTGAAATACGTAATCTATCCGGACGGCAAAAAATCAACATAAGCAAATGAGATTGCATATCTCAAGACGGTAATAAATTCTCGAACATTCTTTCTATTCGTCTATTTTGCTCTGGAAAGAACGATGTTTAGTTTACTGTGTGGAATTTTACGGTTGGTCTCTCAAATAATTTATTGTTATTGAGAAACAAAAGATATTTCGAGGATAGATAACAGACAGAGAAGCGTGTGTTTTGACCGATGTATCTCTATGAAATAGTTAACTGATTGGAATAATAAATAATTCTGGTAAGCGACGCTTTGTTATTATTCGCACTAGTCAACATTTGCGTAGTAAATTCTTAAATGACATAACGAACAGATAAGAAAAGGCTGGAAGAGAAAAAAATGTCTAAAACATGATGCGCGTTGAATTCTTTTATCACACTTAAAAATGAATTATTTCCTGAGTACTAAATTAGGATAAGTAAATAAAGAAATTCAATCAAATCAACCTAAACTAGCGTTCCTCCTTCCGTCAATAATTCCAACTTTTATTTAGTTATTTTTGTTATTGTTTACGCTTCATGAGAATCTATAACAATGACAATTAATCATTTAGTCAATATTTACACGCTGTCTCGCGCTAGACAGGGGCCCGTGTAGTGTAACATATGATTGTTTAAGTAGATAAGTGTGTTAACAGAGACGTCTGTGACAGCAATACATACTGTTAACACCTTTAACCAGCGTGTCCGTCCAATCGCTTGCCATGTGGAACCGAGTCAAGCCCTTAAGTTGTCCAATTTAAAAGAGGTTTTCACTCATGCATCTTAGATACAGATATGAGGGTACCTTTAGTTTAGCCAAAGTCACAGGCCTCTCTGTATCCCTTTTCTTTAGTGGCGCAACAGAACCAGAATGCGTTTCGATCGCCACATAAGTACATAGCATTTCGTCACTAGTTTGAAAAAATCTCGTATCTCACACTGCTCCTCAAAGTTAAAACGCAGTAAGTCTATATGCATTGCATACATACTTATTACATTTTTCTTTTCATTGACAGAAGAAGATACAAGTTTTTTTCAAAGTAGTGACGATTTACGATTGTCACTTCGGCTAGGCCGGCAGTTTCACATTATGCTGGTTCACCAAAGAACTTGACTCTAACTGACCTGATACCTGATGATGATACAAAATTACAAATACAGGCAGGAGGAGCGTGCCATGGCCTCGTGTATAAATATTATATCGTAAGAAGACCGTTCTATGATTAGTACATTATAGTCTAATTTCGAGATATCTAATTTTGAGAAGCGCTGGTGGCCTAGCGGTAAGAACGTGCGACTTTCGATCCGGAGTTCGCGGGTTCGAACCCCGGCTCGTACCAATGAGTTTTTCGAAACTTATGCCCGAAATGTCATTTGATATTTGCCAGTCGCTTTTCGGTGAAGGAAAACGTCGTGAGGAAACCGGACTAATTCCAACAAGGCCTAGTTACCCTCCGGGTTGAAAGGTCAGATGCCAAAATCTTGGGATTAGTTGTCAAAGCCGACCCCAGGCTCCCATGAGCCGTGGCAAATGCCGGGATAACGCAAGGAGGATGATGATGAGTCTAATTTCGAGATATGGACTGGCATTCGTGAAATAAAATGTGGAGTGAATCGTGGAGTCCGGCGACAACAATGTTAACAAATACAGTATTTATAAGAACACTGATAAATCAAACAGCATAATAAATTTACTTTATTTAATTTGTGAGCAATATTTGATTGTTCTATCTGTTTATTCATATCTATTCGGCACAATATTTTCTATTTATTTAATGATTCATACTTTTTACTGTGTTGCATAGTTAACACAAAGTTTCGTCTGTTTATTTTTTACAAGCAATAATTTTATTTGAAAAACACACGCGTGGAAAATGTAAGGGTTCAGATGTTAATTTTAATTAGGTAGGTACGGTAGGTACAGATGTAGTCCGAATAGAATGCCTTCGTATTGTTACGGAAACGTACGAACGTGTCATGCTACTTCAGTCAGTCTTAGTACAAGATGTACTGACATTGACTGAACTAGCACAAGTACGAACGTTTCCGAAGGAAACCCTTTTCGCACTACATCTGTATTTAGTTGTATGAGTTGTATCTATAAATCAATCATTACGTTAGTTAACAGTTTATTTCACAGTTGATTCTACTCGTATATAAACATTATACAGTCTAGTATTGCCTCACACAGTACCGATCTAACTGTTTTTTTTTTATTTAGTACATTCTCTCCACGCAGTTTTAAAAACTCGAAGAATCTGCACCTAGTGTCAGACTTTACTATAAAATTAGACTTATATTGACCGGGATATAGACCGTGATTACCTTTTTGATTTTTGTCGAAAAGGTAATCACGGTCTATATCCCGGTCAATATAAGTCTAATGAAAATAACCGTGAATCATTCAAAACTTTTACTATAAAATGTATGGAAATTTCAAGAGACTATAAAAACAGGGTCATGAACTCACTTGAGTTTATTGCATGCAGCAGCGCCATAAATACGATGGTCGATGTACGGTCAGAAGCATCCAGATAAGAGTAACAAACGTCTATTTTGTAAGTTGAGGTCAGACACTAAATATGTCAGTATCAAATTCTGAAGCGAAGTGACTTTTTATACATGTACTATCAGCTGCAAAAGTGCATGGATAAATTCGCCATGCACTTTTGCAGCTGATAGTACCTACTACCTACAGGACAGGACACTAGTGACATTTTTGTTCCGTCCCATTCACTAACAGAACAACCTTATTTTGACGTCATATTGCGACAAGAACTTTTTGAGAGCGCCTACCAGTCTTACCAACCGATCTATTAGAAAGGGGTGAAATTGTCATGTCATATTGCGACAAGAATGCGGGCACAATTTCACCCCTTTCTAGATCGGTTGGTAACACTGGTAGGCGCTCTCAAAAATAACTTTCAGGCAAGGAACGACGAAGTAGTAGTAGTAAACACTTTATTGCACAGAACAAATTACAACTAAGTACCTACAGTGAATAATTAATATAATGGTTACGTACAAAGGCGAGCTTATTAGGCTTGTGCCGTTTCGTTCGTTGATCGGAGCGCTCCGATCTCGTTCAATCGCTCCCATGAACTAGTTCGCTCTTTTAGGTCTTTTGCTCATTTAGTTCAGCCAGACCAGCGATCACTGCGGTCGGAAAGATCAGAACGAATGGGACCGAATAGTGTCAAAATTATACGAATAGTCCACAGATAGTAACATTCCGAGCCGAAAGGTTGTAAGTAACCGAAGTTTAATATGAAAACTTGACTTTTTTTGTTGCTCTGCTAAGTAGCTCTCGCTCTCGGTCGGCGCAGTCACACATTCGTTCGCGATCCAAACCGCTCGCGCTCGCCGATCCTATACTGAACTAAATGAGCAAAGACCGATTCTCAGACCACGGAAAGATTCAGTTCATTTCGGTCATTGATGGGATTTTATTCTTAACAGTTCATAGTTCGTGAACGACACAAGCCTAGAGCTTATCCCTTATCAGCATCGAAGTGTCACTTTAGGGCGACAATTACTGCCATGGTGAAACGGGCCACAGAAGGCTTCGCTTAGACGATGAAAATGTATTGAGAATATTGAGATAGGACAATGTATGAGGGTTCTTTGGGTAGGCTCCCATATAAAATGACTAGCTTTTACCCGCAGCTTCGCTCGCGTTAAATTCGAAATGGTGGAATGCTCCATACAAACTTCCACCCCCCATTCTAGGGAAGTGTGGGGTTAGAAAGAGACAAAATGTAGCCTATGTCACTCTCCATCGCTTCCACTAGCTGCACTTGAAAAATCACGTCAATTCGTCACTCCGTTATGTCCTGATTGTTACCAGGAGATACGCTATGTAATCTATGTATGTAGATGTGCTTTTAGAAAGTTTATTTGCAATAATTTATGAAAGCTGGAATAATTTTATAAATTGCTAGGAACAAGAAAATCCCATAATATCCCAATCATCATTTTTAACGCGTTTTAGGTATAAACCCGTAACTTCTAATCTGACTGTACTCTGTAACTACATCGATGCACGAAGTCGCGACTGTTTTTACTCCCAATCAGCCTAGCCGTTTAAAACAACGGTAACGTTACGTGGGCAGAACGAGAACGTATCGGTGGTCGTCATCCGCGCAATGATCCGATTGCGACGGACAATGGTCTCATTGAACCTGGGATACATTCGATTTTGTTTCATCCTCGTAAGTCCCAGCGCACTTGTAAAAGTACAAAATATATTTGAGTTTTGAGCTCTACTAGAAATAAGAGAAAGTTCCAAATTCGTAATCAGAAAAATTGGATTAGGTCTTAACGAGGTTAATATATCGGTAATCCATACTAATATTATAAATGGGAAAGTGTGTGTGTCTGTTTGTTTGTCCGTCTTTCACGGCAAAACGGAGCGATGAAATGACGGGATTTTTTAAGTGGAGATAGTTGAAGGGATGGAGAGTGACATAGGCTACTTTTTTTTCTCTTTCTAACGCGAGCGAAGCCACGGGAAAAAGCTAGTTTGATGATAAATGTCAATATGGCTCATTTGTCTTTCACCTGTAGCTATGTAAAAATATCTGTAAAAATACATACAATCACGCCATATCCCATCCCAGGGGTAGGCAGTGCATATGAAACTACTCAATTTGCAGTGCCACTTTTGGCAACTAAGGTTCTGTAAAAAAGTAGTTGTTTTTTAACCTCTAAAGCGTCTGTTTATTGATTCAATTTTGGAATCTTTCGCTAACAATATTAGCACGACGTAGGTACCTCAAAACAACTTTGTTCCCTGTAAAAGATAACCACATTTCAGTCACAAGTAATATTACAGTGTTTTATAATGTATAAAGTTTATAAACCATATTTTTGGTAAATATATTTTTTATTTGTTGGCTATAAATAGGTATACCGACTAAAACTAACTGAACTTTTATATATATCTTTCTAAGCAAACGAAGAAATGAATCCGATAATGTACAAAAGAGAATTTGCTTTGAAAACATTGGAAAGAAAATCTGTCTTATTTAACATTATTCCGCTTTGTTTTACTGACGACACTTATACTCGTCTGAAACGTTTATTCAATAAACCTAAAGTGCACTTTAGATTTACAAGAATCACCAAATGCCGCCTACTCTCATTCAAAACCAATCTTTACAAATTTAAAGAACACAAAGAATCCAGACGCTTAACGAAACTTTACCCATTAAAATGAAACTAAGCTATTATGTTACAAGAAAATAAATAAATTAAAATCGTTTTATTTATAAAGCGTTTGATAAATTTTATTACACTAATGTAATTATTTTCTTCTCAAGTGAAAATAATCGAGTGCAAATTTATGACGCTAATATAATATCATAAGTAGGCTAAGAGTTAAATAGTGTTCTTAAAATATAATCCATACTATAAAATATTTAGCCGATACAGTCATAATGTACACATTTGTTTATACATGATGTGCCCCAGAATATTATGCCATAACATAACTGCCGGCAAAATATTTTTAGCAGAAATAGTTGTATAATTACACATTTGTTTATACAATGATGTGCCCCAGAATATTATGCCATACCACACACAAGATTGACGAAACACAGTTTACTCCCTCTTCATCTCTGTTTTTAGGGTTCCGTATAGGGTTGTAAATAGAAAAAAAACCAAATGTTTTTTTTTCAGAATTATGAAAAAAAACATGAAAAAAAACCGAGCACCTTGGTTTTTTTTCTAAATATGGTTTTTTTTCAGATGAACAAATAATACGACAATAACGGTTTTTCGTGAGTTGTAACGTGTTTCAATAACAATAACGTACATTTTAATTCAGTATACAAACGTTTATTGGGGAATCCCCGATGCGGCGTGTAGCGTGGAGAGGCGGTGGTGTTGCCAACAGTAAATAGTGATAACTATACAAACTACAGATTTCGTAAATGTTACTTTTATAAGACCAGAAATTAAAGTTATTTGATTAAATTCGTTTAATAGTTAACATTAAGTCTAAAAAACCGTATAAAAGTATTAACTACTTTGCAAATTTTGAGATTTCGTACTTTAGAAAAAAAACATACTCCAGAAAAAAACTGTTTTTTTTCACGGTTTTTTTTCATGTTTTTTTTTTCAAGCCAGAAAAAAAACCGTTTTTTTACAACCCTAGTTCCGTAGTCAACTAGGAACCCTTATAGTTTCGCCATGTCTGTCTATCCGTCCGTCCGTCCGCGGATAATCTCAGTAACCGTTAGCACTAGAAAGCTGAAATTTGGTACCAATATGTCAACCACGCCAACAAAGTGCAAAAATAAAAAATGGAAAAAAATGTTTTATTAGGGTACCCCCCCCCCCTACATGTAAAGTGGGGGCTAATATTTTTTTTCATTCCAACCCCAACGTGTGATATATTGTTGGATAGGTATTTAAAAATGAATAAGAGTTTACTAAGATCGTTTTTTGATAATATTAATAATTTCGGAAATAATCGCTCCTAAAGGAAAAAAAAAGTGCGTCCCCCCCCCCTCTAACTTTTGAACCATATATTTAAAAATTATGAAAAAAATCACAAAAGTAGAACTTTATAAAGACTTTCTAGTAAAATTATTTTGAACTTGATAGGTTTAGTAGTTTTTGAGAAAAATAAGGAAAACTACGGAACCCTACACTGAGCGTGGCCCGACACGCTCTTGGCCGGTTTTTTTGCATAGCTAGACTTGCGTATACGTGTACGACTATCTTTACATGGGTGGTATTGCCTTATTTGGTTAGAATAATCCGATAGTAGTACATAAATAGGCTATTGCCTAGCCGGCCTAGGTATAAGATAATATGTACATTCAAAAAATCTCTGCTTTTTTTCTATGTCAGATACAAAATGGACTTTTAATTAATTTAACCACCTACGCAATGCACAAAATCGAGGTAATTCCTTAAATTCAAGACAAGACCTACTTTCGCAGGCTGTTGTCTGCAGACTAAAAGAAAGACATAAAAGGAATCTAGACTTTTACATTGAGGTGACCAACATGATACATGTGGGAGTGAGACACGCGATAAATGTAAACAAGTATTGTATGTAGCCGGCAATTGAATTTAACGCTTGCAACCGCCGCGCTGAAACGATATTCATATTTCTAATTGAATGGTGTACGTAGGCAATAGGCCGTTAGAGTCTAATTCGTACGTACAATATTTAGGTACTATATTTCAAATAATACCTATACATTTACGTAATTTTCATTATATTTTGTGTTCCTTTTTATGTGATGATTATAAGAGCTGACTACTTTTTATGGCACCTATGGATGACTACTTACTGCCTTGAGGCATTTAGTCCGCGTAGTGCAATTTTAAATAAATAATGTATTGGGAGCAAAATTAGTTTCTGGCATTGAAAAGCCATTTTCTCTTTTTTACAGTGTACCTAATAAATGTAATATATTATTTAAAACAATAATAATCTGATTCTACACGTTATTAAGTTAGATAAAGAAGTATACTTGTGCATACTATCACATACAATACGCACAATTTTTCCATATAGTTCCATTATCATCAGTAGCACATATTGTACGTCACGATACGTCTACTAATTAATATGCATTATGTACACAAATACACACTTTATAAATCGCTGAAACCGGTATTGACCCCGATTGTGAAATGTGGAGCGTGACGAAAAGGTTCCGAACGTTGAGATACGAGTGTCGAGTACTCGGGCGAGTTTTGTAATCGATGATTCAAGACTCGATCCTTTCATCAAGATAAGCTTTTATTTACTATGGTCTACCTGTGAACGCAGTCAATGAACTGACCCCTTCCCCCGTCCCGTCCTTCAGTAGCACGGACAGCCCTTATAGATATCCATTGTATATAATCCAGTTTGGTATAATTGTAAGGATAACAAGTCTCCTGTAAAAAAATAATCATGATTATAGTAGGCCGGGCTAGGCTTGCTTGCAAGCTTTTCAAATTCCACAGATAAAAACTTTCACATCTATAATAAGTAGGTAAAATATAATTTGTAGAAACAATTTTAATCGTTATTCCACTATCAGTTAGTAATAAATTGCAATTTAATCCAATTACACTAACATTACTTATTTCTTATCTTATCTAACCAACAGCTTAAGTTATGTTGAATTATGAAAGTCCGTAACTACACTAACTATAATACCTAATAATTAAAATAACTTCGTGCATTGTTTATTTGTTTAATTATTTTTGCCTGCTTGAGCAGAATAATTTACGTTATCTCGAAATGTGTAATCATTTTTTTCCTTCGTTATTGAATATTCGAGATAGGAGGACGTTTCCTTATGACTTTATTTCAGGATTTATGCACATAACGTAATAGGTATTTCATTATGTATATTATCGTTGTATGCGGGTAGTTTGTGAAATGTCTATCGGAAAATCGAAATCGTTTAAGGCCAGAGCGCGACAATGGCGTGTCTTAAACGTGCACGTGTGCTTAAATATTAGAGGCGTACACGCACACGTCACGCAAGCGGTGTGCCGTCTTTCTTAAGCACCTGTATATTACAACGTGCACGTATATGCAAACATTGCAAACGCAGCCGGTGTACACCCTTTAAATAAATTGGCTGGAATTTCTTACGAAACGAACTTTTTTCTAATGTCATAAGAGTGACAGCATGATTAACTGACGCTTTTATACACGAGGGACAATAATCGTAAATTTGTTTACCACACTCTCAAATTCTTTCATCGTATTAGATTTGGCTATCTCGCAGGCTCAACGGCCGTGAACCATGAATATCGCTACGCAAAACGTGAAACCAGTTTACAGATTTATATCCATACTGGTCCGATCAAAAGTAAGCTAAAATTATCATCTAGAAAATTCCTAATAACTGGTTTGTTGGACAACTTTGCCTGGTAGCATTTGACAGTAAAAAATAATGAAATTTAACGATGTGAATTGTCTCAGATTCAAGTAGCGAAGTAGATTTATTTACAATACTAAGGTAGACAATAGATATGCGATTTAATTTAAACAATGACTAATATTATGTATAAATTGTTCTCATTAATGCCATTGGAATTCGTTACGTCTGCATTTTACTAGGTCAACCGACATGCGGGTACATTTATATGTTTGTTATGAATCGGCATCCTAATGTTGGCCGTGACTAGTAAATATTTACAAGACAGAGTAACATAAAATAGCGAGTGCTGCGTAAATGTAAACAAGTGCACAATGCGAAAACCGTGAATTTCCGACACCTGTATCCTCAAATATTTTTTTATTTGCTAACATAGTGTCGTTAAATTTATAAACATAGTAACTGAGTCGTGCAAAATTGACTTTGCCAAAAACTGTTACAGTGAAATAGAAATGCAAATCCGTTCGTCTATTTTAGTCGATGACCGTGCAGCGTGTCGCGTGCATATGTACACACAAGCTTCCTTATTCAACGCATTTCCGAACTGGCCTTGCTTTCACTCGGTTCCTGCAAAATTTTGACATTTTAATGGATAGTTTTTTATAAGCTGGTTAAAATAAAACTTCATTTTAACGTTTGTTATGATTATAACAAGTTAACAACGCCGTCTGTTTTCTTTCCGTCATAAACTGTTACTTATTTCATTAACAAATCGATTATTTTTAATGATTGTAAATTTTATATAATTCGAACTTGACAATATCTGTTTTTAATCTGTCTAATCTTATTTTATTCGTACTTGGTAATGGATAAAGGTATTACGATCGAGTTCGAAGTTATCGTTATCTAGATTCTCATGCGATGTGTTTGATTTGATAGCCGAATGTTGACAAAGCAAACCAAATAAGTACTTCAATTTTGGACTTGCCTGCTGTGGCAACGTTTTGCCAAGCATTTGGCACGACTGGCGCCATTGTTAACGTCGGAACGAGCATGTAACGTACTATGTCATTGTGGCTGATGCCCAACTATGAAACTAGCTAAAAAACGTCCAAACAATGCTGTAATTTAGCAATCTACGACGCGACGCTTACCGGCATTTGTGGGAACTGCGAAACAATACTAGACTTGGTCATAATCGTTGGGATGTGTGAAAGGTTGAGGTTTGGCAAACACGTCAGTCAGATAGACTTTTTATTTTCATATCGTTGCGTTACTGCCGACACTGTTTCTACCTAATTGTCTAATGAACCTAACTGATATTGCAAGCTATAATTAGTGCAGGAAAGTTACGATTGGGAAGTATGGCGAATTGGAAATAATTAGTTAGCTATTGCTGTAGTTTTTAGCGTAATGGATATGTTTATGGTATCACGATCGTAGTACTACATACAAACTAAAAAAAACGTAGTTTGATTTCCGGTACAAGGTACATACTTCATTACTAACGCCGAAATTTGAACTGCGCAAAAAAGTGATTATTGATGATCCTATTATGTAATTAAATGCTCTTAGTTAAACATTCGTCATAATGATACCATTAGGTACTACTTATAACGACTAACACAGTCTACTTCCATACTATAAATGGGAAAGTGTGTGTGTCTGTTTGTTTGTCCGTTTTTCACGGCAAAATGGAGCTACGAATTGACGTGATTTTTTAGGAGGAGATATTTGAAGGGATGGAGAGTGACATAGGCTACTTCTTGTCTCTTTCTAACGCGAGCGAAGCTGCGGGTAAAAGCTAGTGTACTTATAAGTAAGACTGCATTTTCACTCTGCCGTACGTAGCATAGGCCACATTAAAGTCTAAACAGACTCGTAAAGTTTAAGATGTTGACTTATACACCTAAATTGAGTTACCTACAGTACCTGTATAGTCATACTTGTTATGGAGAATTATTGTATTATTGACGTGTAAATTGGTTTTACAAATAAAATATTATGATTATGATTATGATTATGAATTTTTGGCCAAAAGCTGCACTTTTGGATGGAAGCAAGCCGCTTTGCATGGTGATAGTAGACATCATAGTAAACGATTTTTTCCGAGGATATCGAAATTTCATCCCTTAGGAAGCCGAGCGTAGCGAGGTGTTTTATGAAAATGAAAAAATTCTATCTTTTTATTGTATCGTCCGATTTTGACAAAACGTATCTCAAATGAAAGGTATTGATTTTTGTAATTTAAAAAAAAATACAAAGAAAAAAAATTTGAAAGAAAAGTAAGAAAAAAATTAAAAAAAGTAAATTTACGTCTCGCACTGAATAACTTCAAAGAATGACAGACAAAATGTACAATGTCGATATACGAGTTTTTTTTTAATCGAAGATAGATAAATTTGTAGTTTAAAACTGAAGACCGCATTGAAATCGGATTAGCATTTTTTAAGATGCAAGTTGCCAAAGTTGGGAAAGATCGCTTTATATGGCCACTTTGAAATTCCTTTGCCAGAAAGTCAGAAATGATATGTTTTCTGACACAGAAAAATACATAGTAACAGTACACAATAAAAAGATAGAATTTTTTTAATTTTAATAAAACACCTCGCTACGCTCGGCTTCCTAAGGGATGAAATTTCGATATCCTCGGAAAAAATCGTTTACTATGATGTCTACTATCACCATGCAAAGCGGCTTGCTTCCATCCAAAGGTGCAGCTTTTTTTTCATAACTAGTATGACTATGTAGGTACCTACGCAGTTTCAAAAGGGAAAACGAAGTCGTTTTCCCTCTAGAACTTCGTACTTGCGTAGACACTTGTTTGGACAATATAACACCAAAAATGTTTGTTTTAAGCAAGAAATATTTAATACTGCCGGCGTATCATGCTGCCAATTTTATCACTTATCCACGTGGATAAGACATATGTCACTCTCACACTGACATACTTGCTAAAGCGTGACGGATGCTTTATCCACGTGGATAAGTGATAAAATCGGAAGCATGATACGCCGGCTGGACTGACAAAGCCCATACAAAAAAGCGTACCCCAAAATCATATTTTCCCCAAATATTTTTGGGTGTTTTTATTTTTTAAAGAACAAATTACTTATTTTTTTATTTTAAAATCATGATATTACGTCAACTAAATACACATTTTGAAAATAATAAATTTGTAGGCATCATCAGTGTAGTTAGATAGTATTTAATAGGTGGCGCTAAAAAATCGAGGATCGATTCTTACTATGAAGTATGTAAATCCTATACTTATAAATAATCCTTGGTTTTAAGTATGCTAGTAAGATTTTCGGATTAATCGCGTCATATTATTGAATTGAGTCGCACGAGCGTTCCCACATAAAACTGAATGAAAGTGAAGTTGACTGAGAATCTAGAATGTATACAACACGCCTTTGTTAGAGTTATGTAAAGTGGGTTACATTAGACATGTTAATACAACCTTTGCGACAGTTTCACCGGTGTTAACACGCTGTCGTAAGTCGTAAGTAAGACGACTTTGTCAAGCAAATGGTAATTGATTTAATTAGTACCGTACTATTGCATTATTAACATGAATCATTGTCATCTGCAAATAGATTTAAACTCGTTAATCTATTTAACCTTATACACCTATAAGTATAATATTTTGTATCAATAATAGTAACCGGTAGCAATAGTTTAATTTCGTACCAGGGTGATCAAATGACAATAAAGGGAAGTTACAACCTTCATGTTATCATAACAATTCATAATTTTACAGATTTCCTTGCGTTTTCCCATTTTCCGCGGACGTCATCTTTTTATGAGCCCTATGACACCTATCTCAGGTTAGCATAGTAAAGGAAATAGGTTCAAGTGCATTTGTTTACAAAAACTTATTTATTGGGAGGTCGCCTTTTGATTCAAAACAATGACGTCTCTACTCTATTTGAAGCAATGATCTAAAGCACATTTGGCACCAGAGGGAAAGCCATAAATCATTTCAACTGCAGATAAAATGACAATTAAACTGCGCTTTATGGGACTCCAGGGGCATGCACGTGCTCATCAGATCCTGGACTTGTTGTGTATTTACTAGTTTTATTAGTTCTCCTACTAATTATATATTACTTAAATACTGACATACCTATACATTTACACAAATTGAAATACACTTAGTTGGATGAGTTAACATTACAATTGTTAACATGTAAATAGGCACAAAACTTATACATAAATTATAGGTATTATTTGAGCAATTCCCGAAAAGTTTGTACATTTGGATCACGTCGATTTTGATAAAAATTGGTAGGCTGATAGAGGTCATGATGCTGAGCAAGATTCACTAGGTTTCCCAAAATGTACTGCAGGTAGTTTGTATGAAACCTTCATTTTTTGTTACCCGAGTTCTATACATTTTCGGTAATGAAAAGGAAAGTTTCATACTATCTACTTAGGACGTTTTGGGAAACCTAGTGGATCTTACTCAGCATCATGGACTCTATCAACCTACCAATTTTTATCAAAATCGGAGACGTGATCCAAATGTACAAACTTTTCGGGAATTTCTGATTTAAAGTTTAGACTGTCGTCAAAATTTGGTAACATTCGGTATCAGAATAACAACTACATACACACATATATATATATATATATTATATATATATATATATATATATATATATATATATATATATATATTTTTCTTTATTTAAAGAGCTTTGTCACTGTTGTGACGATGTCGCTCTGTACAGATATAAACAATACATTTTATCGTCTACTTAATCCTAACGCAACAATTTTATACAAACTTTTTGCATCCTCAGATAGTGGTTGCCCCAAGATTTGGTTGCAACCCCCAACTTCAAATAAGGTTTTATTCTTGAAATCTTTTCTCGCACTTTCGTTCCGGACACATTCCATGATGATATGGTATGCATCTTCCAAAATATCACATTCGATATATATATATATATATATATATATATATATATATATATATATATATATATATATATATATACATATAATCACGCCTGTATCCCATAAAGGGGTAGGCAGAGCTCATGAACTACTAAGTTTCAGTGCCACTCTTGGCAAAAAGGGGTTGAAAGAAATCCGAATTGTAACAACTAACTCATCCAAACTTTGAATAAAAGTCGCAATTGTTAATTAAATATCATCGTTTTATCAACTGATATTTGTATAATATTTAATTAACAATTAGTGACAAAGCATCTGTCAATTAAACATATCTGTAAGATATAATTGGCATTCATGAGCCCCGTCGCGAGTGAGAGTAATCAAGAAGTGGCAAGTAAGAGATAATCGAGAAAGTGTTTATTTTTTATGAGTGGTGTTTTGTGCCGATTATTCGTACATTTGCGGTTAATGGCGCGTAGTCATCCTCATAACACTCTGTGCCTCTGTGGTCATGAATTACCTATTCTTGACTATGAACAAATAGTGGATATTTACGTGTAGATTTGATTATATTTTAGGGCTTATTTTTTTATATTATTACTAAGTTTTTTTTTTTATAGGACATTCTTACACAGATTGACTGAGTCCCCATGGTAAGATTGGTAAGCGCAAGAAGGCGGGTGTTGCAGGTACTCAGACAACGATATAGGTATATAATACCTATACAAATACTTATATACATAGAAAACATCCATGACTCAGGAACAAATATCTGTGCTCATCACACAAATAAATGCCCTTACCGGGATTCGAGGCAGGGTCTACACGCTAGGCCAGACCGGTCGTCAAACTATTGGCTGCCATTTTGCTAAAACCGAGAAGCAGAACTTCCTAAGATTTTTCAAAAGTTTTTTAAAATCATGCATTAAGCAGGTACAATAGAATTACGTACAAGGTAGTTACGTTTTAAACCAAAGATAATAAAATATGACTGTTAGCAACATTATAATATGTTACCTAATTAATAGGTATTTATAACTATTATATATTACCTAGGCGTCCTAGGTAAAAAAGATAATTACATAAACTTACATGTTTTACGTTAAAAATGACACACTGAACAATAATAAAGATAGTACACGTAAAGTTTCAAGGAACGTGCGATATCTTTCATAAAAAAGTTACTCGAACTATGTAAAGATTTTTCCGAAACAATAACAATTTAAAATATTTATTCTTACTTAGGTAGGTACATTTTTGAGGGCAAATTGTACCTATTTCTCTGTATCCCATCCCATACATTTTATTGATTCGCTCGGTTAATCTCAAGTTCCCTATTCAGCTTACACCAAGTGGTAATCTTTTGTAACCGATAGATATGTAGCTATTGTAAAAAGCAGTTAATATTTTCAAAGTCTACTTTGAACCTAACTTCACCTTACCCAACAGTAGATAAAATAACTTTAATAGAATGCTATCGCATAAATCGCATTGCAACTCGCCAACATCCGTTGACGAGATAAATTCGCAATAACTGACATTGCAATTTGACAAATGAAACCTTATTGGGAATAATTAAGGACTACCTTTGGTTAGTCTAATCCATATCTTGTTGTAAAGTACCTATTCTGAGACCCAGACAGGGCCTGGTGCCAGCTTATGAGCTTACTAAATCAATGCACTAAATATCCTGACACCGAGTTTTATTGGTATTAATCTTCTGTGTTTTTCCATCACATATTGATTCAGGTGCAATGAACCTTCTCATGAGAATTTCTGATGAAATTTCAAATGGAAAGAACCTTATTGCACTCGTTGATAACAACTTCTGAGATGGAAAGCCACTTTTGGCTGACTGATCAATATCAATATGCAGAGAATTTAAAACGCCAAAAAAAGGAATAGAAAAAACTACAACCTACTCTATGTAGGTAGATAACCTAAATAGCATTAGATGGATGCAGTCGATGCCAAAATTAAGTAGGTATTTTTCTATATTTAATTTTTCTTTTCATAAGGATGACTGACGTAAAAGCGTGCAAAAGTGTGAACATAATCTTTGCCGTAGGCCGAACCTATAGTTAAGACAATAGATTGCATCACTGACTCACCGTAATGGGTGGTATAAGTTACGATAGCATCGATAAGAGGTCATGGCATTAGCCATTATTAGCATCAAACGCACACGTAAGCAGACTCTCAATTAAAAGCCTAATATCAGATCGTCCACATTGAAATTAGTTTTTAATGGAGGTTATATTATATAGATATTATGAATGATTTAAAGGTTGTGCATACCGAATGCGTGTACGCAGCTGTACAGTGTACACAATGTACACATTCGCGTATATATCTACACACCACGCGCGTGATAATGCGTGCACAGCTCCAAAATGTTGCCACACGTATACTCGTGTTCTTGCACGGTTCGCACAGCACACGCCTCAAGCGGGCGCAGGCCTAATGTGGCATGTGGCCACTATTTATTAAACCTACTAAGTATGTTCACTTAATAATTTAATTAAAAAAAACTTTATTGAAACAACACATAAATACAATAATTTAATTACTGAGTGACTCACTATTCTATATATGTATTACATCATACGTTAGCGTATAACGACCTCATGTCACATTCCTATTCAAGATTAAACTATCTCATTCTATATTCCAGTCATTAAAAAAGCGGCCCTAGGTCATGCATTCTAGAATCTAGATCTCATAATCTCTAGAGCCCTGACACGAACATATTTTACTCGTAATATTAGATGCGTCAGTGAAGGAGGTGTCGACATGCTGGCATTAACTACTGAAATTACATCTCTAGTTGATATTTATGTCACTCTCGAGGCACATATATTGCTAATGCTATTAAAATTACCTACACGTTATGTTATTACAGAAAACAAAAAATACCTTCAGACCCTCTAGCACAATTTGCCTTGTCGCGCGCGAGTCCATACTTGAAGTCGCGCTTGATGTATGGACTCGCGCGCGACAAAGCAAGTTGTGCTAAAGGGTCAGATTTACTGGAAACCCGTCTGTCAGTTTTTCCAGATTGTTTTCCTATTCTTTAACGAAATAGCAGTTAATAAGCTAAAACGTTACAGTCGTTACTGGAAAGTTAAAATTACAACCACGGTATGTTTCAATTTGAAACTACTCATATTACTAAATATAGACCTACTTGCTTGACTTACCCCAAATTATCTAAATAAGCCGAATGCCGAACTCGTACCGAAATTATATATTTATATGTTATGTAGTATGAGCTTACCAAATATATACCTTATATAAGTTATAATTTAGATCAGTACCTGTAACAAGAAATGAATTTAATTTATACACATTATTACATAACAAATATATATTATACATACATACATACAATCACGCCTGTATCCCATAAAGGGGTAGGCAGAACACATGAAACTACCAAAAAGCTTCAGTGCCACTCTTGGCAAATAAGCGGGTTAAAGAAAACGAAACTGTGACATTGCATGACAAGTTGCCAGCCTTTCGCCTACGAACAAATTTAACCCGTATCCCATAGTCTCCTTCTACGACACCCACGGGAAGAAAGGGGGTGGTGAAATTCTTAACCTGTCACCACACAGGCAATATATATTATAATTACCTATAGATAAGTAAATAGGTCAGGTAGGTTACAAATAAAATTGCATCTAGAATTTTACGTTGAAATGTATTTACCTACATTAAACGGATTAGGTAAAAAAAATCTCTCAGTCGCTTTCTAGCAGTAACTCAAATGGCAATGTAAGTGCTCCCATCAATCTTCACTCCAAACATGTTTGCAGTTTAAAAGTAAACTTGCCAAGTAGTGTATCAACTATCGAACACTGCATACTTAGAGTATTTTATACAGCCTGGCAAAAAAGAGTAGAAATTAAAAAGTGGCAACATCGTTGTGTCGTCTCGTTTTCTCACACATATTATAAGAAAGGGACGACACGACGAGGTTGCCTTTTATAAAATTATATAAAGTTCGTCGCTCCGTTTTGCCGTGAAAGGCGGACAAACAAACAGACACACACACTTTCCCATTTATAATATTAGTATGGATTAAAAGAAGAGAACACCTTGCCCATTTTTCAAGCAGCTTACTATTTTTACATAGATCCCTATTTAATAATCTAATGAAAAGTGGACTCGCTTTCAGCGCCACAATCGTGTAAAAACCGTGTTATCAATATAGTGTCCTTCTAAATAAGATCTCTGAATTTATTACTAATCTCACAAGACAGCTTCACCAAATTATGAACTTTTCCCCTCACTAGCTCGGAAACACGTGTTTTGTCCTTTAATACCAGCGGGTAAAAACGCATTTTATCCACTAGTGGGTAAAGTAATTTGACCTTGAATAACTGCTTTTAAATTGATAAAAGTAGGTGAATCTAGTAATAACGATGATTTACCACCTGTGGAATTACTGGAAGCAGTGATAAACGCATTTTTTGCGTTGTAGTTTCCTCGCTATAGTGAGGGGAAAAGTTTTGTGTTACACTCGGGTGCAAATGTATTTTACTTCTCGTGTGTTAAAAAACTCGCAAGTTCAGGATTCTATTCTCAAACCACTCGCTTCGCTCGTGGTTCAACTATAGAATCCTTTCACTTGCTCGTTTTTCAATTCCACACTCGGCGTTAAAATACAACTTTGCCCCCTTGTATAACAAATAACTATTTTTCAGTACAGATAGTCGTTTTTTTACGCACTAGTTCGAGAAGTGGTTCATTATATGCCAGGTCGAAACTTCGGAGGCTCATCTGTACTGAAAAACGTCGTACGATACACGTGCGAAAAGGAAATTCGTAACTCGCGTCGATTTAAAACACTCCCTTCGGTCGTGTTTTAATTTATCGCCACTCGTTTCGAACTTCCTTTTTTACGCACTTGTATCGTAATGTACTATCTCAGTAGCCACATAATTATGTTTACGATAATATCCCATTAACGCCGTGTCTTACGTGTCTTACGACGGTCGCGCGACCGTCGCCGCGCCGTCGCGTCTCATCGCATCGTCTACTTCCATATCGATAAGGTTTGATTTCGTATGCGTCGCATCGCCGTCGCGCGACCATCGCGCGACCATCGCGCGACCATCGCCCACGCAAGACACGGCGTAAGACGATACAGGAGGGGTCAATTCTCCATACAAACGCTCTCGACTATTTCCTCCCTGATTTTCGAAGATAGAGCAATGATTTTTTCAACACAGATTATTATTATTTTTATCTGTGTCGAACCGTTTTGATTTTTTTGATATTCTAATTTTTAAAGTCTGGTATTCGAAATTGGTGACAATTAGCCAAAAAAACTAAACGGTCCGACACAGAACATTTCATTGTTATTCAGATTCTCAAAGTTCGTTACGATTGATTAAGTTTTGAAGGAGGAAACAGTCAAGAGCGGAACCTTGATTTTACAGATTTTTTCGCAATATCTTTTAACTGAGTTGTTCTTAATGGACAATTTTTTTTCGATAAATCTAGTTAATAACACGAGTATATTAAACTAGAATTCCCTAAATTGAAAGGGGGCTCCTTCCATTTTAGCATTTTCGCTCCTGTAGCGACGTAAGGGTCTCCCCAAAATCGACACGCGACGCGAAATCGGCGGCTTCCGCCAACCAAACATAGCTCGTTAGTATACGAACATGCGTACGGCTGCGTTTAGAGACGACTCTTCGGCTAGAGCTGATTCTGCGTCAATATGTTTGGGGAAACCCTAAGTAACCATATCCCAGCTTTAAATAGGTTGAGCAAAGAAAAGCATATAATACCTCGGAACCCACAATAGCTATGACTAATTAGATAATCAACATATCTGACGGTAAGGCTTTGACTCCTTGAGTAGCTATGGACCATCTCGTGGACCACTCAGTATCAGGTCCCGTAGCCGAATGGCATTTCTGCGATGCGAAACGCCGCAGAAATGTAGTCTGGCTCTGTCGCGCCAATATCCAAGACCGATAGAGATAGCTACGAAAGAGATATTATTCTGAGCGTTTGTGCATTAGGCTACGCACACGAGCCGATGTCGCCCATTGAACTAATAATCTGTAGGCCCCTTTTATACTTGATTTGGATTTCCAGAGCCGATAGAATAGCCGTGGCCGCATTGCTCGTGTGTGCAGCCTTGCCCATCTTTATGATATTCATCATTTATGCAAATTGCATGGTTGCTAACGACCCGAATACTAAGGACATTCTCACTAATTGCATAACTGTACCATATTTGACGCTTGAGCATTTGCTGCAATTAACACGATTTTGAGTATTTTTAGTTAGTGGTGACTAAGGTCAATTTTTTTAGTACCTAGCAGTGGCGTAGTGTGAAAATTTTCGTTGATAAAGCCGGAGAGGTTTTCGGTATCTGTTTTGTATGAACTTCTACAGATACTGGAGAATTTTAGGGAACCCGTAGGGAATCGAGTTGTATGGACGCCCCTGCCACTGGTACCTAGGTATACTTGTAGAATTTGAAAAGGCTACTATTTAAATGAGCACCAAAAAAAGTTTTGGAATCCCAAACATTGCAACCAAAAAAAGGAGTTGAGCACCAAAATAATGTTACTTAAAAACAATATAACTGCCACCAGTTTGAGTTAACCGTTCACATTAAATTGTAAACTAGCACCAACAATAATTCCAAATTTCATAAAGCTATGGCGCCGGTAATATATTTTATCTTATTTACATGTGGAAGACTTATGTTGTGGGTCCTTTTTCTGTCTGATTTGGGGTCTTAGGACCGTCATACTACTGGACAAAGGGATTGTATGTAGATTTAAGTATAATATAGGTTAGTTTTGTTTATAAAAAAATATCACATTAGTCAAAAAACGACAAATAAATAAGTCTGCGGTTGCCGAGCATTTGCTAGAGTCAGGACCGAACCACTGGATTGAACTGCATAATCCCAAAGTCCTTTCAACTGAACGTCTTTACTATAGCAGGAAAGTACGTGAAGCGATTGAAATCAGGAAACATCGTAATTTCAATCAAAATGAAGGGCAAGGGATTTCATCTTCGTGGAATCCAGTGATTAGCAAGTGTAAACGTGAGAAAACTTCCCGTCTCATACCATCGGATGTCGTGAGTGTTGTATGTAGGCAGAGTGGCAACCCTAGCGTAAAAGTGACTGATGACAATCAAGTGCGGGTAGTTCGAAAAACTCGTACAGCTAGAAGATGTTGATACAACTCCCAGCCAGTCTACCCGTGACCACGGACGTAATGTCATGTCCGAAACGTCGGGTTAAATATAAAACGTAAGTTTTACGCGATTAAGTCCCGTTTTAATTTAATAATATGAGTGAAGATCGTGTTAGTTTAAATCAATATAAAAAATATCACATTAAGTATCTACATAATGTTCACTATCTTTGCCATCTAACAAAAGTATGATTGCCATGTCACGAGTAGTCAAAAACAAGTCGAATTTGCTTCCTGCTTAACCTTGCACAAAGGCGAGCAAAACGGATAGAGAAAGCGAATGAAATTGGACTCCATTATTAAATGTTTCAAATGTTTGTCACAACAAAATAAAGCAATAAAATAATAAGTATGTCAGTGTCAAAAAGTAATGCGTAAGATCTAAAGCTCGTATCCCAGTGATTTACATTTTACACAAAATAGTTTCATTTTAGGCACATGTAATGTTTTTAGTCTATTTTTCAAAGGTACACCAGTATTTACGTCTGATGGTAATAATTTTATGTGGCTGAGCTGATGATGGAAGGTCAACTCCTCAATGGTTAGGAGTTAAAGGATAATTCTTTCACTACTGTACATGTATTCGGACTGATACATATAATATCACTAGGAACCACTAAAAATCAACAAATAAATAAACTTTTTAACAAAAAATAAAACCGCCTTCAAAAATAAGCGCGTTACAAAACACGGAGAAACTAAAAAGCCAAAAATAATAAACCTTTCAATTCAGATTTCTTATCGTATTGCAATAAGCTAAACATCCAAATTATAAACAAATCAATTATTTTTGGAGTCGGTACCAGCCTGTGTATGGTTGGGTGGGGCAAACAGGCAATAGCAAGGCGACGAATAGGTCTGGTACCGACTAAAAAATAATTGATTTGTTTATAATTTGGATGTTTAGCTTATTGCAATACGATAAGAAATCTCAAATACAGTAACCTGGTATAAATACAATTAAGTATGAGGTTTACTATGAATTACTCAAATTTAAAAGTCCAATGGACTTTAACAATAAGGTGCTTTATAATTATTTAAGAATTCGTGAGTCTACGTTTTATTTGCCTTTTCGAAACTTGAGGAAGCAATATCGAAGAATGAAGTAATTTGAGTAGCTTTCATTTGCCAAAAGTATATAAACAATAAATAAATACAATTTTACGATTTCATTTTTACGTCTACAAATCCTAAAATTTTTTAAGTAAATTTTTCATTGTTTTTTTTTATCTTTATGAACATGAACATATTTACATATTTATATAAGAAACTTAACTTTACTAAACTTAAAAGCTAACTAAGGTCTAAAATAGGCCCTTGAGGCATTGTACCAAGGATACTGGCGACATTTCCTCTCTGTATCGTAAAGTTCCTAGAAACTTTATCGGTATTTTTTTAAGTTTTAATAACGTCACGCAAAATCTACCATCTGGCAACCCTATGTAAGACTATGTTTGTGACAATAGTGACCCAAAACTGCCGAGGGGAATCTCGTCCACGTCAAAAGGAGTGTAACATCAGCGTGCCGCTTTCTCCGTGCGCGTCTATTTCAGGTGCGGCATAATTTTTTAATTATGTCGGCAACACAGGTTGACGACGTCTGGCGAACACATTGTTAGCGTGACGTCACGGGTTTTCGGTAGGTATGTCTAATGTTAGGTAGGTAGGTGAGGAGTTATCTCATAATATCATCAATCAATTTGTATATGTAATATATGTAGTAGTAGTAGTAGTAAAACACTTTATTGTACCAGAAAATAATACAACACACAGGAAAAAGAGCTTATTATAAGTACAAAGGCGAACTATATATGTTGTTGTGTAAATACGCAATGAAAGTCAAAGAGACGGCAACTGTAAGTAAACTGTTACCTATAGTAAAATAATAGCAATCCGAACATTTTGGTTGAATAGCTGACAGCTGAGTTCAACTTAGATCCATAACGGTCAGTCAGATTTGATTCATCAATAAATTATGAGTAGTCTGCTGACTTCAATACCCAAACCAAATTCTAAAACCCTAATACCATATTTAGGCTGTTCTCTGCTTTACAAAGTTCTGTTACAAAGAATTGTAGAATTAAATCTATTTATGCGTGCTAAAACTAAACTCTGGAGGATTAGCCAACATGGAGCTAAAACATAAATTCTATGGTAAGCAACAGTTTGTTAAAATAAACAAAGTTTGAATTAGATTTAAAAGTTTGCAGCAACGTAAAATAAACATAAATTATTTATCTTAGTACAATTACTGCCATTAGGTATTTATAGTTTTAATTAGCTGGCAATGAAATAGTATAGGTAACTTATTGATTATATTATAATACCACAGGATATATATTATAATAGTACATGTACACGTAAAATATTTTTTGATGCCACTTATTGTCTTAGTTTTCATGACTTTACAGTTTTCTTTTTGCAGTTAGAGGGTTAGTCAGTTAGGGAGAGAGGGTTAGTTAGGGTCAGACAGATGGTAGCCCACTAACCCTTTTTTTTTTTTCGGAGTGTTAAAATGCGTTACGCATTCCCCCCGGCCAGGGAAGCCATTGGGGGGATATGTGGGACTCCCTCCTACTTACCGCCCTCTCCAAGGGAGAGGAGGAGAGGAGGTATACCCACTAAAAACCACTCCTACGTCGCCCTTCTTCCTGTTATGAAGGAGCCATGGGATGCCGGAGATTCTACCACGACTCCTTCCAGAGGCCCTGGTCTAGTGCCAGAGTCCCTACACCGCTGAAAATGAGGACCAGAACTTCGTGACCCTCTCCTGGCGAGCAACGCCGTGTAAAGCGGGCTCCCACAGTCCGCCGACCCTGCTAGGGATTTATTCGGGCGGCAAAACGTGCCCGTCTTCTTCCCCGCCGTCTGCGTCGGTCCGGGTGCGCGTCAGCTCTACTTTCGCGCTCCCTTTCCGCGGCCTCCTTCTGTGAGATGACAGTCTCACAGAAGGTGGCAACTGCTTCACATTTTTCTTCGCTGTGCAACATAGCCGCTACGATGTTGCGCAGCGAAGGATCTCTAACTCCAAGCTCCGCGATCATGACGTGACGTTCAACAGCCCAACGACTACATACTTCGAGAGTGTGTTGAGCTGTGTCATCCGGCGCGCCACATTCATGGCAAGCTGAATTGGCTTCCCTCTTTATTTTACACAGGTAATGACCGAAGCACCCGTGTCCGGTCATTACCTGTGTCAACCTAAAAGTCATTGCTCCGTGCGATCTTCCTACCCACTCCATGAAGGACGGGAGGAGTGCCTCTAAGCTATAAGTTCCATAGCGACAATCCTCCAAGTCCTCCTTCCACCTTTCCTGGGCCCTTGTGTGGGCTTGTTGACGCGCCCTCCGCAGTTCTTCAGGGGCAGGGAATTCATTTAGAGCCCTGCATCTAACCCTTTCCCTATGCGCATCAGCTAACACCTGAGCTTCTAGCTCCCACGGTAGAGTACCGGCTAAGGCGCACGCCGCCGCCCAAGACACTGTGACGTAGCCCCGTATCATTCGAATAGCCACCACCCTTTGTGGTCTCCGCAGCAGGGCTTTGTTGGTTGTGTTCAAGCGATGCGCCCACACCGGAGCACCATACATCGCCATACTGCGAGCCACGCCAGCATACAGGCGGCGGCACGGAGCGCCTGGCCCCCCTATGTTAGGCAACAGTCGGCCTAGTGCAGAGGCAGCACCTACAATTCTCGGAGCCAATCGGAGGAAGTGTTCCTCAAAATTCAAATTTTTGTCCAAGACAATGCCCAGATATTTGATATGGGGCATTACTTGAACCATCTCGCCGCTTACAGGAATGGTTGTCCCAGCTGGAACTCTCCAGCCTCTTTTCTGGAAGACGATAGCCTCCGTTTTGGGCAGAGCCACCTTGAGTCCCAGTAGTCTGATCCTGCTAACCATCAAGTCTGTCGCTACTGCGGCCTTTCTTAAGGTTTCCTCCAACTGAGCTCCTCGGACAGCTACGAGTTAAGTGATTGGTGCAAGTAGGCCTTAATAGTTTTAAAAATGCCTGAACCTGCTAATGATATTGGACTGAGGTTGCTAACACATATTACGCTACGTCATAAATTAAATATAACAAGATCATACCATCCCATACATTAAAATGCGACCGCCTACGAACGCGCTTACACTCCACCACACATAGATGGCGCCACAAAAAATGCCTTGTTGCCACCGATTATTTGTAGATTGGCATTAAGTGTCAATTCCGAGCCGTAAATCTATGTGCGTGCGTTTCTCCAGAAACTTCCTGCCCCGCACAGCTAAACTGGTGGAATGAATTGTCGCCTGCGGTATTTCCGGACCAATACGACCTTCAAATCTTCAAGAAAAGAGCGTACACCCATCTTAAAGGCCGGCAACGCACCTCCAACACCTCTGGTGTTTCGGGTGTCCATGGGCGGCGGTGATCGCTTACCATCAGGCGACCTGTCTGCTCGTTTGCCTCCTATCCCATAAAAAAAAAAAGACATTTTTTTTGTGGCGCCATCTATGTGTGGTGGAGTGTAAGCGCGGTCTTAGGCGGTCGCATTTTAATGTATGGGATGGTATGATCTTGTTATATTTAATTTATGGCTACGTATAGGTGCCGTACCTAATACAAGTAATAAGGGAGCCATAATCAAGCTTCATACGAACATCGCAAAATGAATGCGGCGTTAATTACTTGCAGTAAAATTATACTGCTATATTTTAATTTCTGTAACTAAATGCATCTACTCTTAAATTTCACTGACCTTGCCAATTTAATAGGCTGCAAAGACCTAATGAATGCACCAGGTCGAGCATTATAAAAGTTGCCCACACGGGCGCCCCTGAAAACCGCCGCAATGTCGATTACATGCTTGGCTGAACTACAAAGGGGTTCCTCTCGATTGGCTCGCTGATTGATTAGGAGGCCTATGTTTACGGGTACTACATGCTGTCATATACATCTACATCTTCGTAGTTTCCAGTGATTTGGCAGCGTAATAGTTATTGACGTTAATGAATTCGTAAATTTCAAGGGATTTGAAAGAATAACATTATTATAACTTCATTTTAATAATTTCTTGGACAACTATGGGTACATGGATTTCTGTACGTAACTACTGGGACTTTAATTTATTAAAATACCGTCAAAAGAAATGTAGTACCTATTACCTTACGAGTAGGTACATTCTTGACAGACCCTGTTTTAAGAGTTTTAAATAATATTTTATTATAAATACTAAAAGTTTAAATGTTCCATTCAAAAAGATATAAAAGGTAAATAACTAAAAAAGGTTTACAAAAACTTTCCAAAACTTTAACAACTAGCGTCTTTGATAATTGCCACAAAATTTTGATAGGTAATTATTCGCGACATCCACTACGTAAACCTGACTGAAACACTCAATTCTTGTAACATCAACGTAATAATTTACAACGTAATGTAACGCTGACTGTACGTACCTAACTACCTATACATGCTACAGGATATACGTTATATTATACGTATACATGTTATACTTGACTAACTTATTACTCTTATTAGTAATCTTAATCTGTGCTACGGGTCCCACAAGCTGAGTCTCTAAGTACCGATTTTAAAATGTAAGTTACAGGCGGGGGAAAATTCAGGGGGGGGGGCAGCAATTGTAACTGATTTTTTTTCCATTATTACACTATGATTTTGAGTTCTACATGTATCCACTGAACACGCCTACCATATAATTATAACCGGTGGACACTTAATTTTGTGGTGTAATACAATACTAGTCATGTTATTTTGTATTTGATGTGCAGTAATCTAATATTAGGCTGTTATTAACTTAATCAACTTAAACGAAGTAGTAGAGCTGCTGCAACAGAACTGTCTTTTTATAATTAACTTATATGTATCCTTAATTATTATCAGACGTTAGACTACGTTTTACCAAACTATGTATTGTTGTTCCAACAAAACTGTATATGTTTGCAGACTGTTAAAGTGTTTGATTGATTTTAACCAAATCTAATAGCATACTAATAATTTTACCTTACATAACTACCAGGTAACAATTTCATTCAAATATTAGACAAACAAGCAAATGTACGAATTAAGGAAAACTATAGTTATAAAGTACGTAATGTTTAGTAAAACACTACAAAACTTTTGTTATCTGTAGCTCGAACGATTGTTTATAACATGAAACAGAATGACGCGACGCGCACAGCCGCACAGTAAACGGACCGGACCGAAGCAAACCTGTTCGTTCCCGTTTGTGTTTCCTCGAGACGAGAGTCTCAGCATTTCAGCACGCATCACAGTTTGTTCAGTCCGGTTGTTATTAATAAAATTTATGGTATTTGTGAAGAAAACCTTGGAGGCAAGGGCGGGTGCACAATATGAGTGAACTTCAGGAGGCGGCGGCGGCGGAGTCAGCCAGAACCTCCGAGTGTGAGATGCCTCGTGTACTAGTACCACTACGATGGAGGAGTACCTAGCGTCGTGGCTCTCCCTATGTAAATATTTAGATGTTTAAAGGTAAGTAACAACATTTAATAACAATAATGAATTGCATGATATGGGAGCTGTAGTTGTAGCGTAAGTAGATATCTACCAAACGTGCTTAATGCCCATAAGTAGGATTGAATACGCAATTAATTAGGTGGAAGTTTTCTTAATTCCTAAGTTTAATACGTAGGTTTACAGGGGGCAATTTACAGGTAGGTAAACACAGCAGGTAGGTTTGTAGGTCAGGAATTAATTCTACTACTAATTTCCAGTAACATAGTAAACGAGTGGTCAATACCATTACCTATATTCCTTTCACTGCGGCGTTTTCAGTTCACCTTGGTTATGGGGTTACAATTTTATTGTTATTCGTTGGAATAGTTGGAAAGTTCTATTGTATGTTCCTTCCTTCCTCCTTTCCTCAGTGAACCTTTCCTTTATCAGTGAACGTTGGTATTCTGACATTTGTGTACGTTTTAATTTCAGAACACAGAAAACATATTGATATTTTGCAGTTATTATCAGAAGAGGAAATATAAGAAATTATTACAAGGCGAAACTGATTACCCAAACAGCCATGCTACAAAACATAATTAGTATAATTACGGACGCATTTTCCAAAAAAGTAAGTACCTATAGAGTCTGTTCGGAAAGAGAAGAGTAGTGAAATGTATGGGGTCGGGGTCCAATACATTCCACGACTCTTCTCTTTCCGAACAGACTAACATCACCACATCCTTTGATTTCATATGTATCTTTTAATATTACGATTGTTTTGTTTTTGTATTTAGAACCCTTTTTTACACGATAAAAGTTCAAAATGGTTTTGTAATATGTACAAAAATAAAACATTATTAAAAAGTATACGAGGACTGAGGAAGGTACATATTAAATTGAATGTTTCAGAACATTGTGAAGAAGTCCTGGACCTGGCAGCATTTATGGCGACCCCTTTTTTGGTGACTACTTCGAACGTAGGCAAGAGTAAGAATTAAACCAGGTCTACTCTAAACTTCTCTGGTGGCCGTCTAAGCTGATTGTGCCGGAAGGATTTTTCTTATGCATGTGAAATGTGCTGCGCAAATAGAAGAGACCATCGCACGCAGAGCGGAAAGACGGTGCGAAATGGAATTAACGTTGCCGCCGTCTAAATTGTAAGATATTCTATCAAAGCTCTAATAAACCTAACTGTAAATAATGTTCGTTACGAAATGCAGTTGATGCGTGATTTAAAATAAAATTTGTTCTTAATGCACTGGGTAGCTCTTGGGCTAAAGTAAAAGCGAAACATAAGCATAAGTTAGTATTTCCATTGTTTTTATTTTTTGATGATTACGAAATCAGAAAGTAAATAATGTTATAGTGTCATAATTTTATTATAATATTTCGGAAATACAGGAATTATTTGAATAAAACTGTACTTAGCATTTAAATGAAGAGTTTTACTATGCTACCTACCTAAAATTTGAATATTCGTATCAAGACGCTTTACGTTAATTATTTATGAAAATAATGGAATTTAATTATTGTTGTTTTTAATGTAAGTAACACCAATTCAAGTAAAACCCCGTCTTAATATGAATATTTATCAGAATTCAGTCAAATAATAAATATTATAAATATACTGTAATTCCACTATATTTTGTTAGTTAAACGTCGGATCAAATAGCTACCAGTCCATCCGGCAATTAACTTAGTACAAAAAGGGACGATATCAATGAATCCGTCCTTAAATTAATCAACGAGAGTATAGTAAAATCACATTGTATTGAAATGAATTGTAACAATACCTTCTAGTAGCATTACCTGATCACTTATTACGAATATTATCTAAGATTCAGTTTAGGACCTAAACGGAATTGCTACAGGACGGAGCTAAAAACTTAAACTGAATCGTAATAAGTGATCGGGTAAGGCTACTAAAAGGTGTTGTTACAATTAATTTCAATACAATGTGATTTTACTATACTCTCGTTGATTAATTTAAGGACGGATTCATTGATATCGTCCCTTTTTGTACTAAGTTAATTGCCGGATGGACTGGTAGCTATTTGATCCGACGTTTAACTAACAAAATATAGTGGAATTACCATTTTAATTATAGATTACTAAATTGGTCGAGCTACTTGTAGCTAAACAGTTTTGTTATTAGTTACCAGACTAAACTTTCTGATTAACAACCTAAGTACTGTAACACGTCAACAAATTAAATTAGTTACTAGTTGATGAACAGTTTGACTACTAATAAATAAATCAATTCAGAAAATAATTGAACAGTTTAATTACTAAGTAAATGTAGGATTATTTAATTATTACAAAACATTTTTGTGTTTGCAACCAACTAGATGTTATAGATTCGTAAGCAATTTGGTTGTGAAATAGTTAAATTATTTGTTCCATAGTAACAAAATGGCGCTTGTACTTTTGTTGCAAATCACAAAATGTTATAATTATTACTAGACTATTACCATTGTTATAAGTAGAACATACAATTTAAAACAGTAACATAAATAGTTAAGTTGTTCATAACTCAACACAAATAACAAAACACGGTTTGGTAATGGGTAACACGTAGTTCGCAAGTCACAATTTTTAGGTAAGCAGTAACCTAAAATTTGGTTACAGTTATGCAAACATTTCTTTCAGTGTACCCGCCGATCCGTGCGCCCGGCCCCTTAGCCCCGGCGGTGCTATAGACGGAGAGCTGGCAGGATTTTGGAGTAGGTCCTTGAGGCAACCTGGAAAGGTGCTCAGATGCTTCTCTGATCATAGCCAACATCAGGTCTGCAAGTCTGGCAGCTGGGGAGCGGGGCTTTATCGAGCTATGATTTTTTAAAGATTTAATTTTTTGAGGCCCAAAAAAGGTGTTTGAGGCAACCTGGAATTATTAAAAAGTGAAAATAGAGTTCTACAGAAGTCGCATAGTATTTATGCCAGATCATTTGGCCGGGTCCTTCACCGTGCCAGAACGGTACAAAGTGGTAAAAAAAAAATTCCAAAAAAGGTTCTTGAGGCAGTCTGTCATTTTTACCAGTGAAAGATGAGGGTCTAAATAGCCATGGAAAAATAATGCCATGACATGAGGTGGGGTCCGTACCCTGCCATTCGATCTTGAAAGTATTTTTTTTAGTTTTTCGTAACTAACTCGTAAACGGTGGCCCACAGCAAAAAAATATGTTAAACAGAAAATATCTACATAAAATTTCCTACAAGAAAGGTTATGTACGTTTATTCGATAGGATCAATATATAAACGGATAATTTAGTAAGAAAGTTTTTTTTAATCGATTACATGCTCCGTTTTTCGTCAATACCTCGTAAACGGTGGCCCACAGCAAAAAATTATGTTTAACAGAAAATATCTACATAAAATTTTCTATAAGAAAGGTTATATAACTTTTTTCGCTAGGATCAATTTTTTAGTTGGAAAGTATTTTTAAATAGATATTTGAGCCGTTTTTTGTTAATAACTCAAAAACGGTGGCTCACAGTCAAAAATAATGTTAGACAGAATTAATCTACATAATATTTTCTACAAGAAAGGTTGTATAAGATTTTTCGCTAGGATCAATATTTTAGTTGGAAAGTATTTTTGAATAGATTTCATGGGCCGTTTTTTGTTAATAACTCGAAATCGGTGGCTCACAGCCAAAAATAATGTTAGACAGAATTAATCTACATAATATTTCCTACAAGAAAGATTCTATAACATTTTTCGTTAGAATCAATATTTTAGTTGGAAAGTATTTTTGAATAGATTTCATGGGCCGTTTTTTGTTAATAACTCGAAATCGGTGGCTCACAGCCAAAACTAATGTTTCACAGAATTAATCTTCATAATATTTCCTACAAGAAAGATTCTATAATATTTTTCGCTAGGATCAATATTTTAGTTGGAAAGTATTTTTCCAACTTCCCGGACCGCCGGCGAGTCGATCAGGGACGCTCCGGGCCTTAGGCCCTACGCGGAGCTCGGCCTTCGGCCTTCGCTCGGCTCCGAAGCTCCACCGTCGGGCCTTCGGCCCGCCGGTTACGCTTGTTTAAGACACTTTTGCAAGCAAATTGTATGGGAGCACTTTATGCCCGCAGTGAAATTACTTGGATTTGGCCCGGGTGGGAGCCTAAAGGTGAGCTCCGTTCCTGCGGCCCTCCGCGGGGTTGGCCTTCGGCCTCCCACCCTGAAGCTCGCCCTTCGGGCTCGCGAAAATACTTCAAAAATTTATTTTGCCATAACGGCGGCCATCTTGGATTTTCGAAAAAATTTTTTTGACATTTGTATTCTATGGGCCCATACCTCTCCGCATGCAAAATTTCAGCTCGCTCGGACGAACTTGAAAAAAAAAAAGTCGGCCATTTTGAATTTTTTTGATGCAACTTTTTTCTACTCGGGCTCCTGTATGACATTTGATCGAGCACCCCCTTGGGTATCTCTTACGGTTTAAAAGTTGCCATACAAAAAAAGTGGAAAATGTTTTCACATTTGTAGCATTTAAAAAAAAAATTATATCATTCTAATCTAGACCCTAGAGAGATTCTATGACCAAAATTTGAGCACTCTAGGATAACTTGAAAAATCGACAAAAAAAAAAGTCGGCCATTTAAAAAAAAATGGCGGCTTCAAAAACTACCCACGGTCCTCTATGACATTTGGTCGAGCACCCCCCCCCCCAATATCTCCCCCCGTTTAGCCAGGCCGTCCAACATTTTTTGACCCAAGAGTCGCAGACCAGATTCCATATTTTTCCCACACGTCTCCCCGCTCCCTCTATACAAAGACACTTCGACCGACCGAAATCGGTTTAGCCGTTCTCCAGATATAGGGAGAGGTTAGAAATCAGTGGGGTTGCAGCTATATATAAGACCGTATGCCTGTTTGCCACCCACGGGATCAAGATTTGTTAAGTCGCAGTATACAGCATTTCTCGGAACTATCTAGCTACTTACGAAAGCAAGGAGCGCCGGACGATCGAACGCAAGTCCGTTGTCTACGAGCGCTCGGCGCAGACTGAGCGGGCCCGTATCAACAGTGTATTTTATTCGAATTTTAGGTGCTTTAAAAAAATGTCTGTCGACAGAAAGGTATGTCCTATATGTATAATTTTTTCTTATATGTCAACAAGAAGTTCTTGTTTAGGATAATATTATTTAAGAGTTACAATAAATGCAGGAATCGCAGGAAAAATACATAATGTAAACCTCTTTTTATCGAAAAAATGAGGAAGATACGGAAGGTTATTTATCCACCATTTCAAATAAATCTTAAAATGTCAAACTATGATTACCTCGTACAGCACGGGCAGCATGGTCGCGCGATAGACGATAAAATAGCAGGCCGTCCATCGCACTATTTGTAAGTGCGATATCCGGACGGCCGCGGCCTGATATTTTTTCGTCTATCGCGCGACCATGCTTCCCGTGCTGGATATAACAAATAGGATTGTGATTTATGATCATTTATTACCCCAAATAACATATTTAACAGCACAATCACGATTCTAAACGAGTGATCCCACTACGAAATTTGAAAACGTCTACCGAAAAAACTGATTTGTTTTAAGTATGAAAAGACATATTTTAAAATATTATATTATGATTAACTAGCTTAAGATATGTTCTTTTAGAAACATTATCAGTTTTTTAATAATCACTTAAGTATAGTTTCATTATAGTTTTGAATGAAAAATGTTACATTTTGCAAAAAACGCTCTTCTTTAGGAATAAGGCCTCTTAACCTTGGTTGACTCCGTTTCGCGCTACTTAGATAGAGGGATGCAGGTGGACGTGCTGTACTTTGATTTCAAAAAAGCCTTTGATCGCGTAGATAACGACGTACTCTTAAGCAAATTATGCAGCATTGGGTTCTCGCCTAAACTGCTTTGCTTTTTTGCTAGTTATCTACGTGATAGACGGCAATATGTGCAGCACGGATGCTTTGTGTCGAGTGCCTACCCCACCCGTTCCGGGGTCAGTCAGGGCTCTATTCTGGGTCCTCTGCTCTTTGGTGTTATGGTCAATGATCTGGCCTTGGTGCCTAAACATGCGCAATGCCTACTCTATGCTGACGACCTGAAACTAATTTACAGGGTCCAGGAAGATTCTGACTTACAATCTTTACAAAGTGATATTGATCGGGTTTATGAATTGAGTCTTGTAAACAAACTTCTGAAACTTCAGTTCAATGTTGACAACTGTGCGGTTATGTTTTAGATTCCCACCTTAACTTTCATGAGCACATGACAATGCTTGCTGCAGACTGTTACCGCAGGCTTGGGTTTGTTGTCCGCAACGCCAAAGAATTTGACAATCCCAGGGACATAAAGCTTCTTTATACTGCCCTGGTGAGAAGTAAGCTTGAGCCAGCCTCAGCCGTTTGGAATCCCCATGAAGCGCCCTACATCCTGCTGCTCGAAAAGGTCCAAAAAACATTTTTGCGTTTCTTTTATAAAAAAATGTACGGGTATTACCGATTCTTGTACCCAACAAAATTCCTTTTGGGGACGTTGGGTTTCTTCTCGTTAGAAGTTAGGCGTAATGTCGTGCTGATGTCTGTTGCATGTGGTATTGTGAAGGGGGAGTCAGATTGCCCGGTTTTAGTATCCCAGCTGGTCCGTCTATTTATTCTCTCTGTGACGAAATAATTATGCTTTTCGTGAATATAGGCACCCCCTACTGGCGGTGCCGGCCGCTCGAACCGTGTTTTGCCGCAAGTAACCGCTAGTTCGTGCACTGCAAATAGTGAATGAGTTTTTAGACGTGGCACCTAATGTTGATATTCTTGCGAGCAGATGGGCGTTTATACGCGTTTATATCGCATTATACTCTAATTTGCTTCTGACATACGCATTATACAATAGTAGGGCAATTTTCACGTCACTGAATTGTGCGGCTGTTCTCATGATAAAACCTAACGTCTTGTTAGCCTTCTTGCAGATGCTTATGATGTGATCGTGCATGTTGAGCTTAGTATCCAACCCAATACCAAGATCTTGGATGGCGGAAACGTGCTCCAGCGGAACGCCAGAAAGATGGTAGCTCGCTGTGATCGGGTTTTTTGACCTAGTAAATGTGATGGCTTTACATTTCTTAGCGTTAAGCTCCAGCTTGTTCTTAGCGCTCCACCGTGACACTGTATCCACCATCTGCTGGAGAAAGTCGCAGTCCAAGGAACTATCTCGGCTGTCCAAAATCAAAGCCTAGCAAGTGCATTTACCGAAATTTTACAGGAGAGCCAAACAAAGATTTTGTTAAAAAAAATTAGTACCAAAGACCTTTTTCTCAGAAGACTTGGTTTTATATAAAGAAGTATAACTTGCTTTACAAGACAAACTGTTGAAACTAAATGTATGTGTCTATTTAGAACTTTTATGTGCCTTACTAACAATTAATTACAAAAAAATAATAGTATTGTTTCGTCAATTACAAAACAAAAAGCTAGCAAGTGGTCTTACTAAGTATTTTAAATGGTTAATTTTCGCATTATCCCAGCATTTGGCACGGCTCATGAGAGCCTGGGGTCCACTTTGACAACTTATCGCAAGATTTAGCGTAGGAACTAGTTTTTACAAATGCGGCTGCCATCTTACCTTCCAACCCGAAGGGTAAGTAGGCCTTATTGGACTTACTCCGGTTTCCTCACGTTTTTTCCTTCACCGAAAAGGGACTAGCAAATATCAAAATGTCGTTTCGTGTCTGATCACATTATAATATTTGTTTGATGGGATCATAATAACAAAAGGCAACATTATTAGACAATTAATTAAATTTTATGCATAAAACAAAAATCAGTCATCGGGTAAACAATAGGCTACTTGACCCTTTTTATAGTTTGTCTTATAGCATTACTTACTATCCAATTAACGGAAAAAAAATATCACTATATTTTATTATGGCTTATAAACCGCAAAAAAATATTTTTAAAGAATACGTTTACGTAATACTTCAGGCAAAAACAACATCAGCCATGTCATCTATAAATTTTCTGTGAATGAAGTCATTCAGTGCGAAAACAACACTTTCTGACAATTTAAGTACGAAGCATAAAGGTATTATGTAATGTCAGCGATTGATTTGACATGAATTCTATGAGGTCACTACACGGCCGACAGAGTTTTCGGTGGCCAAAAAAAATTTATTCACATTTTTGAATTAAAAATACGTAGACATCGTACACATTTAATAGGTACCCAAAATATTACAGAAGACAATTATTTATTGTGCCAAATTAGATATGAGTCTAGTAGCCTATTCGCCTCCAGTTTAAAGATCATCCGAAAGGTCATTAATTGGCAATCGACTCCAAAAATCACGCCTTGTTTCTGGCATTAAAGGCACTAATTTTGCAACTAGAGTGTCCTTTTTTAACACGATAGTTTCATATGTAACACACGCCATATACTGCACATCAACAACCTGTTACAAGCACTAGGTACTACTGGCAGTTATTCCTTTAGGTAGATTGGAAAGGCATAATTGTTAGAACTATTTTAAGTTGCTCCCATCGTCAAATATATATAAGTAGGTTAAGTAGGTACCTACGTAAAATAGATCGCAAAAATAATGTTAAAAAGCATTCCGAATGTTAATACCTCGATCCAAGCCCCATTAAAACATCACAAATAAAAAACCACAATTCAGCACCACAAACACTTTTGCGATCGCCACACACAATATTAAATAAGTATAATATCACGGGCTAAAACAACGAACATAATGAGAATGACTATCTCAAAGCAGCTGCTAAAATTCGTCTCCATCGATCACTTTTATTCATCGTGCGTCCGCGCAGCAGCGCAAAGTACGACAAACTAGAAACTTCAGGTTGAAACTCGTTCCCTAAATTCGGATCCCGAACGGAACAAACGCGGGCGCGCGGGCGGGGGCGCGGGAACGGCGACCGTTTGAATTCAAACTTTACTCATTACTGACTTGCTATGTTTTATTTATTGTTATATTTGAATTCCTTGTTCAACCCTTTGGCAATTTTTAAAATTTAAAACCTAGTATGGGACAATTCCATATTCAAAAACCTAGTATGTTCCGTTTACAAACTCAGAAACCTAGTATAGCATGCACTTACTAGGTTTTTGGACTTGAAAATGTTACTTACTAGGATTTTGATTTTGATATTTGCATGTAAGATATGCACTTGCTAGGTTTAGAGGGTTCCGTAACTTTGATTCTAATTGAGATAGAAATACAGGTGTTTTTGCATTAGACGCAGCTCAAAATTTGAGGCTGATTGATTAAAAAAACGTATTTTGACAAAAAATGTCCCTTGCTAGGTTTTGATTTTGGACAGCCGATCTATTGGCAACATTAACTTGGGATCGTCAGCAAAGAGGAGAAAATGCGCCCCAACAATACTACTGCAAAGGTCGTTTACCATAATAAGAAACTGTGTCGGACCCAAGTTGCTCCCCTGGCTAACTCCCGAACGCGTATAATATTCTCTAGACCGGAAGTTCGACATTTGCACGTATTGGCTACGATCTTTCAAGTAATTAGCAAAAAACGACAAGAGCTTTGGGGTGAAACCGAGTGCTGCAAATTTCTACAGTAGTACGTCATTGTCGACCAAGTCGAATGCCTTTTTGAAATCGAAGTATATCGCATCTACTTGGTGGTGCAAGTCCATCTTTTCCAACATGTAATCAAAAAAACAGATATGGTTCGTGGCAGTAGACCGGGCTATACGGAACCCATGTTGAGCGTCATGTTTTGATTTTGCTGTTTATTTAATATTTAATTTTGTGTTACTTGTTGTAATGTTTATTTAAAATTCACGGTGCTTTAGTTTTGTATACTGTCATACTGTGTAATTTTCTTTGTGTAAATAAATAAATAAATCTATTTAATTATTATTGATCCTAGCGAAAAAACGTACAAAACTTTTATTGTAGCAAATTTTATATTTGTTATTCCCGTTGAAGATTGATTTAGCTCTGTGGACCACCGTTTTCGAGTTATTTGCAAAAAAACGGCTCGTGTAATCTATTTAAAATACTGTCCTACTAAAATATTGATCCTAACGAAAAATCTTACATAACGTTTCTTGTAGCAAATATTATATAGATTATTTTTGTTTAATATTATTTCTGGTAATGGGGCACCGTTTTTGATGTTATTAACAAAAAGCGGCCCATGTAATCTATTTCAAAATACTTTCCAACTAAAATATTGATCCTAGCGAAAAAACGTATAGAACCTTTCTTATAGGAAATTTTATGTAGATTTTATTCTCGTGAACATTTTATTTAGCTGTGGGCCACCGTTTATGAGGTATTTACAAAAAACGGCCCATGAAATCTATTTAAAAATATTTTTCAACTAAAATATTGATCCTAGCGAAAAATCTTATAGAACCTTTCTTGTAGGAAATATTATGACGATTAATTCTGTATACCGTTATTTTTTTCTGTGAGCCACCGTTTTTGAGTTATCAACAAAAAGCGGCCCATTTTAAAATACTTTCCAACTAAAATATTGATTCTAGCGAAAAAACGTATACTTAGAACCTTTCTTGTAGGAAATCTTATGTAGATTTTTTTCTCGTGAACATTTTATTTAGCTGTAGGCCACCTTTCACGAGGTATTTACAAAAAACGGCCCATGAAATCTATTTAAAAATACTTCCCAACTAAAATATTGATCCTAGCGAAAAATACTATAGAACCTTTCTTGTAGGAAATATTATGAAGATTAATTCTGTGTAACATTAGTTTTGGCTGTGAGCCACCGATTTCGAGTTATTAACAAAAAACGGCCCATGAAATTTATTTAAAAATAATTTCCAACTAAAATATTGATTCTAGCGAAAAATGTTATAGAACCCTTCTTGTAGGAAATATTATGTAGATTAATTTTGTGTAACATTAGTTTTGACTGTGAGCCACCGATTTCGAGTTATTAACAAAAAACGGCCCATGTAATCTATTTAAAAATACTTTCCAACTAAAATATTGATTCTAGCGAAAAATGTTATAGAACCTTTCTTGTGGGAAATATTATGTAGATTAATTCTGTATAACATTATTTTTGGCTGTGAGCCACCGATTTCGAGTTATTAACAAAAAACTGCCCATGAAATGTATTTAAAAGTACTTTTCAACTAAAATATTGATTCTAGCGAAAAAACGTATAGAACCTTTCTTGTAGGAAATATTATGTAGATTAATTCTGTCTAACATTAATTTTTTCTGTGAGCCACCGTTTTTGAATTATCAACAAAAAACGGCCCAAATATCTATTTAAAAATACTTTCCAACAAAAAAATTGATCCTAGCGAAAAAAGTTATATAACCTTTTTTATAGGAAATTTTATGTAGATATTTTCTGTTAAACATATTTTTTTGCTGTGGGCCACCGTTTACGAGGTATTGACGAAAAACGGAGCATGTAATCGATTAAAAAAAACTTTCTTACTAAATTATCCGTTTATATATTGATCCTATCGAAAAAACGTACATAACCTTTCTTGTAGGAAATTTTATGTAGATATTTTCTGTTTAACATATTTTTTTGCTGTGGGCCACCGTTTACGAGTTATTTACGAAAAACTAAAAAAATGACTTTCAAGATCGAATGGCAGGGTACGGACCCCACCTCATGTCATGGCATTATTTTTCCATGGCTATTTAGACCCTCATCTTTCACTGGTAAAAATGACAGACTGCCTCAAGAACCTTTTTTGGAATTTTTTTTTACCACTTTGTACCGTTCTGGCACGGTGAAGGACCCGGCCAAATGATCTGGCATAAATACTATGCGACTTCTGAGGAACTCTATTTTCACTTTTTAATAATTCCGGGTTGCCTCAAACACCTTTTTTGGGCCTCAAAAAATTTAATCTTTAAAAATTCATAGCTCGATAAAGCCCCGCTCCCCAGCTGCCAGACTTGCAGACCTGATGTTGGCTATGATCAGAGAAGCATCTGAACACCTTTCCAGGTTGCCTCAAGGACCTACTCCAAAATCCTGCCAGCTCTTGGACCACTAAGCGTCCGAACTACCCGAACCCGCCGAAGTCCGTTCCCGTGTAGTGCCGTTCGCGCGTGTAGTGCCGAATGCGCGTTCGGGGCCGGACGGCCGGACGCACGGACTTCGGCACCGTTCGGGTATTGAACACACGAGGCGGCCGGCGGACCGATCGACTTATTGCCGTGCCGGTTTGTATTTAAAAAATAGGTGAAATTTAATAATTTAGCGAACGAATACGAATTGGTTTTATACATACTCGTTTTATTTGAATCAATAACGTGTTAACTATATTTTTTGCACTTGTTCCCGTTACGTTATAGGCTACTCGTACAGATTAGATAATAATTATGATTATATGTATTCAATACAAATATTACAAACGTATTCCATATAGGTCCATAATTCGCCAGGAACACTAGTCTACTGTTTTTTTTTCAATAAAGTTGCTTAATACAATTGCGAAAAGTAGAGTTTAATGGACTTTATTTGTCTCTAGGTTAACTAATAGAAGTCTAAACAGGGTATTGGTTTGTGTGAAAAATACTATATTAGTTCTATTACTTACTTGATTGTTTTATGATATTCATGGTGCCTTACTAACTATCTATAGGGACCATACCACCTATAGGTACTTACTACATATATGTACACATGTTGACAAATATACTTCAAAATATTGTCTTCGGTTACCGCGACAGTTACTCATGCAATTTATTATAGTTATATCTATGTCTCATAGTTTTAAAATAAATAAATAAATATTGGGGACATTACACAGATCGACTTAGCCCCAAACTAAGCAAAGCGTGTACTATGGGTGCTAAGCGACGATATACATACATACTTAAATAGATAAATACATAACTATGGAAACGGATTATATCACGTATACTGAATTTACAATTCACCCCGACGTTTCGAACACTTTACAGCGTCCGTGGTCAACGGGTGACACCCATAATTAATTGTAAATTCATTACTTATAGGCGATATAATCCATTTTATTTCATAAATATCCTTCAAATTAAGGAAATTTATTTGAACTATCGAGTTATTAGTTTTTATCTAAAAAGTTAGTAGAATTAACGTCGCATGAGAAGACAAAGGTAATAATGACTTGTGGGCGGCACAATAACCAATACCCGTGGTGATTTTTTTTTACTGATAATAATGACACTCAAACCTCACACCCGGCGCATCCCTTTGACATGGACAAACCTTTTGTTTGAAAAGTTCTAGATGTAGCCGCGCTGTTTTACAAATACCTAGTTAAGAATGGTATTTTTTTTGTTATTTTGGAGTGAGCCACTTTGAAGTGAATATGTATCCATAGTCCTGGTTCTTAACTTGAGCTAGTCGGATAGGGTGTGACAAAAAGCATGAGACTTGACATGTATATAGATAACTTGCAAACACTTAACAGAAAAAAATAAAAGTACGCAGACGCCGAGGTGTCAATGTTTCCCCTCTTTTCCCTCATTTTTATATCACTATTTTCAGTTTTTTTATATTGTCATGAAAACCGTGAAAGCTATAATCACAATATTTAGGAAAAGTATATTCTCCATAAAATTTTCTTCAATACTGTCTGTTAAGGTATAGCTTTAACTCATCATTTTAAAATTATGCTTAAGTCCCCCGCATAATATTTGTGTTTAACTACTAGTGGGATGAGTAGGGGTAGCACTACCGTCTGTTAGTAATATACTTTAAATGGAAATATTGTAGAGAATTTCATGGTACTTCTGCTAAACATCTTTCTGGTAAGTACCTACTCGTAATATTTACTTACCAAAACCTTTAATACCTACCTTTAATAGTTTTCGTGAAAATTTAAAAAGCTAAAAATAGGAGATAATAGTGGGGGAAGAGATTGACTCAGCGTGTTTCTACTTCTATTTATCCTTATGAACGTTAAAGCTATGTGCATACCAACTTTCATGCTTTCTCATTTAGGCCACTGAAAACGCTTGCCCTGATATATAATTAATAATGCCGAAAATGGAAAACATGGAAAAAATCGAGTAGTTAAAATTTGTCCCCCAGTCACAATTGCTCCGCTGTCCCTTTCTCATTTTAGTTATTAAGGTTTTATCATTTTTGGTTCTCATATTCGCTTGAACCAAGAACGCGAACGATCATCAAGCATCACTATAGGTCGAGAACTGATCGGACCCGCGGGTTTTTAGAGTCCGTCGATCCGGACGCACGGACTACACGGGTACCCGGACCTTAATTACACGGTCCCTAATTACCCGTTCCAAACGGGCCAGAAATCCGGATTCGTGTAACACGGGAACGGATACCCGGCAACGGGTACACGAAACACGGACGCGACCGGGAGCCCTAGTGGACACTCTATGTAATAATGCAAACATTGTAAAACATGGACCAGTTACATTTGCCCCCCAGTCGAGATTTGCCCCGCTGTACCTTACATCAACGTTTAGATGCCTCCTTATACTTAGATCGCGTGAACAGTGACATAATGAACCGGAAAATTAAATCAGTTCACTGTACCGAACACAAGTTTGGTAGCTAGTATGTTCCGCTTGTCAAAAATGTCATACAAGAGTGATCGAATGGATATTCTTGAAACCTTTCGATTCGGTGAAACTTCGCAAAATGGCTGATTCCGCACGTGCAAACGAGTACAAACTGTATACAAAGTTACAGTTTTGTTCCTAATTCAATTGCAATAAAGGATAAAAGTGTACACATTTGTGTTCGTCTGTAGTTGTATATGTATATTTACTTTACTGGCCGTGAAGTGACATTAAGCGGTTTCGCGTAATGTTATTTAACCAATTAAGCTGACACGAGTTTGTATTTTGATAATTTAATTTTGGGCGATTGTGAGTCGATATTTTGCCAAAATTTGCACATACATACATACATACAATATCAATATAATAAATGCCACATATGTATAATGGCGAAAGTATACCATGAAATGTAAAAACTAATATAAGATTTTGGTTACTCTATACATCATAATATTAGGTAATTAATACGCTCCAATTACGTATATTAGCATACAATTATCAATATTTCCTAAAATCGCCTATCGCATCGTTATCTAAGCACATATTATCGCACCTTTATCTTCACTAAATAATGTCGCAGACTAGACAGCTCATTGAGCCATGAATAATAAGTATGACTTGAAGATTGTAGCCAAAGTTAAGAAGCCATTTCAACACCTTGAATTATTTAATATTCAAGAGTATAACTACTCCGTCCTTGACTGTTTACAATCTATTAAAAATATCTATAATCCGAGGATTTTCGTATACCTATGTATTTGTATACTGTGTACTCGTACGTACAAAGTTGTATAAATAATTGAAAATAATTTTCAACAACATGTTGAAAGTGCAATTCGTTAAGAGGCCTTATTCCTAAAGACGAGCGTTTTTTGCAAAATAGAACCTTTTTCATTCAAAATTATAAAGAAACTATAAATGATTATTAAAAAAATGATAATGTTCCTAAAAGTACATATCTTAAGCTAGAAAGTCAATTGGTACTACTTTAAAATATGTCTTTTTATACTTCCGAAAAATCAGTTTTTTCGGAAGACGTTTTCAATTTTCATAGTGGGATAGCTCGTTTAGAATCGTGATTGTGCTGTTAAAAATGTTATTTGGGGTAATAAATGATCACAATCCTATTTGTTATATCCTGTACGAGTTAGCTAATACTTTGACATTTTAAGATTTACTTGAAAGGGTGGAAGTTATTTGTTATCCAAGGAGGCAAAGTTGTATTTTAACGCCGAGTGTGGAATTAAAATACAACACGCGAGAAGTAAAATACATTTGCACCCGAGTGTAACACAAAACAAAACAAAACTTTCACTGTAGCGAGGAAACTACAACTCAAAAAATGCGTTTATCACTGCTTCCAGTAGTTCCATAGGTGGTAAATCATCTTTATTACTAGATTCACCTACTTTTATCATTATTAAAGTAGTTAATTTGACTTTATTCAAGGTCAAATTACTTTATCCACTAGTGGATAAAATGCGTTTTTACCCGCTGGTATTAAAGGACAAAACACGTGTTTCCGAACTAGTGAGGGGAAATAGTTATTTGTTATACAAGGGGGGGTTCCACGAGTGTGGAATTGAAAAACGAGCAAGTGAAAGGATTCTATAGTTGAACCACGAGCGAAGCGAGTGGTTCGAGAATAGAATCCTGAACTTGCGAGTTTTTTAACACACGAGAAGTAAAATACATTTGCACCCGAGTGTAACACAAAACTTTTCCCCTCACTATGGGAGGAAACTACAACGCAAAACATGCGTTTATCACTGCTTCCAGTGGTTCCACAGGTGGTAAATCATCTTTATTACTAGATTCACCTACTTTTATCAATTTTAAAGCAGTTAATTTGACTTTATTCAAGGTCAAATTACTTTACCCACTAGTGGATAAAATGCGTTTTTACCCGCTGGTATTAAAGGACAAAACACGTGTTTCCGAGCTAGTGAGGGGAAAAGAAATTGAATGTACCTAATTAACATGTCACTGAAAAAAAATACAAGTTTACAGTTATTAATAAAATAAATAAATCCATTAGTTACGCAATACGCTGTCTTCGTCGAGACTAAATATAGAACAAAATGCACCAACGGCATCGCTACTTTGTATTATGGGAACCAATCTATTCACGAAACAAACTCACCACGTGGAGATCTCGACAACATTTCGAAAATAATCTATTTATATAGTCATTCTTTACTATCGTCTGCTCGTTTGCTTCCAATGTCATAAAACTATGTATAGATCAAACAAAAAAAAATGTTTGTTTCTTGCAGCAGGTAAAGTAAAATACTCATTCGAAATGACTGATTAGTTATTAACTAAATTCTAAAGTTAAGCATTCTACTTGCGAATCTAAAAAAGAAAATTACAAGTGGGTGTCTATTAAGCAATCAGCATTATTCAAATTTAGTATATACATCATACTTTCACGCTGTAGAGACATTATATGAATATAAATTGTTCTTTTGACAATACGCAATTCGAAATTAGATTACAATTTCTAAAAATATTTTTCTGTGACCGCTGGAGTTTGCCCCCAGCAAAGCTGTCATACATTCCTCGACCTTTTGTGTAACAAATGAGGTGGAATCTGGATTAAAATGCTATGCAAAAAAAGATTAAAACAAACTTTTCATGACCACAGACCGAGTTATGTTGTTGTTGTCTTTCACATTGTTGATGTGATGGTCTGTTGTTGATGTGATACCTTTACCTTTACATGACACAAAGGTCATAAGTGTCTATACAGCCCGAAAACTTTTACCACTGTTTTCCTTGGAAATAACAAATTAAGTACTCACGTCAATTAAAATACAATCTGCCCTTTCACTGCTCACGTAATTTGATAAAATCAGAGCGAACTTCTCAAAAATCCGACAGCTTTTATTGCTTATAATTTTAATTTCCGTAAATAGTCTGACAGGTTCCGCAGAAATGTGACGTAAGAACTGTAACAAGGGCAAGTGGGACACGAAAGAGTCTGATTGTGATTCGATATATTATGACTTGATTGACAAAGGTTCACTTCGGAAGCGAGTTATTTCGGGGATATATCCTATTTACAAAGGGTTGAAATTTCGATGTGTACCTATATCTGTGTTTTGACAGTTTGCTGGGATTATTATTTTTGGCTATTCTGCGAAATCAAATCAAACGTCGAAAGAAAGTGATAATGATTGACCCTTGTGGGCAAAATTTCATTAAATTTGTGCTAAAGTACGAAACCAGTTTCATTTGCGTCACACCATGTAAGCACGTGTATAAGATTTAGAGAGGGACGTTTATTGTAGGTATCAAAAAGCTTTACACGACAATTGTAAATCATAAAAAAACAGTATTATTTATAAGGCTACGTACTTATAGGGCCACATTGACCAACGCCCTTAACGTGTCCTAAGCGCACGCGCCTTATCCTGTGTTGCCACATGCCTTTTAAAACATCTGTACTAAAATAATTTTTAAGAAAAAAAACCGCCTTCCTTGGGGTTCTGGTGATAAATACTTTCAAATGTTGGATTATGTTATCAATTCGTCTGTATATTTTTTAATGTTTGTTATTCGATATCTCCGTCATTTCTGAACCAATTTTGAAATCTGGATGATTCTGAAGTACTTACAGATGAGAATGATTATCAGAACGGAACTCTAACCAGGGGCGGCTCACTCTTCATCAGCAGTTCCACTGCACCAAATGTCACTGTTCTGGACGTAAATGCATGCTGTTCTTATAAAAATACCAAAGTCACTATAAGTGTGCCGTTCAGATTTGAGGAGTTCCGTTCTGACCATCATCAGCAATTCCACTGCACCAAATATCACTGTTCTGGACGTAAATGCATACTGTTCTTATAAAAATACCAAAGTCACTATAAGTGTGCCGTTCAGATTTGAGGAGTTCCATTCTGACCATCATCAAGAGTTCCACTGCACCAAATGTCACTGTTCCGTACGTAAATGCATGCTGTTCCTTTAAAAACACAAAAATCACCATATGTATGCCTTTCAGATTTGAGGACTTCCCTCGATTTCTCCAGGATCCCATCATCAGAACTGGGTTCTGAGAAAAATGGGACCAATCTGTATGCATATACATTCAATCAAAAAAAATTTTTCAAAATCGGTCTAGTAACAACGGAGATATCGAGGAACAAACATAAAAAAAAAAAAAAAAAAAACATACAGACGACTTGATAACCCCTTCCTTTGATATTTGGAAGGCGGTTAAAAATTGCTGAAAGTCATGAAAAAAATACAGTCATTTACTGACCAACTAAACAAACGAATGAAGTTTCCTTTACGTGCTATAATCTAAGCTTAGTTTTGCAAGAATTACTCCCTACAAAACCAAACACAGACTTATCTCCAAGCACCAGCCATACATCGACCCAGTCTTTGTATTGCTTGACGGCACTCATGAAACAAAGCACAGAAAACTTCACTATACACATTAATTTAAATGTAACACTACACTATAAATAGAACACTAAAATAACCCCGCAACTGACAGTAAAGCAATTCCACCACAGGTCTAGGTTCAACTGTACGACGATATTGTCCCCGCACAATCAAACAGAGACACAATTTCAAAGTTTACAATCACTTAGAATAATTTCCAAGTAAAAACAAACAGAGAAATAATAGCAGAACAACTTCACTCACCAGTAACACACGAAAGCGAGACACTGTTAGTCTTGTAGATATTTTAAGAATGACGCGCGTCGGCTCGCTCCGACCCTTTTATAGATTCTATCTCCGACTTCCGACTTCCGACATCCGACTTCCGACTTCTGACATTCGACTTCCGACTTCTGACATCCGACTTCCGACTTCTGACATTCGACTTCCGACTTCTGACATCGGACTTCCGACTTCTGACATCGGACTTCCGACAAGATGGCTACTCAATCGTGTGCTTTGTTTACTAAGTCTTATGCCCTATGCATTAGAGTTCACGATTAACACACGGATGTTTGCTTATCAACACGTGCCGAGTACACGTGTTTTAGAGAGAGACAGAGCTATTGATATTGATACCTATGTAGTCCAATAGTGGAGCGATTCGCAAATATTTTTACGCAAATATTATTTTGTGGAACATTCTTATTTATATTGTAAGTAATTTCGCAATGAAATATTTTATCTGTTACTAAATGTTACATTGAATGATATACTCAGGAAGCATAATAACCAATATTAGTCATTATTACCTCTCTGACTCGTAATTGGAACCAAGACATAATATCGGAACGCTATGCAGTTGACAACTGTCAGTGTCAGTATTTCGTCCATGTGAACGTAGTTTGTTGATAAATACGTTTTTCCAACCTGTTTTACATTTAATAATAGTGAATTTTATCAGTGATGACGTAACTAAACATGTGATTAACCATCAAAGATATTATTTGTTAAAATATTCAATGAAATCCCGAAGGAAATATGCACCAAAAAGTTGGTCAAGGAAAAGTTGATTCGCCGTAAGTTTTATATGTAATAACGAGTCCATTTCCTCGTCATAGACGCTTGTTCTGTTACAAGCTTTTAGACAAAAAAAAAACTAAATCTAAATCGGTTCATCCTTTCGGGAGCTACGACGCCACAGACAGACAGACAGATAAACAGACAGACAGACATCCCGTCGTTTTTGCGTCGGCGGTTAAAAAATGTCAAGATCAAGACTGCACACGAAACAAAAAGCAAACAGATGATCTTTACTACTTATAAATAGAATAATCCTTAGATAAAGCATAAAAGTGAATTAATAAGACTAATAAGTCTAAAATCAAAACCCATCATTGCTATTTCCCTGCCATTAAGGCAAGACTTCGCCACACGTATATACTCGTAAATCCACAAACACGGCAACACTAACATATCCAGTCACATTTGTAGACCCGGAGACCGGTTCCCCCGATACGTATCTGCAGAAAAGTGATCTTCGCAAGACGCGGGCGCATAGGCCAGAGCTTGCTTTTGGTCGGTTTGCTTTTTTAGCGATGCTACTTGCGTTGCTTTCTAGATATATAGCGGTGTAAACAACATTATAAATAAGGAATTACTCGCACACGATTAGTGAAAACAGTTACAAAGTATATTTAGAAAAAGATGTTTAAATATGTTTTTAAACATGCACAATTTCAGTGCCGCTCTAAATGTAGGGTTTGAAAGAAAACGAAATCGTGATATTGCTGTGACAGGTTGATAGCAATCGCCCACAATATTTGTCAGTGCAACTTCAATAATCAAAATAATGCTAACGAGTTTTTACTTAGTACCTATCTATCGTGACGTCTGTGCAACAATAAGTTACCTTCGTAATCATCTGTGTACGTAATTGAAATTGTACACCTTTTCTAATGTCAGCATTAAAGATATAGTTACACACATATAAGAAATACAAACATGGAACGGTCGGTGTTAAAGGATACGGCATTACTCATAAAACTAGTTAATTGCATGAGGCATTACAATATTTCGAAATATAAAGTAATTAAATGTAGGTGTAGGTACCTATTATTATAATATCAAAAACTTTAAGTGTGTTAACGATTGCTACCGTAGTTTTCATATTATCATAACATTATTTAGAATCAAATTGCAATAAGAAGAATAATAAGCACCGTACCTACATTACATTATTCTCATTCTTTTTTTTTTATAAATGGGCTTACTCTTGGCCACAGACTAGCCGAAGGCAAAGACGTGGCCTACGATGGAGTGAGCTCGCCCAGAAGATGTCTTTTGTCGTTATAAGAGAACCTTCCGCAAACCTCTTCGTCATTAACATCTCTCTCTCTTGAATAACGCTCTTTGCAGTACGGTCTCTGATTTCATAGAAATATTTACCTAGTAGGAAATATTACTCCTAATCTTAGCATGTTTTCTTTATCCATAACCTATTATACTTTTCGTTTCGACATCTCATCAACTTTTTGAACCTTTTCCTTTGGTCTACCGCAAACTATCTCATATGATTTGCTTGCATTACCTTTGTGCAATTATTAACTTATTTACTATTAGTCTATTACTAATTAATAAGATAAATATTTGGTAAAAATGTAGTTAACGTTACTAATACAATACAATATACTTTTTGTTGCACACCTCACATAGTTTACTGATAATTGTTGACTAATAGAATTATGCAACGATGTTTGATAACAGCACAATGATGAAACGAAATGGCATCACTCCAATATGAATGAGTACTGTGTTTACAAACAGTAGGAACTAAAAGTAGTCCATTTGACTCATATTCCCATTCTACATTCCTACTGTAACTAATAATCAAACGAGTAAGCATTATGAACCATATTACATGTAGAAAAGTCTGCAAAATGTCACAATGTCGTAAGCACATACGTAAATCTTTCCAACGATCAACATGAAATTCAAGAAATGCCATTTGGATTGAAGCGATCGAACAAATCAATCGGTTCAAATAGTTTGGCAACACTACACAATTACACATTAACGGAATGGGTGGGGCACATGTGCCATATTATGAATCTCATAAATCACTATACATATACTTTGTTTTTTCAGTTTCCAGTTTAAAAGTATTGATAAAAATCTTCCAGTAAATCTCACATCAAATAACGTTCTATTTAAGTAATGTTTAAAAAACACTTTCATTTTTCCTAATTATTTATTAATTTCTTAGTTTGACTTATACTAAAGTATGTCTAATAAGTTTTTTTGTTATATTATTGCCATAGTTTACTTGGGGAGATAAGTGCGCATTTCCCTATCAGAGTTCGTTATGTTATGTTATGAGAAATTGGCGTCTGCATGATTTTCTGTTCCATTTTATCCATGCATTAAATTGTAACGGTACTAGATTTTAATAAGCAGCAACATTCAATTGTAATACGTAATGTTGCAGTGTATTCGACTAAACGAATATTTTTCGCTAGCCAGGGTCTATCAACCAGCTGTCAGATATTAATTACGAAAGCAGTTTTGCAAGCCCGACTCAAATACCCTGACACTCTGAACCTGTATTGGGTGCCTTCTTATCATCCATATCAGATATGAGAGATAGTGATCAATCCAACCGATTTATATATGCCAAAGAAAATTGAGTATCATAGAGGCTTCTTGTCAAATTATATTATAAAGACACATTACATTTACCTACTGCCAGCTTTAGTTTAGACACAAAATTTAAAAATTTAAAACTTCAAATGAACACTTGACCCATATTCTTTCTCCGTTATGTGTTTTATATCTGTTAAATAATTGTCAGTATCGTTATCTGCACGAATAATGATAAAAAGTATAACGCCATCTTTTCGGATATATTTTATACAATTATGAACCTCCAGGCAGGCAATTATGGTCGCGCGATAAGTGATAAAATAGCAGGCCGTCCCTATCTAGGGTTGCCAACTTTTTTTTAGGGAAATATAGTATTTTAGAAAATTCCATCTAAAAAATATAGTACACCGAAATAAAATATAGTACGGTACACATAATCGATAACCAAGTCGTAGATATCGTTCTTTCTGTCCACTCTAAGGGGCTCCATTCGGTTTTCATCGATTTTTGACAAGCTTTGTGTTGCATTGGTTCTCTTCATAGACCTATATATTTAGGTTTAGGTTAGGTTTAGGTTTAGGTTTCCTATTTCAGTGGTTCTCTTATTTAAGTATCGTCGAAAGTTGTATGGCCGAATATCACTTCCCAACTCACGTTTCGCGGAATTTTATTCCGCCGAATGTTCATTTCCCAACTTATTGTTTTATTTGCCAAGCTCACATTTTTTAAATTTATTGACAGGTATGCAATTTTTACTTACGTACCTATTAATATTCTTTTAATTTCAATAGTTACCTACTTACTTTTTTTACAAGACCCATATTTAAAAAAAAAGAATACCCATATTATAAGTTCTTATATTTTTTATGAAATTTGACATTGTTTTAAAAACATTACTTCAATGAAATCTAGATTTTTATAAAAATGCAAAAGCGATTTTAATTTTAAACTAATTAAGGCAAAAATTTTGACCAAAGAACCAGTTTCGGTCCTAAAATAGTTCAACTTTGATGCTAATTGCTAAATATCACAGAATCAATGAGCTGTGAAGTAGGTACTTAATTATGGGATGCTAGTTTGTTTAATGACGATTCTGTTAATATGATATGCTTTATAAACTATTATTAATAACTATAATTAACTATAATTTATTTAGAAACTATCGTAATATTCATAATACCAATGGATTCAAATCGAAGCTCATCGGAGTAGAGAATCTCCTTAAGAAATGTCATTATTTAATATATCATGGAAAAAATACAAATGTTTGCAAACAACGATGGCTTTATACGTAACTGCAATATTTGCAGGTCAGAACGAAGTAATGAAATGTACAGTGAAGGTTAAATTTGAATAGCGAAATTTTTTCATTATCAAAACGCCGCTCCTGGCGGTTTTTAGTGTTCGTTTGGCATGGACCCCAAAAATATAGTACTTTTGCGTACTATATATGTTTCATATAGAATATGTATTGGCCAAAATATAGCAGTACTATATATATAACGGTTGCAACCCTATCCCTATCGCACTATTTGTAAGTGCGATAGGGACGGCCTGATATTTTATCGTCTATCGCGCGACCATGCTTCCCGTGCAGGTCTTTTGTAGCTATTTTCTTTTTTTTCAGTACATTTTTGTATTGCCAATATATAATGTGTTTATGTGACTGTTTAGTTTCTGAATAAACTAAAAAAAAAAAATGTTCGACTTTCCGAGCAACTTCTTTTTCTTCGACTTTATTTATTTTATACGGAATTACAGTGCGTGCTTCTAAAATCACCTTCGGATTTTAAAACCATATTACTGGAAGAAAACTTTTTAACAAAAAATAAAACCGCCTTCAAAAATAAGCGCGTTACAAAACACGGAGAAACTAAAAAGCCAAAAATAATAAACCTTTCAATTCAGATTTCTTATCGTATTGCAATAAGCTAAACATCCAAATTATAAACAAATCATTATTTTTGTAGTCGGTACCAGACCTGTTCGTCGCCTTGCTATTGCCTGTTTGCCCCACCCAACCATACACAGGCTGGTACCGACTCCAAAAATAATTGATTTGTTTATAATTTGGATGTTTAGCTTATTGCAATACGATAAGAAATCTGAATTGAAAGGTTTATTATTTTTGGCTTTTTAGTTTCTCCGTGTTTTGTAACGCGCTTATTTTTGAAGGCGGTTTTATTTTTTGTTAAAAAGTTTATTTATTTGTTGATTTTTAGTGGTTCCTAGTGATATTATATGTATCAGTCCGAATATATGTAGGTACAGTAGTGAAAGAATTATCCTTTAACTCCTAACCATTGAGGAGTTGACCTTCCATCATCAGCTCAGTTGATTTTTAGTGGTTCCTAGTGATATTATATGTATCAGTCCGAATACATGTACAGTAGTGAAAGAATTATCCTTTAACTCCTAACCATTGAGGAGTTGACCTTCCATCATCAGCTCAGCCACATAAAATTATTACCATCAGACGTAAATACTGGTGTACCTTTGAAAAATAGACTAAAAACATTACATGTGCCTATAACATTTGAAGAGTTCCCTCGATTTCTCCAGGATCCCATCATCAGACCCTGACTTGGTGCCAATGGGACCATCTCGGGGTTATACCGGTTCGATCAAAAAAAAAATTTTGAAAATCGGTCTACGATTCTCGGAGATATCGAGTAACATACATACAAAAAAAATAAAAAAAAAATAAAATAAAAAAAAAAAAAACATTCAGTCGAATTGAGAACCTCCTCCTTTTTTGAAGTCGGTTAAAAACAGAGGCCAGTCTCCATACGATTACTTCCGACCGAATTCACCCGAAAACCGAGGACCCTTTTAGTCAGTTAATCAGTATCTTTACCTATACTTTGATATTCCGTGCCGGTAGATACTTGGCGCATGTTCCTAATTGAGTGTTCGGTACGAGTCGCACGCGCACTCTACCACTACCTTATACAATTTGTCGCTTGCAAGTCTTGCAACATCACTTTCACTTACGGACTTAGACGAATTAAAAAGGCTTGCCAATTTTGTGATGTATGCTGTAGCTGTATATATGAGGTAATTATCAGTTACCTAATTTGCATACCATTTTCTATACGACACTGTCAAATGTCTATATTCTGCGTATATTATTTGTATGAAAAAAGTGTCTCTTACTGGGTCTTTAGAATGTATAATTTGATGACGTGAATTGCAAAAAGCAAGAAAAAGTTGATTCACCCACTTGTTTTATTCATGTATTAGAGATAATAAAATATGAATGTCAGTTTTTTCGTTACTCGTAGTCCTACGCAACAGAATTATCTGTAGCTCGTTTCCGTAGTATGATTAGCTGGGGATTATTTGTGATATTACCTATTTAAATTGTATTACTTTCATAACAGATAAGCTACGTAACGCTTTGTTGGAGTTGAACCCATCATTCATTTTTATACGTGAGTGGCCCCATTGCCGCCATTTTTACATATTCAAAATTAGATAGATAATTTAAAAAGTCTAAAGGTCATTTTAGTCCTTAAGTAAGATGAAATAGTTATTTGTTATACAAGGGGGCAAAGTTGTATTTTAACGCCGAGTGTGGAATTGAAAAACGAGCAAGTGAAAGGATCCTATAGTTGAACCACGAGCGAAGCGAGTTTTTTAACACACGAGAAGTAAAATACATTTGCACCCGAGTGTAACACAAAACGGAAAAATATATTTTTTAAGCTTTATTTAACTTACCCACTAGTGGATAAAATTCGTTTTTACCCGCCTCGTGTACCTACTATAATACATATAATTTTATAATTATGAATTACGTAGTCATTAATTAATACAAAAAACGTATTTACTTGAAGACGTTTCCACAATTTATCATAATCCGGTAATTTCTATAGAGACAAGCACTCGCAAAAGTCGCAAACATCAGTTGATTCTATCGATTTTATATTTATTTATTCTTATAAAAAACATGGCTGTAAATGGTTAATACCCACAAGTTTACTACACATTTACGTACTAAGTGGAAATTGCCAAGTCAAGTGCCATTAGCGGTCTTTACTTTCTTTCATGGTGCTTATATTATATTAGATCTCTCTCACGAGATTAGATTTCATGAGGTATACAGATAGAGAAAAGAAACTTTTAATTTATCACATAATCGCAAATATACTGTTCATGCAGGCAGCGCAATTCCGAATGACAGAAATGCTGGGATAATTCCGAAAGGGGAATCTTGATATGATGGAAATACTTCAGTAATTAGAAGACTTTCGAAATTACCCTAGTGCACCTTACTGCTTGGTTAGTTACGTACAAAAAAAATGTTAACGAATCACTTCTTGACTTAAGAGTAGGTACTTTTACAACTTTTACATGATGTACTCGTAGTGCGACGTTTTCCACCAGATTTGCGGTTGCTAGGATGCGCTACAGTTGTACACATAGCAAATAGGCAAAGGAGACTGTTTTATCTCGCCAAAAACATTATGCAGGATGTTATAAAATATCTCAGAGCTTAGGTCGACGTACTCTCGCCCGATTCTACCCACATTCGCATTCTGTTTATCTATTTCTTCTGCCAAGTTGACCCGATTGCTCATATCAGTTTCATTTATTAAGTCCAGAGCTGTAGGTATATAGTCTTTATATGCGTCGTTTCCTGGATCTGAGACTGCATTGCTGCATTAGCTGCTGCGTTGGCGTCTTCCTCATTAGGATTTAACTCGTAAATAGCACGTCAGAGGCAACTGCTCAACGTAGGTATCGATTTATATATCTGACATCTCATACGATTCCGGTCGAACATTAAATTTTAAGCAGGTTTGGCGTCAACTCTTTGATTTTGACGCCAATGTATCAACAATATTCTTAGGGTCGTATGGCATGTCCTTACAAAGTAGGTACTAGGTAATAATACATGTCTATGTAATTGCTTATTGAATCGATTCGTGAAACATTGAACCGCGAGTCGCGGCGCTTGATTTGGTATGGCGTCTGATACGCCCACGTTCGAAATTTCGAATGTTGTTACTTCCAATAAATGTATTAAGATTAATGATAATTTATGTATTTTAAGGTTAAGGTAACAAGTGGGTGAGTTCGAAGAAATCTGAAAATAGCTTCTAAATTACATGTTTATTAAAGACGCCACTTCTCTTCAGATACTGGAAAGTATGCAACTGCAGCTCGAAATTTGCGTTTTCAAAAAATAAGTAAGTATTTAAAAGAGTTATTAAGAATCATATTTTTTGCTGCGAGTATAAACATTTCACTGTTTTTTTTTGTATTATTGCAGTATAAATAGACTTACAATGACGGACTCTTGGGAAACTTATAGGTAATCAACGTGGAATCTGATAATTTTGTTTCATAACAAAATTAGTACAAGTATTGTAATGTAAGTTACCGACATCACTTCTCGTGACAACGTTATTTTATCTAAGTACTTAGGCATTTTCTAAGTTTGAATGATTTTCTCTGTGAATGACCCCAAAAATAAATATCCACTTATAACTAAGAATATTTAATATTTGCATAGCCTATAATCGTAATATTGTTTCAGTTGTTTATCACACCTCTGAAAAGATTTAACTTTATTTTATTTATTGTAAAAATATTCAGTAATCAGTATGTACCGCGTGGGATCTAATTGAGAAAGTTGGGCACTACCGTTATGTCACATGTTTCGCGCAGTGCGCCACATTCGAACAAAGACAACTGTATTTTTGTATTGTCCATGTATGACGAATGTTTCAGCCATGCATCTCCGTTGGCAGTCAATAAACCGAACATAAGGAGCCTAAGCAGGTGAAGGTCTTTAAGATACACGATCCACTAAGTACTTGAACACTCTTAACAAATGAGTCGAGCGATAAAAACACTTAGACAAAAACTTTAAAAGTCATCATTTTTTTTGGTATAAGGTACAGAGGGGCAAATCTCGACTGGGGAGCAAATGTAACTGGTCCATTTTTTCCATGTTTTACAATGTTTGCATTATTAAATAGTGTCCACCGGTTATATATGGTAGGCGTGTTCAGTGGATACATGTAGAACTCAACATTATAGTGTAATAATGAAAAAAATGAATCAGTTACAATTGCCCCCCAGTCGAGATTTGCCCCACTGCACCTTACCCAAACATAATGCAACTATGTTGAAGGTATTCGTAACATTCAGATTCACGATCGCAACCTTGTATGATTTACGCTAGGAAAGCATTAAAGTATTGTTCCGGTGGTTTCAGGTAATTAGCCCGTGTTTACCGACGTTAATTAATTCGTTTACCGGAACCGATAGCGTCCCTTGACGAGGAAATGTAAAAAAGTAAGTTTAATTAGTTACCATGATCTTTCGTGACGCCACGAGCGGCGACCGCAAACCGCGTAAGATTTCATTACATTTAGGTCACGCGGAAAGACACATGCGGATTGTGGACATGTGCCACAACTGCCACAACATTGACAACAACGGGCTAAATTAAAAGCTAGTTAAACCTCCATTTTCCGGTGGTGACGGGTTAAGAATTTTACCAACATATTTCCTTCCGGGGGTGTTGTGGAAGCCGACTGAGGAATATGATTCTCAGTTGAGATGGGATTGGCTAGCAAATTTTGGTTTCTTTTAACCCCTTCATTCCTAAAAGTGGCACTGAAACTTGAGCAGTTTCATGTGCTCTGCCTACCCCTTATGAGAATATAGGCGCGAGTTTATTTCCGTGAATGCTGTGGAAGCCGACTGAGGAATATGAGTCTTCAACCCATTGCACATTGCTAAAAATGGCACAGAATCTAGCGCAGTTTCATGTGCTCTACCTACCCCTTACGGGAATACAGACGCCAGTTTATGTATGTACTATGTAAAACCTGTGTAGTTAGAAGTTAGAATAGAATGACAATACGCCGGTAGCGAGCACCGCTATAAAAAAGGCACAATTCCCCGGTTCAATGACAAACGCAAACAATGCCCGACGACGGATTCGAACACGAAGCCAATTGGAGAAATCCGCAGTGTGGGCGACGCACGGTGGTGCAGTGGCGAAACAACCAGGGATCTGAATTGCAATGAGCTGGTATACCACTGACTTAAGGCTTACCTACATGAATAAGTCGCCTATCAATCAAGACTGTTCTATGCTAGTTTGCTAATAAATAGGTAGGTAGCCCATTTCACTCAGTGGTCCACGGAAACGAGAATCTATTTGGGTAGTAGTTAGTCCTTTGTATAGGAAACAATACAAAGTTGCCTACTTATTTCGATAATTAACCATTTCAAGTAACAGTCGTGATAGGCTGCATATACGGTAAAGGTTACAACAACGACCTTAAAAAGATATCATCAGCCGTTTTCGAAGTCATTTCATGAGTCAGAAACGGCCATTACCGATAATCACCAGTGCATATTATGTTTAGCCACGTTCAGCTAAATACTTTCCAGAGGATATTTATTATTTTACATTTAATAATGTAATATATAACACAGCCAAAATCGTAATATTGCTTCAATCAACGTTTACAGATGCTTCTTGACTTGACTAATAAGGGAACTACGAGTAGTTTTTTTTAGCCGCGAATTAATTGATGTTTTTGCAGTGTTTGCTGACCTTATCCTAGAATCATGTCGACCGTATCATATTTAGAGCTGCAAAAGTGAAGTCTTTTTTGTGGTGTTAGAAAACTTTTGCGACCACACCGCGGGGCCTCAACGTAATTCAATATAATGGGAGGCGTAACCATAGATAGTGTCAATAGACTCAATGGAGATGATTGTGCAGCTTGCGCAATTGTTCTTCCACCTAATTCAACATAATTACATCTACTTATTTATGCGGTTATAATAGGCAAATAAATATAGGTATTACGGTCATACAGGTGTGTAACTGATGGTAACTGTAAACAGTAGTAATAACCACCTGATTATTTTGCCGGCAGTCCTCTCGTTTAAAAAAACTATAAATAGCAGGAAATAAAGGTAGGAAGTCATATCTTACCTGTTTCTGCGTCTTATCAGGAAGTATGATAGAGAGCTCGAAGGAGCGGTTCTTCTTGTCTCGACTGCCCGAGCGCATGAGCTTGGAGGAGGAGCGAGTGATGCTCTGCGCCTTCTCCGGCAGCTTCAAGGCCACGATGGACATGCTGCGCGAGAGCCTCCGGCCCAGCTTGCGCGTGCGCAGCGACATGGACCCGCTCAGCCCGCGCTTGCGCTCCGGCGCCTCCTCCACATCCTCACCGTTAGCACCCGCCATCGCCCTAACAAAAAACACCAGCTAACAATTCAACAATTCACATTTCAAACTGAAACATCACTAGACACTTTCGCGTGAAAGTCTTCTGTCACACAGTCATCGCGTCACTCTAAGGAGTCTACACTTCCACTGTTTATTTACACATAACCACTGCGTCCTGTATCCGAAGGAGCCTCAGATCATATGCTCGTGGAGCCGGTTTCGGGCCCCGATGCGTGCGATTTAGCGTATAAACGCAAAGCCAAGATGCGACTTCTGAAACGTGAATGGAGTCGATTGTACTCGAGTGAGTTTAAAGAGGGCGCGTTATCGGTCGGCAGCGGCGAGTGCAGCGACGTGCTCGCGGGCCTTCGCTGTCTGAACGACTAGACTGTCGGCGCGCCGGCCGGGGCGCCGCCCCCGCCGTCACTTAGCGGCCGTGCGCTAAAATCAAATTACTTATCAAAATGCATTGTCACAATTGTAAGTGATGCGGCACAAACAAATGGTCTGTGATTAATCTTGGCACAATAGGCTACAGAGCGCTCCCACGAAACGTCTTGACTGACTCGGAGCATTAGACACGGATCAGGACAGGATACGATTAACGGGATAAGGCGTGACATCTAAAAAGGATTACTTTTCGTCCACCGGCATCCATTACTTTTTACACTACAGTTGTAATTTTAAATTTTAGGTAGGTATAGCTATTAGGTTTGCTTTATGTTATAGGCCAACAAACGTGCAAACTAAATAAGAAAAATTGCTACTGTGCAACTATGTCAATCGCTACATTTTGCAAATAAAAAATCTTTATCTTTAAAACATATATAGGTTACGGTGACTGCTTTCCACCAGGAAGACCGTATGCCTGTTTGCCACCGACGTGGTATAAAAATAACTAATTATAGTTTGAATTTTTTGAAACGAACGTTTCTAAACAAAGGTATTGTTCCTTTTGTGTTGAGCGGGAGCTTCTGTATTTGCACGCGCTAAGACAACAAGAAGCAACTGTATCCTGATAATTGTAAGGTTCAAATCTGTACAGCAGCAAATTTGAGATAGATTATTTTGGAAATGTGAAGCGATAGACCACACCGCTATAGGTGCGAAAATACAGCGCTTCTAATCTAATACTTTGATACTTGATGGTGTAAGTATAGTACATATAGTTATAATAATCATCGGTAATATGTCAGTCTGTATAATAAAAATAACACGTTTAAACAGCGAAACTGCCAGATTAAAAGGTTGATAAGCACCTGGCACCTTAAGGTGTCATCGCAAAGTGACAATAAACACTGATAAGGTTTTTCAATCTGACCGCCATTGTTATGTTTTGTTATAAATACGGTTTACGGTTTGTTTAGTTATTTATGTTATTTTATTTATCAAGACTTGTACCTAATATTTATGTAATTACTATTTATATATTGCTATACAGAGTGGGGCCTGTAACAAAGGCGAATAATTAAACTGTAGGCTATTCTCCTTATACTGATCAACATTTGTTCGGCGACTTTTAAAAATAACTTGTATTTTGATTTTTATCACCCTTGAAAGCTTTTTCTAAGAGGTAATGTATTGCGAATTCTGTTAAGTCTAAAGTGTGACAGACAACGTCAATGACAACAATAATGGCGTACATTGAAGCTAATATTTATTTTGTATGAAAAATTTAAAATTTAAAAACTTCATAATTTTTAAAAGTCACTGAACAAATGTTGATCAGTATAAGGAGTACAGCCTACAGTTCAATTTTTCGCCTTTGTTACAGGCCCCACCCTGTATACAATTGTTGATTGTTAACAAAATCATTAATAAAAAATAACAGTGATAATATACGTGTTTCATTACTTACAGCACCACCACCAAGTATCAAAGTATTAGAAACGCTGTATTTTCGCACCTATAGCGGTGTGGTCTATCGCTTCACATTTCCAAAATAATCTATCTCAAATTTGCTGCTGTACAGATTTGAACCTTACAATTATCAGGATACAGTTGCTTCTTGTTGTCTTAGCGCGTGCAAATACAGAAGCTCCCGCTCAACACAAAAGGAACAATACCTTTGTTTAGAAACGTTCGTTTCAAAAAATTCATACTATACCTATAATAGCGAAAATGTATCAAATAGCTGCTTGGGAATTTTCCTGTGTCCTAAACCTGAGTAGTAAATTTCTCCTTAAACCAATTAGGTACGGGATTCTTTTCGCACTCATTAATCTCATTATGTTTGTAAGGATATCTCAATTGTCTATAGCATGTCCTTTATAATAAAAATACCTGTTAAGAAAATATTTGCAAAGGAAATGAACTAGAGAGAACCTAGTAGTTTTTACGCCAATTCATTGATTGGTGTTGAGTTACGCAAACCCTGTTCCATAAATGCCTAGGAATGCCGATGATTATCTAAGATCTAAGTACAAAGCATATTACGTATCAGTTCAGGTCGCTAGGTTTACTTGTTCTTGTTACAGCTGTATTAACTTCAAGGCAATCGAGTTTCAAATACGACTTGAGCATATAACTTCGCAGTGTTTAAAGTTAAACATGTCACGATAACAATACTTGGTTTGCTTTAAGAATAATCTTTGTTTTGAGAAGGTATCTAGGATGTATAATATTTTTTCTAACTACACGTATCCGTAGATAATTTTCTGAACTCTACCAACACTCTACTTCTAACACCTGCACTTGCTATTTCACGAAGTCTAAACAAGCCTTAAGATCGATAGTGTTGAAAATGATGTGGAATTTCTACTACATATGTTTTTTAGGGTTCCGTACCTCAAAAAGGAAAAACGGAACTCTTATAGGATCACTTGTGAGTCTGTCTGTCCGTCTGTCACAGCCAATTTTCTCCAAAACTACTGAACCGATTAACATGAAATTTGGCACACATATGTTAACTTGTGTGATCCAAAGACGGACATGTAATTTAAATTAAGAAAAAATAATTACAAGGGCCACATTTAGGGGTGCGTATCGATCGATATAACATTTTTTGATATATTTTTAGTCGTTATTAACGATCATTTATTTGCAAAAATTACTTAAGTGCCTTTAAAAAAGGAGGCGCTTAAGCCCTTCTTGTGGTGTACGGAACCTTTGCAACGGGAGTACAACTCGCACTTGACCGGTTTTTTTTCTTAAAACTCATTCTTAATTCCAAATGAACTAAACACGGTGTACTCGTATCTTAGTAGATATACCATTTCCGCAAGCGTTCCAAGAATTAAAAGTTAATTAGGTACTTACCTACATTTGTACCTACATACTGTTTTGTGCAACAAGCTCTCAAAATACTTAAAAGGACTTCATGTGCACACTACATCACACTACAGTACCTAGATGTTAGTGGCGCCCTCAAACACTAATCACCATTAAATAAATCAGGCAGTATTTAAGAGAAAAGAACATAAATAAATAAATAAATATTATAGGACATTCTTACACAGATTGACTGAGGCCCACGGTAAGCTCAAGAAGGCTTGTGTTGTGGGTACTCAGAAAACGATATATATAATATATAAATACATACTTATATACATAGAAAACATCCATGACTCAGGAACAAATATCTGTGCTCATCACACAAATAAATGCCCTTACCGGGATTCGAACCCGGGACCGCGGCGTACCAGGCAGGCTCACTACCGACTGCGCCAGACCGGTCGTCTATTATTACACTTATTGAAAATTTGATTGACTTATTTAACTTAACTACCATAAATTCTTCCGTTTTTTTAACCGCTCTAAACTTTAAATTTAAGGAAAAGAAACTAAGAAACCTCACATGAATATGGAAACCATAATCAGGTTCAAGATTCGAACACGATAGTTTTCTAACATATTTATGTGTGCCACTGCCATACCGATATTTCACAATTCACAAGCCGGGTCAACTTTTACTGGGCTAATAAGATACGCGGCACCTGACGCCTAGAAAAACAGATTCATAATAATATAATATAAAATACATGCATAATGAATCAGAAATTAATCGGTTTCATTTGAAGGGTATGTTTTAGAAATCTGGATTGGAAACTTACCATAACTTGATTTAATCATGTTTAGATGTAAACACATTAATAGGAAAATTGTGAAAAGGTAGTGATTTATGAAATTTATATCAGTAATCTTATTTACTTATAATCTTATTTAAATTCGAAATGGGCATGAAATTAAAGTATCAGAATACTATCAGGGATTTCATAGTGAAGTGTCAAATTGGCGTTTAGTCTTTATTTTATTTTTTGATTATGGGCTACGGCATAGACATAACATACAAATATAGACCGAAAATATTAAACAGGATCTAACGAGGAGGAAATAACGATAAAGAGACAGATATAGCTACTGTAACGATCTTCAATCGGTACCCCACCACTTTTTCTCTTCAACTTTAGAACGATTTATTTTATCCGATCCGATATCGGATGTAGCAAGGAAGCTTAAAGACAAATGTCAACGATGGCGTCTTTTTTTGTTTTTATTAAATTCCGTTAACTTTAAGGGAAGGTTCATTAGATAAAATACAACTAATTTCTCTAAGAAACTAGCGTCTTAACTCTTACGGTTACCGAGTTATTAAAAAAATAAGAATAATTATTCAACACGTGTGTGACAGCCTTTACCACTTCCTAATGTTATTTGTTTTGACATGTGCCGTCAATCACTTGAAACTAACTTGAATGTGAACAACATTATTAAGGGGTTATATTAAGGGTCTCTCACACTGATTAATTCATTTATTATGTATGAAAATGACGAAAAAATTTTTTTGCGATTCAACTAGAAGTGATAAATACAGGGTGGTTCCGGATAATGAAACTAACAACATGTCGAATTTAACGGAAAACAAAAAAAACACGGTGTATCAGGATATCGGTTCAACAATATTGGATCAATTTTGTCGTAATGGAAAGTGCTGCCATGATGACGTCACAACCTGTCAATCCTGTCATCTAGGGGTTTCTACAATCAATGGCTTATGGCATAGTTTAGGTCTAAAAAGTAATTAATATGATTCTAAAAAGACTATTAATTAGTCGTTGTCTTGTATCAACTATGACAAACCATAGACAGAAATTCCATTATCATTGTGACAAACCAACCGAATGGCCATGGCCGTTGGCGTAAATCTAAAATACTAAGTTCACACTGATGTGACATTTTGTAGTATTTTGATTTTTAAAATGGGTTGTTAAAAGCCTAGCAGTATATAACAGCAATTGAATTTATCTTACATACCCCTAATGATTGATCAGTAAGTGCCTTTCAATTTTAAGATAAGATAAAAATAAATTATTGCACATAAACAGGAACAGTGCAACTGCAAAACACCACTGATTTTAATTTTACAACGGTTGGTACTTCGTGCAAGTTTCCGAGGCCAATTTTGTATCAATATACCATACACACCTACACTTATGCAGTGAGTGGTTGTCATCCCGTCGTCCAAACCACAATAGAACTCATATCCCACAGACGACACCCACGAGAGGAAAGGGACATGCGCGGATCCACAGACGACACCCCCTGGAGCCTAAGTTGGCCATACAAATAGACCACGTGACCCCCCCCTGGGGCCCCGGGCCTTTACCACGTGACCCCCCCCTGGGCACGAAGCTGGATCCGCGCTTGGAAAGGGAGTGGTAGAATCTTCTAACCTTTCAAAATACTCATTGAAGAAACTTGGAAACTCAGTGCGTTTGGTTCACTTAATAGTTTACTATTAAGTGAACCAAACGCACTGAGTTTCCAAGTTTCTTCAATGAGTTTTCACGCGATTCCTATAACGAGTAGCAATGAACTACCTACAATGTACGTTTGAAAGACATTTAGGACTTTAGTCCGTTTGTACGTTTCCGAATGTACGTTTGAAAGACATTTAGGACTTTAGTCCTAAATGTCTTTCAAACGTACATTGTAGGTAGTTCATTGCTACTCGTTATATGAATCGCGTGAGTATCCGAATTATGTCCAGTCACTTTAATTATTGCACTCAGCAAATTAGCGTCATCATTGAGTAAATATACCAATTTATTTGCACCTAATGAAATTTCCCCAGAGTCTATTCAAAGGAATCCTATATTATTGCTTGCGTGCCATGAAATAATCTATCGATTATTTGTACAATTTACTAAAAAGTTAATACATATATAACTCTACTCGTAGTATTTACGGTATTTGTAAGTACGCAGTATAAGTATTTTTACTTAAAAAAATCATACCTAAATGTAATAGTAAACGTAATATATAAGAAACTTTCAGCACCTGTTAACCAGGAAGCAATGCTCAGTTGAATGTACAGGAATAATTATATCAATTGTTACAGGACTGTTGTAACATTCATTGCATCAGCTCTTGAACTCATAATCTTTTTGTAATTTACTTGATTATGGGGGCCATTTTACGTCAAAGATATACACTTTCTTGGTTAATCATCATCTTAATCATTAAAGCGACGTTATTATAACGACTTCATCATAATTGGACTCTAGCAAACTAAGATCCACTTGCACCAATCACTTAACTCAGGTTTAGTGGGCTGTCATCTGTCAAATTCCATATAAAATGGTGGGTTAACCCTCCATTTTCGTTCGTGCAAGTGGCCTGTGGCCTGTGGCCTGTGGGGTGTGTGGGGCCCATTTCTCAAAACTGAAAGCTACAAGTTACAAGCGGAAGTCTCTTTTCAACTTGTCATATTAGACATTGACTACCACTCGTAAATTGTAACTATTGTAGCTTCGAGAAATGGGCCCCACCCAGTTGTTGGTCTGACCAGGTTAGCAAATCGCTTTCCGTCAAGGTATATAAATAAATAAATAAATATTATAGGAAATTCTTGCACAGATTGACTGAGTCCCACGGTAAGCTCAAGAAGGCTTGTGTTGCGGGTACTCAGACAACGATGTATATAATATAAAAATACTTATATACATAGAAAACATCCATGACTCAGGAACAAATATCTGTGCTCATCACACAAATAACTGCCCTTACCGGGATTCGAACCCAGGACCACGGCTTAGCAGGCAGGGTCACTACGCGCTAGGCCAGACCGGTCGTCAATATATGATGTCTTGGGAGTCCCGAGGGATCGAAAAGCCTGAAAATCTGTCATCCGGAGTCCAGTCCAGAGTCTTGTGGTTCACCGTTCACCAGGTGGTCACGACCCTGAGCATTGAGGAGAGTGAAGCAAGGCAGGAGAGTTAGAAACTCGTCTCTATACTCGTATATACATACAGTACTAATATTATAAATGGGTAAGTGTGTGTGTCTGTTTGTTTGTCCGTCTTTCACGGCAAAACGGAGCGACGAATTGACGTGATTTTTTAAGTGGAGATAGTTGAAGGGATGGAAAGTGACGTAGGCTACTTTTTATCTCTTTCTAACGCGAGCGAAGCTGCGGGCAAAAGCTAGTATAAAATATAAGTAATAACTTTATCACAGTACGATCCTTGTAGTTTCGTCTTGGCAATTATTTAAGTACATGAAACTGTTTTGGGTGAGATACAGGGTATTTTTAATGAAGCGCTGGTGGCCTAGTGGTAAGAGCGTGCGACTTTCGATCCGGAGGTCGCGGGATCGAACCCCGGCGCCTACCAAGGGGTTTTTCGGAACTTAAATATGTACGAAATGATGTGTGCCAGTCGCTTTTCGGTGAAGGAAAACATCATGAGGAAACCGGACTAATTCCAATAAGGCCTAGTTACCCTTAGGGTTGGAAGGTCAGATGGCAGTCGCTTTCGTAAAACTAGCCTACGCCAAATCTTGGAATTAGTTGTCAAAGCGAACCCCAGGCTCCCACGAGCCGTGGCAAAATGCCGGGATAACGCAAGGATGATGATGACGACAGGGTATTTTTAATAGTTTTAATATTAATAATAAAAGAACGAAAATGTAAACAAACGAAATTCCAATATATACCTACGTAATTACATACTTCAAAGAATATTGTAAGTTGAAGTACACCTACTGCAAAATACTAACAACAATAATCGTTAAATATTCGTCCCACGTATACATTATCTTATTGTTCGTATAAGACATATGACCTTCAGGCCCCGTAGCCGAATGGCATTTCTCCGACGCCAAACGAAAACGAAACGTAGTCCGGCTCTGTCGCGCCAATACGCAAGAGCGATAGGGATAGATATCTACTAGCGTTTCGTTTCGTGAGCGTTTGTGCCATTCGGCTACGCACCCTGGTATGCCGCTTGTTAAGCTTTAGCCTATGTGGTTTTACTAACTAAAGGTATTATTTACTAAATATGTTTATTTTTCTCACGACTGCATAACAACCAGTGGATATAAATGAGTATAGAGACCTTTAAACATGGGGTATTTGGATTTGCACAATTTATACTGAGGGTCGGTGGCACCAAACCGTTCTTTGCCAAATTTAAATGTATGGAAATTTCCATAGACTGCTGCTGCGTGACGTTAAAAGGATTTCAACGGAAAAAAAATCAACATGGCGCCTGTAATGTATGGGGATATCGATCCTACATCCGATATGGGATCGGATAATGTGAAAACGTACTGAGAATTTTATAAAGCTCAGGAAATTCGATTAAATATTTTTTTATCTACTGACTGTATGGTAATATGTTTAAGAGTCTCCCATGCGTTGAGTTTATTTATTCATTTTATGTGTAAAACGGTGTTTTCTATCTGTCTTTACCAGGAATTATGGTTACAGACATTAGTTCCTTCCTACCGATTAAAGATTGAGTTCTTTTGAGCAGATAATTATATATTTTTTGGCAGATAATTTTCCTTTTTCCTGTAAATTATTCCAGAAACGAGTCATCATGGCGCAAAAGTGGCGAGTGGAAATCGCGATACTCCCAACTGTACTCCTGCCGCCTCTCACTGTAAGTTACCTGTCTAATAATAAACACTGTCTTTTCTATGTCTATTATATAAAAAGTTGGGTTTAAGAGATAGCGTTCTGTAGTATGGTCTGAACAACTGCCCTACTTCACCGAAAGATTCGTCGACGATATATATGATAACTAGTCCAAAACTCTATCAGCTTGTCAAGTTTTCAACTTTACTTTTGCTGCACTACGAACATTTTCGATACGGAACCCATTTATTTTTTAACCGACTTCAAAAAAGGAGGAGGTTCTCAATTCGACTGAATGTTTTATTTATTTTTTTTTTTTTTGTATGTATGTTACTCGATATCTCCGAGAATCGTGGACCGATTTTCAAAAATATTTTTTTGATCGAACCGGTATAACCCCGAGATGGTCCCATTGGCACCAAGTCAGGGTCTGATGATGGGATCCTGGAGAAATCGAGGGAACTCTTCAAATGTTATAGGCACATGTAATGTTTTTAGTCTATTTTTCAAAGGTACACCAGTATTTACGTCTGATGGTAATAATTTTATGTGGCTGAGCTGATGATGGAAGGTCAACTCCTCAATGGTTAGGAGTTAAAGGATAATTCTTTCACTACTGTACATGTATTCGGACTGATACATATAATATCACTAGGAACCACTAAAAATCAACAAATAAATAAACTTTTTAACAAAAAATAAAACCGCCTTCAAAAATAAGCGCGTTACAAAACACGGAGAAACTAAAAAGCCAAAAATAATAAACCTTTCAATTCAGATTTCTTATCGTATTGCAATAAGCTAAACATCCAAATTATAAACAAATCAATTATTTTTGGAGTCGGTACCAGCCTGTGTATGGTTGGGTGGGGCAAACAGGCAATAGCAAGGCGACGAACAGGTCTGGTACCGACATTTTTTGTATATGTGCATATCAAGGGAAAAAATAATTAACCCTAGCTGAAATGATGTCACCTACAATTCAATCTACAGCGAGCTTCATTTCAGAGAACGGCAATATTGTAGGGAAATGAATATTTTTTATGAGACATCAGCAGCACCATACCGTTATAGAAGGATATTGCACAGCAGCAACGCCATTACTTTCACGTTTCCCGCGTTACGTTCAAGAAGCCACCCGGGCCACCTGGCTGTCGCATGCCTTTCATTCGTGATATAATTTTACATGTCATTACACATAATAGCCATCTGTGTCACCTTACTCGTCAATTCCATCCGGTAGCGTAATAATCAGTTATTAGAAGCGTCGTATCGTGACGAGATTCAAGGCCTTTTGGGCGCAGGCTGTTTGCACTTATCTAACCGCGTTTAATGTTTATACCTACCTAGGTTCTAATATTGCGTTGCGCTTGACTTGTTTGAGTCACTGCTGGCGTGAGTCACGAAGAAGAAAAAGTAGCAAACACCACGATCCTTTTAAACAGCCGATTGGCCGTAAAACCTCGCAGACAATACCCTTAAATTCTCTACGGTCTGGTGGCATAATAAAATTCATCGTAAACACGTTCTTACTCCGATTCCCCCTGACCTATTGAAGCTACAAATCATTTTACAGACCGTTTGTGGCCTACAAATCAAAACTACTGTCATAATGTAGAGAAAAGTTGCAAGTACTAATATGATGTTGCTATGAGTAATGTTGTGTTCTAACAATAGGCGATTGTTGCCAATAACTTCGAGTGTCATATAACAAAAGTAACAAAACATATGACAGATGAATGAGATCAGATCGAGCTTAAGAGCCAGTAATAGAGCCTGCAATCAGTCCCATAAATACATGAAACTACTGAGCCCTGTTGGCAATATAGGGTTTTTAAAATGAAAGCAGTGACAGGTTATGAACAACAGGTTATGTTATACATATTAAAATAGCTTAGCAAGGACGACGGCCACATTTGTAAATCATCATAAACTCGAAACAATCATGCCTACTGAAGTAAAAGTGATATCAATGTTGCAGTTGCTGTTGTTTTTATCCTGTGACCATGAAAGTTCGCTTTTTACAATACGATGAATCATAGCTAAATGAATACAAGGTATCTTGTTAATAATTATTATTAACAAGATAGATACTTTATTTTAGAAACATCACCCTTTTCGCCTTTTGATTGTGCCTACAATTTACTTCTAAGTACCTAATCTATTGCAGACCTCGCTTTACAAAATAGTCACGGGTTTTGGGTATTCGCAAAATTTCCATGGGGTTGATACCAATTTAACGACCAATTAGCTAGGCCTATAAGCCAATTATAACATACACTGATATCATTAATTAGGTCACCTGAAGGATGTCATTCCGTTATCGTGCAGTTTGTGGCATCATCACAACACAACTACCTCCTACATTATTTTTCCCCTATTTTTCTTAGCCCGAAAGAGGAAGAGCCCCGTTACATCTCGTTCATGGAGAACGACAGCACGCCCTACAACGACCTGCTGATGAAGCTCCGCAGCAGCCGCCTGAGTGAAACCCCCTCAATCGAGCCTGAGCAGTCCTCGGTCAGCTCCAGCATCGGCATCAGAACCATTCTGTCGCGGCAGAGCGACATGTTCCCTAGCTGCACTCATACTATGTAAGTACTCATACAAGGTCACTCTTATATTCAATGATTCATGTAAAACATACACAAAAAATTGCATGCGCGACAGATCGAGACTTACACGAGTTGTCTTTGACGCATGTCAAATTTCTGCGTGAGTTGGACTTGATTGGATTTTGTATGTAACAAGTGAGATGTGCGGCTGTGTGTACGTTTCTTCCTGAAAAATGTGAAAGATATCGCTCGTAACATTTCCCCTCTGCCGAAGCACAATACATGTTCATGTAGCATGCGCGACAGATTGAGGAAATCTACATCAGAACCCACAGTCTCCACCAACTTCTTAACCACCAGTTTTTGTACATTATATAATGTAGAGCACATCTGTATTTTTAATCAGAATGTGAGTATGTATATTTAAATCAAAAACTCATGACAATTATCTAATGATGTTACTTGTATAACAAAGTGACGAAATTCGCTCATTGACTGACACCAGTGTCCGATATTTGGCTATAAATAATTAATTGGGTACATACTTAATATGAGGTCAATTATGTTTACGAGATTTCGTATTTCGTAAATAATAATTTTGAATTTTTAGGCATTGATTATTTTGATGTGTATATTAAAGTGATATTTCATTTCTGCTAGGTTCCTCAGTAGTTTTTCGTTAACTGTCAACACGTGGACGGGACGGATAGGCCCTTAAAATCCTTAATTGTATTAATCATTCTGCTCTCAGAATCGTGTCTAATCTACTACAAAATACGCTTTTGAGACTATAGATACATCACAGATTTTTACACTTATGCCTTTTCAGTTGTAAATAAAAGTTTATAGCCGAAAAAGTGTGTAGGTACTTTTATAATTATGCACACATGCGTTATGTGGATTAAACGATATAAAAAAGAATTTTGAATTTTTATGCCTATAATAGATGTATCATAAATATTTTTACCACAGAACGAGTAGTCTGGGGCGACACGACACGCTGCTGCTGGACATGGTGCGCGAGCGCAACCGCGAGCTGCAGGAGGCGCAGGACCAGCCGCTCGACCTGCCCGCCGACGACGCCTCCGAAGAGTAACTACCCTCACTCATGCAACCATAAAGAAATAAGAATTATGTACTCACTCTATACTATGGATACATCAGCTTTCGTATCTAAACCATTCAACATCTAGTATCGATAATAATCCATTAATAATGATTAACTTCCGTAAGGGGGAGGATCTACTTGTATAGGTACTGAGAGTACAATATTAACCTAATCGAAAAGAGTGGAGCAGTTGTTAGAAAAGACATGGTAACCCAATAAGAATTAGCTATATAAATATTAATTACCTAAGGTAACGGACCCAATCATGGACAGTTTAAGATAAAATTTCGCGTCTTTTTGATATTTCACTCATAAATGTAAAAATTCTACCGTAAGGCGTGTTAAATCTTGAATGTCCAATCCTTCTTTTACATTTCAAGCGTATTGCAGTAATGATACTCCTATTGGTTTCTTCATAGTTAACAAATTAAAAATAGGTGTTTTTTCTCCAATTATGGACGGCAGTTCTCCAGTAATGGATCCCCCATTATGGACAGTGAAATAAGTTTAAAATTTTACTTTTAAAGCCAACTGATACTCAATGAGTCAATATTATATACCATAAATGCAATTAGTTTGAGTTATTTTAACATAGGATTGTTTCTTGTAAATTTTGGTTTTGTAAATTGTTCCTTGTCCATCATAGGAGGTAGGCAGTTTTTCGGTTCCAGTAATGGACAGTCGCAAAATAACGCCATTTCTTTATATCTTTGGAGCAACAAACTAGTATGTTTTATACCTTATCTCATGCCTAATGCAGTAAGTAAAACGCATTCAAGTTTACACCGAGTATTAATTTTTAATTATTTTTTACATGAACTCAACTCTCTTAGCAACATTACTAAGAATTCGTCTTGATATTTTTTTCAGTAAACTGATGAATTTTATCTTGTCGCTAAATCCTTCAGAAATAACCGAATTAATTGAAACTTCAAAATAAAACAGCTCTACAACTCTAGTTTATGGTACATAGCCGTCAGTTTTTAGAAACTAATTTTAGCTACTTATTTTTAAGGATTTGTGTTTTTTGTCCATAATGGCATCACCGTCCATTATGGGGTATTTCACCTTACTTGCCGCAAAACTGCCATGTTACGGTAATTAAGATCTAATTATATGGTTTAAAGAGGGACCTAAGAAGTTTGAACAGAACTTCCACGCTCTGAGCTATCAAACGCTGCAGATTAGCTTGTATTTGTATAAACTAGCATTGGTTACAATACTAACTAGCCGGTATGTGATTTACATTTGCTAACCAAACCGTGAAACAAAAAAACTACTGCCACAATAGCATAATAAAAAGTCATGTTGACAAAGACGCATTAGTAAAAAACGCATTTTCTCGACTTTCACTCTCGATACAATTACGTCTATTAGCTAAAACTTTCTCACAGTTTTATTAGATAAGGCTAGCACTTGTGGCGGTTATTATGTTAGCTCAGCTGCTTTGATGTGTAATTAGATCCACAGACTACAGATACCGCATAATCATTTTATGAGTTTGCAAAAAGCACATGGTCACCAGACTTGCATAATTTTACTGGTAAAATACCTCGATTTGAGCAGCCCGATTGAGTAGCATCTACAACATTATATAGCAAGTATAACAGCCCAGGTTCAACCCTGTTAAAACTTATTTTGTAGAAGTATTTCAAAATTAAACGAGGGCTGGATGTAAACGTTGACACAACTGGATCAAGCGGTTGCGTTCCCTTCCTTTCGAGATTACTACGGGATCATACATATGTGAGGTGACTTTTAGTTTGCTTACATGTTCCGTCTAGTAGTTGAGATGATCTGTGACTAGATCTAACAATTATCTTATTTCTCGAATTCGCTCGGAGGTTATTTTGTAGCTATTTAATAGACAGTTACTGTGTTTAGGTATTAGTAATAGCACGCTGACAGTGTCTTCTAACAGGTATTTTAAAAACAGACATCTGCAGATTGTTTAACTACGTTCATGTAACTGTTATGATAATAGGCAATTAGGCACCCAGAGCATTTTAAAATGGTGTGCACAGTAATAAGTACAATTTAATTTTGTATCCCATAGAAATATGTTTACGAAATGAGAGTTTTTTACAATACAATACAATACAAATACTCTTTATTGCACACCTCAATACGAAACAACATAGCAATTATAAACAAAATGAGAGTTTTTTACTTGCTTTATTTGTCTTTATTTATCACCCTTAGATCTAGCCAGGGAGGGACACATTATTCTATGCATACCTACCCCTACTAGGCCCCTCTCAAATTTATACAGTCAGATAAAGACGGGACGGGAAGTCTACCTCTGTGGGCGAAGTACGGTCAGCCCAGAAAGTGGTTCACCACTGTGGTAAACCACTTTTTTGGCCGACTGTCCTATCGCTCGCGATAGCACCCCTCCTGCGCTAGGTCTAATTGACGATACCCGTCAAAAATTATTTTACCGAAAAAATTACTGACCTAAGTATAAAATGGGAAGTATTCTGCTTGCAGCTTGTCCATCGAGCCCTGTATGCACGGGATGAGCCACCGCATCACGGATCGCAGCGTGTCGCGTTCACGGTTCTCTCGCATCTCGACGAAACGTGATATGGACATACCCTCAATACTGGCCTTTAACATCGCTGACACCCCACCGGTTAGTTAAAAACAATCTCTTCAACAGTTTCTCTCCTTGTACCTTGGCCATCTAGCTCTATAAGCCTAGTAGGTACAAGCCACAACTTTATTGAAAAAGGCGTGCCACAACTGACACGCCACCGGTTTGTAAAATATTCTCACATAACATTTTTTTTGTTTCTTCTTTTATCTGCCATCGGCTATGCTTAGCCATAATCAGATTTTTTGTGTATATATTATAAGTTGGAGAGGTATTCCATTAAACACTCTCTCATGATGTTCCTAGAATTTTATCTTCTAGTGCCTCTGGTCCAGACGCAGTATCTCCCATCTTTTAAGCCTGCTCGGGTTGTCGTTAGTGTTCACCAGGTCCCTCGCAAGTTGGTTTGTATGTTTTTTCAGACGTTCTTTGTACTTGATACAATATCTGTTGACCTCCTCTTTTATAGTTGGCATTTTTATGTACTCATGTATTTTGTATTCTTTGCAAACCACGGTGCAATGTCACAGCCCTCAGGACATTGTTCTGAAACACTGGCCGTTGAGTTCTATGCCGTATGTCCATATCGGTTTTATAATGCATTTATAGATTAGCATTTTATTTGTTAGTGTAAGAGCTGATTGTCACATAACATGATTCTCTATAAGTAAGTATACTTTTGCAGACAAACTTACCACTGGGAATACCAGCGTTCCAACAAAAAGAATCGTCGACAAAATGTAACGAGCTTCCTAGATGGTCCATACGCCGCTCTGTGTGCCCAGTCTGCTCGCAAAAATGGAGGGACCGAAGCTTTATAAACAAGATTAAAAACTCGGGTTAGTCAATTTGTACAGGTCCATCGAAAATATACAGATGTAGTGCGAAAAGGGTTTCCTTCGGAAACGTTCGTATTTGTCAAATGTAATAGTTCAGTCAAGGTCAGTAGGTACATCTTGTACTGACACTGACTGAAATAGCATGACACGTTCGTACGTTTCCGTAACAATACGAAGGCAAATCTTTTCGCACTAATCTGTACTCGTATGCAGTATCTCACTCTCCAAGGGAAATAAACGAGACGCTGTCACGAACACGAATATCCGCCGAATGCTGCACGCTGCATGTGTGCATGCAGCATAAGCATAACTTTGAAAAACACAAGTAGTGGTGGATTTTAAGCCGATCAAGCGCGTGTCGACTAAGTAGAAGTGATAAATGAATGAAGTTGCTGAACTGTAACGTTTCCTCTTTAAACAAGCATGCAAGCAGGTTTGACTGCAAAATAATACATTTAAAACATGTTATAGGAACTCTAAAAAATTTAGGTTTAGTGTTGATTTCCGCAATATTTGTAAAATAATTATTACTATGTTTACAGGCCTGAAACGAAACGCTTTACAAGACATTCCTTCTGTAATTGCACCCGCACGCTTAAGATCGGCAGCGAGGGACAAGTAAGTATAATTAAATTTCATCTTTATGTGGGTAGATCCATCAAGCTTTTGACGTTATTTTTGTATGTAGTTTGTTTTACGTATTATGCGAGCCGCGGTCCTCTGGGTTCGAATCCCGGAAAGGGCATCTATGTGTGATGAGCACAGATATTTGTTCCTGATCATGGATGTTTTCTATGTATTGATATAAGTATCGTCGCTTAGCAATATTTATTTATTTATTATTAGCATCGATCTAAACTGCACAGATGCACCATCACTGCTTAAAATGATTGTGTCCGAAGTAGGTACTCTGAAGCAAATTGAGCTAAACAATTTTTGGGAAGTTTTTTTTTTTTTGCTTGTTCACCCTAGATTTAAAGGTTGCCGGGAGTTGAATTTACGAAAAATTTATTGAATTTTCCAGCAGCCTCCGGCCAGTCCCCATAGTGGAAGAGAGCCCCGTGTCCCCCGGCCTGCGCAGCCGCAGCGCCAGCTGGCAGTTGATCCGCGCGCGGCGCATACGCATGCCTAAGCCCCAACTGCCGTCGTCGGAGGCGCCGCCGTGCGGCACGGCACCAAACGAACAGAAAGACTTGAATATGCGTGTCAACAACTTTTTATCAACCTAGATGTATTTAATTGCCACAAATTAAAATTATAACAATTAACATTAAATTAAGTAGCTGATAAATCGATAAAGTGCTCTATACCTTTGACTTATTTTAAACCTTATTTAATAATAGACTTATAGTACCAACACAGCATAACTTGAGCTCGGCCTAGAGCGTTGAAATGGGAGGATCTTTCTCTTTTAGGTACTCGAATAAAGACGTCGTATGTTACCTGAATAATAAAATTACAGAGAGCAATATTCTCGCAATTTGTGAACTTCGATGTTCACCTCTATTAGGCGGGATCGGGATATTTTATTTCATGGACAACATAGACTCAGGCTGAGATAATCACCTAATAAAAGCAAGGGATAAGCAGGGATGAGTACCTATAGTTTCGTTCCTTCCTTATCACCATTCAGGTGTGATCGTGGTCAAACGTCTACCTATTCATACTAAAAAAAACCGGCCAAGTGCGAGTCGGGCTCGCGCACAAAGGGTTCCGTAGCAGCAAAAAAATTACAGTTAAATCAACCTATCTCAAAAACTATAAGAGATACTTTGATCAAACCAAAAATCGTTGAAAGAGTTAATTAGCATGCATCACCTCTATTTTTTTTAGAATTTTATACCCCGTAGTTATAAAAATAGAGGGGGGGGGACATACTTTTTACGACTTTGAGAGCTGATATCTCAAAAACCGTTCACTTTAAGAAAAATGTTTTTTAGAAAACTTTATATCATTTTAAAAGACCTTTCCATTGATACCCCACACGGGTATGTACATAATAAAAAAATTTTCATCCCTCAGTTACATGTATAGTAGGGGGCCCCACCCCAATTAACCTAACCTACTTTCTTAGCAGTTTCATTTTCCAGGGGTCGCAGTTCTAACCTAACCTAACCTACTGTTGATTTTTTACTATTTAGTGTCATAATTTTGTAGCGGTTCATACAACACATATTCCCATCAAATTTCATCACTGTAGTACTTATAGTTTCCGAGTAAATCGGCTGTGACAGACGGACAGACGGACAGACGGACAGACGGACAGACGGACAGACGGACAGACGGACATGACGAAACTATAAGGGTTCCGTTTTTGCCATTTTGGCTACGGAACCCTAAAAAAAAGACAGTCAAGCAAATCTTGCTAATGTTACTATGAAAAGGAGGCAAATTTGAAAAATGTAGAGGCGAAGGTTTGTCGTTCTATAGAAAATTTGATTTTCGCAACTTTTTAGTGAAGATCAAAGTGAAGATTTTCTAGATTTGACTTGAAAAGAGGAGCTTTATCCATAACTGGAACAAAGTTTCTTTCATAAAATGTTGGTAGCACTGCCAGACTGCCACCAGGCTGTCACTGTCGATGTCATTGTCATTTGTTTTATTTATCCCATAGAAATAGAGGATGACAGAAATAAGCGTAAGCGAAATGATAGGTCTGTGATTTGATTTATCCACTATCTATCACGAATAGGTCGTGATTTGTGATATTTATTGTTAAATAATAATATAAAGCGTTTTAAATCATACTAAAAAATTGCTGTAAATTTTGTGTAATCCTACATAAGCTAAGCATGGCCCTCGTTCCTTTAGGACAACTTTTATTAAAATCGACAAAATGTTACGCGACAAGGCGCGTACCAGTGCGAAATTTGATGTCGAAACAGTTAGTCTACAGTCAATTTGGAGATCCTCTGTGTGTTGTAAAGCTCCGAGAGTGTGCTATAGCACAACTAGGGGACTTGGAAGTACTCGTGAGAATGCTAGCTGCCCCCGTCAACCCATCCGATATAAACACCATACAAGGTATTACTTTCAATTACAAATTTAGTGTTATGTATTTCGTGTGTGCTTTTTAGTACATTACGATTACGCACGATTATAGGTGCGGAAAAGAGGAAGTTTGAAACGAGTGGCGATAAATTAAAACACTACCGAAGTAACCGAATGGAGTTTAAATCGACACGAGTTACGAATTTCCTTTTCGCACATGTATCGTACAACGTTATTCAGTACAGATGGCCATGCGAAGTTTCGACCTGATTTATAATGAACCACTTCTCGAACTAGTGCGTAAAAAAAGCACCATCTGTACTGAAAACTTTGTTATGGTTGCATGTAGAGAAGACTAAGGTATTTGTTTTGCATTGTTTATATTGCTGTTATCTTCTACAACATAAAATGTCACGAGTGTCATGACATGTTTTATATTGTTTTAGGAAAGTATCCAGTGAAGATTAATCTACCATCAATTGGGGGTAATGAAGGTGTGGGAATTGTTGAAGATGTTGGCAAAAAAGTTGAAGGCATTTGTCCAGGAAACAAGATTATTATTACAAAACCTGTTCAGGGAACTTGGAGGACCTATGCCACATTCTCTAAAGATGTAGTCAGGGTCGTCCCTGATAATTTAGGACTAGTTGAGGCCGCCACACTTACTGTCAATCCCTGCACAGCATACAGAATGCTGACTGATTTCGAACCGGTCAGAAATGGACTGGTTGTCATCCAAAATGGAGCCAATGGTGCTTGTGGACAAAATGTGATCCAGCTATGTAAAGCTTGGGGTGTCAAAAATATTGCTGTTGTTAGAAAGAGGCCAGATATAGATGACCTAAAGAAATTTCTGGAAGTTCTTGGTGCTACTCATGTTCTCACTGAAGAGGAGTTAAGGCCCACAACTATATTCAAAGATAAAGTTATTGCCAAACCTACTTTGGCTCTCAATTGTGTTGGTGGAAAGAGTACCACAGACTTGTTGAGGCACTTGGAACATTCTGGCACCATGGTGACCTATGGAGGCATGTCACGAAAACCAGTCACAATACCAACTGCTGCATTTATTTTCAAGAATTTGTCATTTTTGGGATTCTGGATGACAAAATGGAATGAAAAGGCTGATAATAAGGCAGCCAAAGAAGAAATGATGTGTAATATTGTTAATTTGATGTGTGAACAGAAATTGAAAGGTCCAGTTCACAAACTGGTCAAATTGGATAACTTCCAGGAAGCCATTGGCAATGCCCTGTCATCAAAAGGATTCACTGGATGCAAATATATTTTAGATTTTAGTTAGATTATTAAGCATATTTCATTTGTTAAACTTTCGTGAGAAATATTTAAATACCTATTTAATCAATATACGGTTGTACTCACGTTATTACATCGTGATTTTTGCGACATGTTTGGGGTCACTTAGGAGACCCGTCCTCGATAGGCTTCCTTGATACGCTAACTCTTTTCCCCAATTCGAAGTGATGTAGTTTTTATTTTCCCCAATTCTGTGCTCAAGTGACTACAGATACAATAGTATTTTTACAATTTATCTCTTGTCATGTTTAGGCCACGAAATGCCCGAGAGTGAAAACTTAATTATATCACTATTGCTACGAGTCATCATCTTCATCATCAATGGACGGAAATATCATCATTCATGCGCTGTGTATCAACATCGAATTACCTAGCAACCAATTGTTTGTAATTGGGACTGACAAACAGGTGACAGATACAATGAAATCTTGTGTATTTTTTATACAATCGTTATAACATTATCGCCAATAACATTAAACTAAAACGAGGTTTCGTGCCATCACTCACGAAATCATTTTCCAACCAGAGATGATGAATAAAGGCAAGAAATTGGTGCTAGCTGGTAATTTTCTAGAGATTGAGGACATTATTCCACCATTTGTACCTACTTATGTGCAATAAAGTATAAATAAATCATCAATCATTTAAATCATTGATCAGTTTGTAACAGAACAAGCGTCTATGACGAGGAAATGGACTCGTTATTACATATAAAACTTACGGCGAATCAACTTTTCCTTGACCAACTTTCTTGGTGCATATTTTCTTTGGGATTTCATTGGATATTTTAACAAATAATATCTGTGAAGCTTTATCACATGTTTAGTTATGTCATCAGTCATAGAAATCACTATAATTCGATGCACAACTTATTGGAAAAAGCTTATTTACAAACTATATTCACATGGATGGATTGTTGACACTAACAATCTGATCTGTCAAACGAATGGCGTTCCGATATTGCGTCTTGGTTCCAATTACAAGTCAGAGGTAATAATCACTTATATTGATTATTATACTCCTTGAGTATATCATTTAACGTAATATTAAGTAACAAATGAGATATTTCATTGTGAATTACTTCTATCTTATAAATCTTTTTCAAAATAATATTTACGTAAAAATATTTACGGAACACTCCACTATTGAACTACATAGGTATCAATACCAATAGCTCTGTCTCTCTCTAAAACAGCTGCAATCTGCACGTGTTAATAAGCAAACATCCGCGTGATGATCGTGAACTTTATTGCGTAGAGCGTATGAGTGTAAACAAAGCACTTATGATCTTTTTCTTATGCGCGTAATTTAGTTGTTATCCATTGTCCCATGTCTCCGTTAGGTCTCTGGTATGTCTCCAGTCTCCATTATGTATCCAATATGTCTCTGTTAGGTCTCTGTTATGTCTCTGGTATGTCTCTAGTCTCCAATATGTCTCTAGTCCCCATTATGTATCCAATATGTATCCAATATGTCTCTGTTAGGTCTCTGTTATGTCTCTGGTATGTCTCCAGTCTCCATTATGTCCCCAGTCGCTGCTATGTCTCTAATAGATACTATAAAAGGGTCGGAGCGAGCCGACGCGCGTCATTCTTACAATATCCACAAGACTAACAGTGTCTCTGGCTTTCGTGTGTTATACTGGTGAGTGAAGTTGTTCTGCTATTATTTCTCTGTTTGTTTTTACTTGGAAATTATTCTAAGTGATTGTAAACTTTGAAATTGTGTCTTTGTTCGATTGTGCGGGGACAATATCGTCGTACAGTTGAATTTAGACCTGTGGTGGAATTGCTTTACCGTCAGTTGTGGGGTTATTTTAGTGTTCTATTTATAGTGTAGTGTTACATTTAAATTGATGTGTATAGTGAAGTTTTCTGTGCTTTGTTTCATGAGTGCCGTCAAGCAATACAAAGACTGGGTCGATGTATGGCTGGTGCTTGGAGATAAGTCTGTGTTTGGTTTTGTAGGGAGTAATTCTTGCAAAACTAAGCTTAGATTATAGCACGTAAAGGAAACTTCATTCGTTTATTTAGTTGGTCAGTTAAATTGAATTTAATAATTTTCTATGGGGTTATTTTGTGAAAGTTATAAGCCAGATCATTGTTTGTGACAGACTGTTGTCCGGCTAAGCGCTTTATACCTTGCGGCTGTTAAACATAAGGCGTTTAGGGGTCTTTTTGTTCCAAGTGGAGGGCTTGGGCGTCTTTATTTACTTACAAAAGGCGTACTTTCTCACCGGTCTCAAAGAGTCCAACTGTTAGATGGAAGTGAGGACTTTCACGATTGACGAAAGGCATTAGGAGTAATCCTTGCTCACAGAAGTCGGCAGTATTTGAGGCTGGGGTCCTATATATATTTATATTTATTTACTCGGTGCTCTAGTCCATGCTGGCGTTGGTCGCTGGGGATTTCGGTTGTGATCGATCCACATCTAAGTAAAGTTGATCGCAGCTGGGTCTCTCATGTGGCTGGTACTGGTGTGTCCTAGAATACTGGATATATACACGGATAGGGCGATCTACTCTCTGCTACCCTAGCCCGCGGGCAAAAGCAGAGGGGGATCAGAACTCAAGCCTATAGGTTGCCTATCTCAGCTTCGCTGGCTGAACTGTACAGCTTATGGTAGGGATACACTTGTGCATATTCTGAACATTAGATCTATGGTAAGTGATGGTCTGTGTTTCAGATATGCTAGAGTAGGGAAAACGATAGGACTAGGGTAAAGTCACACACTATTTCTATGAAAGTAGAGTTCTTTTATGATTGGTCTTGGAATATAATTGGTCAACGTGTATTGTGGAGAAATAATTTAACTACTACTATTTATATGGGTTAAATGGACTTTAAATGTGGTGTTTACTATCTTAAAATATGTGGTAAAACTGGTAATTTATAAAATCTCTTATTACTTAATTTATTTGAGTGAAATTAATAATTGTGGTAGCAATTTCTGATCTTTCGGTGTGGCTGCGGGGCACTTAGTGTTGCTAACTAGTTTTTCAAGGTAAATTCTATCAAATTGGCTAGGGAAACAAACTGTCTTTGGAATAAAAGGATTTGTTTGTTATAGGGCCCAGTGGCATGCGAGCGCCGTCCACTGATGGAAAGTCTAAAGCTTAGAAAAGTTTGACTTACTTATTTCTTATAAAAGTTAGCAACTGCTCGGTGTTTCGATAAAACATTAGAAAGATCGAGAAGTTATGGTCTATTAGCAGTATTGGGGAACGGGGGGTTTAGCTAGGGACAAGAAACAAAACAAAAAGGGGGTTAGTTTGTAGATAGATAGCCCTTCAGGCTTACTTGCTTAGGATCCTGATAAAGTGGTTTGATCAGGTCAGGGGTCCCATACCGCATCGCAAGCCCTTGCCCAAGCCGGGACCACTAATAAGGCGTAGCGGATGATTACCAAAATATTTTTTAATATTTATTTCATGTATGTTTCACTCACTAACTTTTATTCTAAAAATTTCTTCATTACGTCATTAATTTTCTCACATATAACTTTCTAGCCATAAATCTGATAAAATACTCTTCTATAACACTATATTATTATGCTACAATAACCTTTATTCTTCTTTAAAATATAAATAAATAAAGTTTTAAAAATCAGTCAAAAATACAGCTGATACTCATTAAAGGATCTAGGTTATCGCGGTTCACATCGAAGGGTTCTACTTATTTACGCTAGACGATCACAAGGCCAAATTTACGGGGTATATTTAAAGGGGGGTTAGCTATACTGTTGGTTAGTCAAGTAAGTAAGTAAATAAGTAAGGAGAGGATGTTTAGTTACATTTGGTTCCGTGACCAAGGGATCTAAGATGTGCTCTGTAGAACACATCTTGGATACCAAGGTTTACAAATAAATAATAGGAAATAGCCGTTGCAAGGTTACTTTTGGTGCCAAGTAATCAGAATTTTAAGAACCTTATTTTATTAGCCTTACCAGGCTACATTTGTTGTTGTGAAAACGAGTGGGTGTGCTGTATTTCTGACTTATTTCATCTCTAAATAAAACTCATATACCTAATATTTTTATTCAATCGCTATTTCATAAAAACAAAAATAACTTTATTGTTAATAAACACGTCTGTAGTATTTTCTTCCATTGTTAATTCTTGCCGCGTTCCGAGCGAAGTCATGCATCAGTACAGAATCAATTATATTTTCGTCTTCCTCTGGTATCTGTAAAAATAAAATAATAAAATTAAAGTAGTGTAGTAAAGTTAGACAAAATTAATTTCTAGGAAATTAGCTCATAATCGTAGTGGTTAAACATCGTCCCCAATAGGCGATTCGGGTTGCATTGCTACGTAGCAATTGTTGGCATTGGCGCATCTTGACGTTCCCTTGCGCCTGTGCGTAGTACTATTATTTACTCTGTGTCTTAATGTATGTTTTTATAGCTATTGTATAGGCGGAGCAGGTACTGGAAATACTAGGTACTTATATATAAAAATACCCATGTATCTAAAATAATAGAAGGCGCGGAACTGTAATACTTTAGAAGAGTTTGCCACCTAGTGACCGAAATTAAAACATAAAGTATATATACTATGTACAATAGCAATAGAATTTCATGTTAAAACAAATAGCTCTTTATAGGCCTAGTACATTTTCATAGCAGGCTCTGCCATCTTCAGGGCTATTTTGAAATCTCACATCACGTTTGCACTTCACACCGGAGATCGGATAGCTTCGATGCTGTTTTATATAGTCTATGAACACTCTGATGATATACATATTCCTAGCAGGCTTGTTATACAGAATTTCATTCATAGGCAGGATAACTACAGTCTAGATGTAAGGTTATTTTCCTAAAATAATCTAGGATACCTAAGCCCTAGATTTAAGACCTAGTAATACAAGAAGATAGGCTCTAGTCTAATGGCTATGGGGGCGCGATTATTCATTGTCGCGCTGAAGTACAATATTATATGGGGCGTCCCGCCATTTTTCTATGAATGCTGAATAGCTACACGCATGTGGTATTATGACAAGTACATCCTTCGATGGATGGTTTGTTTGCATTTCAGTTGTAACTCTATAATCTACATATTGGCTTACAGGATTTCATACATCATACAATAAATTGACAGTCTTTATACTGAATATTTTCACTATGAGAACAGATGTCTGTCTGTTAGGTTATACGTATTAATCATGTTAGGACTAATTTAGTTCATTAGCTTATAAGTCATCATATATTTTCATATTACATCCGTAGTAAACAAGCATACGTCCCTCTTGATGGTGAGAGGTCACTGTAGCCTATATCTGCCAATTATTTCAATAAATTAAATGCACTGTACGAATTTCAACTTTCTATACGTATATATTTTTACTGTAGTAATACAAATAAGTATGTATGTATAAATAAGATTTTTAATAGCTCCATATGACATGAGTTCGTTACCTCACATGATAAGCTGTAGGCTAGTCTAAAATAGTAAGTGTAAAGCCATACAATTATTATGTTCGGTAGATTGTGTACACAGCTTTTATACAATATTTCACAAGTCAGGAGTATGCCAACATACTGTACTTCATTACAACCATGTCAAACATATCCTACGAAATATTAGCATTACCAGCATCTGGGAGGTCGTACCTCGCCATACCCTAACTCCACCACTGCTTGATCATTGTCACAATTGCTTAATGAATTTCATGAAAATTGATTGAAATTTGTAATATTCCTGTTAAGTAGGCATAGATAATAAGCACTATTATCATTATAAAACCATATTTTACTGAGGTTCAGAAAAAGTATGTAGTATGTGGTACGCATTAAGTATGTAAACTTACCTGATATGACCGGGTCCAGTCTGATTGTCGGATTACTTTGTAGTTCAGTAACGTTGAACATGAGCTGGTTGTGCAGATCAGCGAGACTGAAAAGAAATAGTCAGACATTAGAAATGTTCATATATTATAAGAAATAAAAGGGTTTAGTTTTAGAGTGGGGTTCTGCCAAATGGGAACAATATTATTTCACTTATCTACTCACGGGGGCGCGTCGCTTAATTTTGGAACTAAGACACGCCCGTGAGAAATATTGTGTCAGAAAAAACAACGCATACTACAAAATTTACAAAAGAAAAAAAAAAATTAAAAAGTTTGAGAACCTCTGCTTTGCAGTTCATATCTACATGAGTTAGTACATAAATAAGTTAATAATGAGTTTACTTAGCCAATAAAGTAAGTATAAGTTTAATTTTCACTTCATCGCTATAGTCATTGCTATCCCTCGCAACTAAATTTTCTAAATATAATATTATTAATGCCATGAGCTGTTCACTTTTAAATTTAATAATTAGAACGTGTTATTATAATAAAACATAAGTACCTTTCATTTATATGAAGTCAGTAGATATATGGAAGACGGTCCAACCTGAAGCGTGGCCTCTCGGGTAAAACCTGAAATTGTACATATTGAAAGATTAGTTAAAAAAGGGTGTATGTATGTTTAAGGAATCTTATTTATAAATACGTATCATTAAGATTGTTTATATTTATCTAGGCCATTCATGGTTAAGAAAAAAAAGAAGAACAACCATATCCATTTTTCTAAGTAATGTAAAATTTCCTGCCGAATCATTTAACTTACTAAGTAGGGTTAATTAAATCTAAAAATAGCTTTTTAATGACAAGATGTTTTGTACTTACTTGGAGATAGTGCTATGACAGGGTACAGTCCATAAAGGACACACCGGAAAATTGTCCCGTTCAGCTTGCAACTAGTTGGAATTGTTTAGGTGTTGATTACCGATTAGATATACTGAAAATTAATACATACATTGTTTAAACCCATTGTAACAAGAACAATATTTATATTAAGTCTAGATTTTCAGTCTACATAATTTTATTTAAGTGTCCAATCCAAAGTCAATCTTTATCTTTGAAAAATACAAAGTTTGTACAAGACTCAATGGTTATTTTTAAATGCCATAACATTTATTTGAAGGCCTACAAATATTACTTTCCATAATCAATAAGCTAGTGCCTCAGAAAAATAATTAAGTCATTTCATTGTTTGGAACCGCAAAAATTTTATAAATTCCAAGTACAGTTAGGTAGCCTAGGTCAAGTAAATTAATCGAAGATATATTTTTGATGTTTACTCTTTAAACGAGGTGTGTTCAGGAGTTTCGTGTTTCATGACAGAGTAATTACTTTATAAAATTAAATATAGATGAATAAAATAAAGGAAATAAAATGAAATATTCTTTGTCTTCGAGTCAGGGTAGAGTAGGGTAAAATGGGATAGGTAAACTTTTAAAATTATTATCTAGTTTCTATTTCTATTTTTATTATTTATTTTGATTACTTTTAAAAGCGTTGGCTTTCTGTAAACAATCGAGTGAAAGCGTAATTGAGGAGGAATGAACGAGTGTATGTGTATAAGTTAGAGGTGATGAATGCTTATAGATGTATGCTAGATAGATTGAATGGCTGGATATGACGGATGTAAGATATGAAAGTGTGTCTCGAATGTTTCTTTTATGGATTGAGTGGATTGATACAGACAGACAGCGCTGGAAAGTGGTCAAAACTAGTTTGGTCGGAATTTGCGGGAACAAACAAGGGGGGAATTTTGGGAACACATTAGTCATAAAATTCTTATTGGTTAGGTTAAAATCCAATGGATTCGACCCATTTCAAGGGTAGTTTTTTGTGACTACTACTACACAAGGTAATAAGACCCATACGAAAACCACACACCTCATCTTGAATGGGATGTATTTGACAATCGACATAATTAAGGGCCAAAATCGTCTAGTGAGAACGAGGCTCTTATCAATATTTGTTTCTCTCTTATATGTTCAAAGATGTGAAGTTTAGTATCATCAAATAATTTCTTCATTTGATCAAGGATGTGGTACCAAGTTGAGGTACATGCTTATGTCATTTAAGGTTTGTTTTATAAAAAAAAAACACACACACACACTTAAACAAACTTTAAGTCGGTATATTTTATTCAAGTATGAGACATGCGCCAAAACATGTGGCTGAGAGTGATTAAGTAGAGAAATTGGTTTGAGTTCCGACAGTGGAGATTGAAGGCTCTGGACTTATAATGAGAGCTCAAAAGGTTTCTTCGTATTTGCGTGGGAAGTTATTGTGAACTCGTTGAAATTACTACGGTAATTATTCCGGTCCAACAGTGTGGATGGAATGAATATTCACCGCGACCGGGGAATGAGCTAGCAAGAATGGGTTAGTAGGACCTATCAGATTCACAACCTGATATCCCTGGCGGTGCGTGGACTCTGGGAAAGGAGTTCTCATGGTTCATTGTCGAGATTCTGATGAGCTGATTTCAAAACTGAGTCGCTAGCAGTCGCATAGTATTGGAATACACACCACACAATTAGAAATGGGGGGGGATATTTCCGACTGATCTAGAGATATTTTTCTTTTATTCAATTTTATTGCTTCTTTTGCTAAATAAGATTGGATTTTTTTACTAACCACTTTGTATTTTGTAAAAGAAATCCAATCTGGGGGCGAGTTGTAACAGAACAAGCGTCTATGACGAGGAAATGGACTCGTTATTACATATAAAACTTACGGCGAATCAACTTTTCCTTGACCAACTTTCTTGGTGCATATTTTCTTTGGGATTTCATTGGATATTTTAACAAATAATATCTGTGAAGCTTTATCACATGTTTAGTTATGTCATCAGTCATAGAAATCACTATAATTCGATGCACAACTTATTGGAAAAAGCTTATTTACAAACTATATTCACATGGATGGATTGTTGACACTAACAATCTGATCTGTCAAACGAATGGCGTTCCGATATTGCGTCTTGGTTCCAATTACAAGTCAGAGGTAATAATCACTTATATTGATTATTATACTCCTTGAGTATATCATTTAACGTAATATTAAGTAACAAATGAGATATTTCATTGTGAATTACTTCTATCTTATAAATCTTTTTCAAAATAATATTTACGTAAAAATATTTACGGAACACTCCACTATTGAACTACATAGGTATCAATACCAATAGCTCTGTCTCTCTCTAAAACAGCTGCAATCTGCACGTGTTAATAAGCAAACATCCGCGTGATGATCGTGAACTTTATTGCGTAGAGCGTATGAGTGTAAACAAAGCACTTATGATCTTTTTCTTATGCGCGTAATTTAGTTGTTATCCATTGTCCCATGTCTCCGTTAGGTCTCTGGTATGTCTCCAGTCTCCATTATGTATCCAATATGTCTCTGTTAGGTCTCTGTTATGTCTCTGGTATGTCTCTAGTCTCCAATATGTCTCTAGTCCCCATTATGTATCCAATATGTATCCAATATGTCTCTGTTAGGTCTCTGTTATGTCTCTGGTATGTCTCCAGTCTCCATTATGTCCCCAGTCGCTGCTATGTCTCTAATAGATACTATAAAAGGGTCGGAGCGAGCCGACGCGCGTCATTCTTACAATATCCACAAGACTAACAGTGTCTCTGGCTTTCGTGTGTTATACTGGTGAGTGAAGTTGTTCTGCTATTATTTCTCTGTTTGTTTTTACTTGGAAATTATTCTAAGTGATTGTAAACTTTGAAATTGTGTCTTTGTTCGATTGTGCGGGGACAATATCGTCGTACAGTTGAATTTAGACCTGTGGTGGAATTGCTTTACCGTCAGTTGTGGGGTTATTTTAGTGTTCTATTTATAGTGTAGTGTTACATTTAAATTGATGTGTATAGTGAAGTTTTCTGTGCTTTGTTTCATGAGTGCCGTCAAGCAATACAAAGACTGGGTCGATGTATGGCTGGTGCTTGGAGATAAGTCTGTGTTTGGTTTTGTAGGGAGTAATTCTTGCAAAACTAAGCTTAGATTATAGCACGTAAAGGAAACTTCATTCGTTTATTTAGTTGGTCAGTTAAATTGAATTTAATAATTTTCTATGGGGTTATTTTGTGAAAGTTATAAGCCAGATCATTGTTTGTGACAGACTGTTGTCCGGCTAAGCGCTTTATACCTTGCGGCTGTTAAACATAAGGCGTTTAGGGGTCTTTTTGTTCCAAGTGGAGGGCTTGGGCGTCTTTATTTACTTACAAAAGGCGTACTTTCTCACCGGTCTCAAAGAGTCCAACTGTTAGATGGAAGTGAGGACTTTCACGATTGACGAAAGGCATTAGGAGTAATCCTTGCTCACAGAAGTCGGCAGTATTTGAGGCTGGGGTCCTATATATATTTATATTTATTTACTCGGTGCTCTAGTCCATGCTGGCGTTGGTCGCTGGGGATTTCGGTTGTGATCGATCCACATCTAAGTAAAGTTGATCGCAGCTGGGTCTCTCATGTGGCTGGTACTGGTGTGTCCTAGAATACTGGATATATACACGGATAGGGCGATCTACTCTCTGCTACCCTAGCCCGCGGGCAAAAGCAGAGGGGGATCAGAACTCAAGCCTATAGGTTGCCTATCTCAGCTTCGCTGGCTGAACTGTACAGCTTATGGTAGGGATACACTTGTGCATATTCTGAACATTAGATCTATGGTAAGTGATGGTCTGTGTTTCAGATATGCTAGAGTAGGGAAAACGATAGGACTAGGGTAAAGTCACACACTATTTCTATGAAAGTAGAGTTCTTTTATGATTGGTCTTGGAATATAATTGGTCAACGTGTATTGTGGAGAAATAATTTAACTACTACTATTTATATGGGTTAAATGGACTTTAAATGTGGTGTTTACTATCTTAAAATATGTGGTAAAACTGGTAATTTATAAAATCTCTTATTACTTAATTTATTTGAGTGAAATTAATAATTGTGGTAGCAATTTCTGATCTTTCGGTGTGGCTGCGGGGCACTTAGTGTTGCTAACTAGTTTTTCAAGGTAAATTCTATCAAATTGGCTAGGGAAACAAACTGTCTTTGGAATAAAAGGATTTGTTTGTTATAGGGCCCAGTGGCATGCGAGCGCCGTCCACTGATGGAAAGTCTAAAGCTTAGAAAAGTTTGACTTACTTATTTCTTATAAAAGTTAGCAACTGCTCGGTGTTTCGATAAAACATTAGAAAGATCGAGAAGTTATGGTCTATTAGCAGTATTGGGGAACGGGGGGTTTAGCTAGGGACAAGAAACAAAACAAAAAGGGGGTTAGTTTGTAGATAGATAGCCCTTCAGGCTTACTTGCTTAGGATCCTGATAAAGTGGTTTGATCAGGTCAGGGGTCCCATACCGCATCGCAAGCCCTTGCCCAAGCCGGGACCACTAATAAGGCGTAGCGGATGATTACCAAAATATTTTTTAATATTTATTTCATGTATGTTTCACTCACTAACTTTTATTCTAAAAATTTCTTCATTACGTCATTAATTTTCTCACATATAACTTTCTAGCCATAAATCTGATAAAATACTCTTCTATAACACTATATTATTATGCTACAATAACCTTTATTCTTCTTTAAAATATAAATAAATAAAGTTTTAAAAATCAGTCAAAAATACAGCTGATACTCATTAAAGGATCTAGGTTATCGCGGTTCACATCGAAGGGTTCTACTTATTTACGCTAGACGATCACAAGGCCAAATTTACGGGGTATATTTAAAGGGGGGTTAGCTATACTGTTGGTTAGTCAAGTAAGTAAGTAAATAAGTAAGGAGAGGATGTTTAGTTACAAGTTCACTGCTCTGCTAATATGCTATGTCATTTTTCCCCTCACTAGCTCGAAAACACGTGTTTTGTCCTTTAATACCAGCGGGTAAAAACGCATTTTATCCACTAGTGGGTAAAGTAATTTGACCTTGAATAAAGTCAAATTAACTGCTTTAAAATTGATAAAAGTAGGTGAATTTCGTAATAAAGATGATTTACCACCTGTGGAACTACTGGAAGCAGTGATAAACGCATTTTTTGCGTTGTAGTTTCCTCGCTATAGTGAGGGGAAAAGTTTTGTGTTACACTCGGGTGCAAATGTATTTTACTTCTCGTGTGTTAAAAAACTCGCAAGTTCAGGATTCTATTCTCGAACCACTCGCTTCGCTCGTGGTTCAACTATAGAATCCTTTCACTTGCTCGTTTTTCAATTCCACACTCGGCGTTAAAATACAACTTTGCCCCCTTGTATAACAAATAACTATTTCCCCTCCCTAGCTCGGAAACACGTGTTTTGTCCTTTAATAGCAGCGGGTAAAAACGCATTTTATCCACTAGTGGGTAAAGTAATTTGACCTTGAATATAGTCAAATTAACTGTTTTAAAATTGATAAAAGTAGGTAAATCTAGTAATAAAGATGATTTACCACCTGTGGAACTACTGGAATCAGTGATAAACGCATTTTTTGCGTTGTAGTTTCCTCGCTATAGTGAGGGGAAAAGTTTTGTGTTACACTCGGGTGCAAATGTATTTTACTTCTCGTGTGTTAAAAAACTCGCAAGTTCAGGATTCTATTCTCGAACCACTCGCTTCGCTCGTGGTTCAACTATAGAATCCTTTCACTTGCTCGTTTTTCAATTCCACACTCGGCGTTAAAATACAACTTTGCCCCCTTGTATAACAAATAACTATTCATAGGCTAACGCTGTAGGTATTATACAATAATATCATTTACAGGGTACAGGATTTATTGTAAAGTAAAAACAAACTCTATAATAACTTTTAATTACTTATAATATACATTACAAAAACTTGTTTCATTTACTTGAAAATATTGGAGGTTTACCAGATATCACATCAAAATTTAAATATGTAATCATGAATGCGATGAGATAAGTTCTCAGGAATTTTATTTAAAATGTGATAAGCCTTTAGTGGATGGTCTGCTTCTGCTTCTATTGCTGCTCCTTCGTCCCATCGAAACCTCGATATTTACGCATTTTCGTCAATCCGTTTCGATTTTTACACAGGTGCACACACGAGGAAACAACTCAAATGATTTTGGAACACAACTGGGATTGGCTTCCACATTGGCTTTTCTACCTCCAATAAAGTTGGCAATACAAATTCACCGTAAATTCAATTCAATACTTGTATCAAATGATTACGCACTTTAAGTAAAACTTCAGAGGTCATCACTTTTCTTCCACTTAAACGGTGGTTTCGTTTCCACCACGGTCTTGGAAATTGTTAGAATTTAGTCGCTATTTTTCTTGGAGTCATTACAATTCAGCATAACAAATTTTACTAAGCCCATATTAAATTTATCTCAAAAACGATATGAAAATGTTTACTGCAATATGGATTTGACAGCGTAAGTCAGCGACAAAGATGTCAATTTTGGCCGTAGTGAGCGCTGTGATCGTTTTAGCTACCCCCTCCACCCGCTTTGCACCCTGCCAATAACCGTCTCTGATTGGCCGATAACGCGACAGATAAAAAAAAATGTGTTTCAGATGCAGGAAAATTTGAAATTATTACAGTTAATCATATCGGAGCATTCGGAGCCTAAATCACCTTAAAACCGTCTTGGAAAGATTAAGTATTCGCCATCAGAAACCCCAATAGAAGGATATTATATATGTAAAGAATTGCACCACTTGCATCTGCTAAAAGGGATTTTCGACTCCATAATTTAAGTACCTACCTTAATATTCTCATACGATTCTCACTATACTTTTGCAGGCAAACTTACCGCTCAAAATACCAGCGTTCCAGCAGAAAAGAATTCTCGACGAAATGTAATGATAATGAGATTACCAGATGGCCCATACGTCGCTCTGTGTGCCCAGTCTACTCGCAAAAATTGAGGGACTGAAGCTATATAAAATATAAACAACATTTAAAACTCAGGTTTGTCAGATTTTGCTAAGTATAATATATTTAACAAGTGCATCGAAACTATATTCGTGATGCAGTAATTATATCGTTCTCCAAGGAAAATAAACGAGACGCTATCACTGTGACGAATATTGGAAAAAAAATCGGTTTCAATTTACATACTTCGACAATATTCGTAAAATTACTGCTGCCTGGGGCCTGAAAATAAACGCTTTACAAGACATACTCTCTGTAATTGCACCCGCTTGCTTAAGATTGGCATGTCGGCAGCCATGTATAAGTATGTAGCTTTGTTTACGTACAATATATAAGCATCTAAATAAAGGAAAAACCTATTGAATTTTCCATCAGCCTCCGGATAGTCACCCATAATGGAAGAGAGCCCAATATCCCCCGGCCCACGCAGCCGCAGCACCAACTGGCAGTTGATCCGCGCGCGGCGCATACGCATTCTCAAGCCCCAACTACCGTCATCGGAGGCACCGCCATGCGGCACGACGCCAAACAATCAAAAGGATTTGAACATGCGTGTCAACAACTTTTTACCGACTTAGATATATTTAATCGTCAAAAATTAATAAATGGATAAAGTGCTACCTTAGAGTTTTTAAACTTTATTCTAATAAAATAAAACCGCCTTCAAAAATAAGCGCGTTACAAAACACGTAGAAACTAAAAAGCAAAAAATAATAAACCTTTGAATTCAGATTTCTTATCGTATTGCAATAATCTAAACATCCAAATTATAAACAAATCAATTATTTTTGTAGTCGGTGCCAGACCTGTTCGTCGCCTTGCTATATTGCATGTTTGGCCCCACCCAACCATACTCAGGCTGATGGCCCCGACTCCAAAAATAATTGATTTGTTTATAATTTGGATGTTTAGATTATTGCAATACGATAAGAAATCTGAATTCAAAGGTTTATTATTTTTTGCTTTTTAGTTTCTACGTGTTTTGTAACGCGCTTATTTTTGAAGGCGATTTTATTTTTTGTTAAAAAGTTTATTTATTTGTTGATTTTTAGTGGTTCCTATTGATATTATATGTATCAATCCGAATATATGTACAGTAGTGAAAGAATTATCCTTTAACTCCTAACCATTGAGGAGTTGACCTTCCATCATCAGCTCAGCCACATAAAATTATTACCATCAGGCGTAAATACTGGTGTACCTTTGAAAAATATACTAAAAACATTACATGTGCCTATAACATTTGAAGAGTTCCCTCGATTTCTCCAAGATCCCATCATCAGACCCCGACTTGGTGCCAATGGGACCATCTCGGGGTTATACCCGTTCGATCAAAAAAAATAATTTTGAAAATCGGTCCACAATTCTCGGAGATATCGAGTAACATACATACAAAAAAATAAAATAAAAAAACATTCAGTCGAACTGAGAACCTCCTCATTTTTTAAGTCGGTTAAAAATACGTAGTAGGTATTTAATAGTATGACTTGAGGATGTCCTAGAGCGTTACAATGAAGAGGCACACTCAAAGGTTATGACAGATGGCGCCACCCCTATTAGTCCATACGTGAGAGCGAGAAGATGATATGTTTTTTCTCTCGCTCACATATGAATGACAGTGACATGCCATGCCTAGACACTTGCACATGCACAGGCGCCGCCTGGCGGGATAAATTAATGTCAGTGTGCCTCCATGGTGCCTCCTCATTGAGAGGATCTATGTAAATAATTCATTACGGAGAGCAAGATTCTCGCAATGAGGAGGCACACAGCCAATTTATCCCGCCAGGCGGCGCCTGTGCAAGTGTCTAGGCATGCCACTGTCATTCATATGTGAGAGGTGGTGAGAGAGAGAAAAAACATATCTTCTCGCTCTCACGTATTAAATTCGTTATCTGTGCAATGGACTAATAGAGTGGCGCCATCTGTCATAACCATCAATCTGTGAAAGAATGTCCTATAATATTTATTTATTTATTTATCGAGTGTGCCTTCTCATTTGCGAACTGTGTTTGCCAGACTACATGGATTAACTTGAAAAGCGAGCTTTATCTATAATATAATTGGAACGTGATTGGAACAAAGTTGTTTTCATACAATGTTGGTAGCACTGCCACTAAAACGTCACGGCTGTCACTGTCAGTCAAATGTCATTGTCATTTGTTTTATCAAAATATGTCGTGTTTTGTATAGTTATTGATAAAAAAAGATATTAACCCTTATAAATCATACTAAAAAGTAGCTGAAAATTTTGTGTAAACCTACAGAAGCTAACTATGGCCCTCCTTCCTTTAGGACTACTTTTATTAAAATCTACAAAATGTTACGCGTCAAGGCGCGTACCGGTGCGAAATTTGATGTCGAAACAGTTAGTTTACAGTAAATTTGGAGATCCTCTGTGTGTTGTGAAGTTCCGAGAAAGTGCTATACCACAACTAGGAGACCTGGAAGTACTTGTGAGAATGCTAGCTGCCCCAATCAACCCAGCCGATATCAACACCATACAAGGTATTACAGTAACAAATTTGCGGTGTTATATGTGCATGTATTCCACGCACCACATTCATAAAGTATTTTTTGTGATGTGTTTTTTTACTTTGTTATGGTTGCATGAAGAGAAGACAAAGGTATTTTTTTTGTTTTGTTTATATGTATTGTAACATCTATTTGGTTACAACATAAAATATCATGACACTTTTATATTGTTTTAGGAAAGTATCCAGTAAAGGTTGATCTGCCATCAATTGCGGGTAATGAAGGTGTGGGAATTGTTGAAGATGTTGGTAAAAATGTTGAAGGCATTTCTCCGGGAAACAAGATTATTGTTACAAAACCTGTTCAGGGAACTTGGAGGAACTATGCCACATTCTCTAAAGATGTAGTCAGAGTTATTCCAGATAATTTAGGACTAGTTGAGGCTGCCACACTTACTGTCAATCCCTGCACAGCATACAGAATGCTGACTGATTTCAAACCGGTCAGAGATGGACTGATTGTCATTCAAAATGGAGCCAATGGTGCTTGTGGACAAAATGTGATCCAGCTATGTAAAGCTTGGGGTGTCAAAAATATTGCTGTTGTTAGAAAGAGGCCAGATATAGATGACCTAAAGAAATTTCTGGAAGGCCTTGGGGCTACCCATGTGCTCACTGAAGAGGAGTTAAGGACCACAACTATATTCAAAGATAAAGTTATTGCCAAACCTACTTTGGCTCTCAATTGTGTTGGTGGAAAGAGTACCACAGACTTGTTGAGGCATTTGGAACATTCTGGTGCTATGGTGACCTATGGAGGCATGTCACGGGAACCAGTCATAATACCAACTTCTGCATTTATTTTCAAAAATTTGTCATTCTTTGGATTCTGGATGACAAAATGGAATGAAAAGGCTGATAATAAGGCAGATAAAGAAGTAATGATGCGTGATATTGTTGATTTGATGAGTGACCAAAAATTGAAAGGTCCAGTTCATAAGCTGGTCAAATTTGACAATTTCCAGGAAGCCATTGGCAATGCCCTGTCATCAAAGGGATTCACAGGATGCAAATATATCTTAGATTTTAGTTAGACCATTAAACATATTATATTAATTTAGTTTATGATGTGTAAGTAACACACTAGACATTATTTATGTTCCACTATAAGCTTGTTTAAATAAACATGATTATTTTTACAGTTATGATTATTTTTGAGTTTTGTATTTTTGGTGGTGGGTTGTTATATTTATTTGCGTATTTATTTTTATTTTTGCGGTGGGAGGGTGGGAAAATTAATTGCATGTAAAAAATACGCAAGTAATTATAACAGGTTAGCACTGATTGACTTGCACGTTATCTATTCGCGGATTAGCAAAGGAAAGTTCTAGTTTACGGTTTTACAGTTTTGTTTATCTATAGTCAAAGAAATGTCTGCAGAGAAAATTAGTTTATTGTAGTATGACAGAAAAATTGGCAGAGAGACTTTGTACATCTAAAGGCTAATCACCCTCATATAAGAGATAACATTTTGGCTCTGGGTCCCACTTATTCTGACACTCCCCATTTTCCCAGTACTAATGACGCCAAAAGATAATTCGTATGACAGATGAATTTGACACTTGATTTGTATTGACCGGGATAAAGAACATGATTAGCCGGGTCCCCACAGAGCGACGCAATTTCCTCGCGCGGCAAACGTATTATGTAGACGTGCTTCGATTAAGGCTGAACGCGCGTTTTGCTCGACCGAGGCACCTCAGTTTTTTGGACGTCTACCGCGCGAGGAAATTGCCACGCGACGTGCCTTGCTCTGCGTGGACCTGGCTATTACCATTTTTATTGTTTTTGAGTTACATGCATCTTGGTCATTGGTCTGTGAGTTAAAATAGCATTACCTGAGACTGTTTACTGTGCGACTTACACTCATTGCATTATGAATTTTCAGGATTGCGTCCAGATTTGCCCAACTTACCCCATGTCGCTGGAGATGAAGGTGTTGGCGATGTAATGGAAATTGGCGCTAAAGTAACCTATGTAGAGCCAGGCCAAAGAGTAGTCCTGTCTTCCCGACAGCTAGGAACATGGAGGTACTATGGTATTTACAAGGAAAAGGATGTCCATAAAATCCCTCCCAACATTCCTTTAGCTGAAGCAAGTATGCTTACAGTAGCACCTGTTAGTGCCTACAGATTGCTACATGACTATAAGCAAAAACCACTATGTTCTGGACAATATATTGTTCAAAACGGGGCTAATAGCGCTATCGGGCAAAGTGTAATACAGATTTGCAAAGCCATGGGAGTCTACACACTTAATATTGTTGCAAATCACTGTGGGTATGAATCTGTGAAAGAGCACTTGTTAAGTATAGGCGCTACAAAAGTTTATACCCTGGAAGAAGCTGAAGAATTGGCGTGTTGTGGTCTAAGTTTTCAGCGACCAACATTAGCACTAAACTGTATAGGAGGGAGATATGAAGATGTTATGCTTAGGCTTCTTGAACGCTGCGGAGACATGGTATATTACGGAGGTGCCTACTGTCTACCTGTAAATCAATACATGCGCTGTGATGTTTGGTTTCACAGGTTCCGATTGTCTGATTGGGACGAAAATACTACAAATGTAGAGAAAGAACTTACATATAAATATATACAAGAACTCATAGTAATGGGGAAGTTTAATGCGCCTATGTATGAACCTGTGATGCTGAAGTATTTTGACTATGCTCTCAGGAATACGTGTCGTTGTGAAGCTTTTTCGACCCTAAATTATGTGTTCGATTTTACATTGATTTAAATTACGGAATTAAAAATCAACAAGTCCTATTAGTTGAATTTGTCCTTGTTATACTTTTGTATACCTATATTTTAAATTTTATAAAAAAAATGGAAAACGGAGTAATGTTCATTTGTAATATACTTACTTATTTGTAGCTTGTAGGTATGTTTCATTTTTCGGTACTCGGTAGGTATAATTATGTACTTAAGTATAATAATGTGATTAATAGAAATTTAATGCTAACTAACTCAATCTTTCGCTTTAATTCAGGAGGAATAATATAATTATTAGAATCATTGTTCAACCTCTAAGGTAACGGACCCAATCATGGACAGTTTAAGAAAAATTTTCGCCTCTTTTTGATATTTCACTCATAAATGTAAAAATTCTAATAAATGTAAAAATTCAATTTTTTGCTATCAAGTGATGAAGGTGAAAAAAAAAGTGCTTACTTTCCTTAAATTCTCAAGGCTGATTTTTATATATGTGTTAGAGCACGTTGTTAGAAATTGGTTATCATCAATGCCAGACCGTTTCCGCCGGCCATAACTTTTACCAGACGCGACAAAGTTGGCAAAAAACGACTCTAACTTACCTCATTTTCTCAAGCCTGATTTTGATATATGATACGCAGGGACCTATAACTAGACCGTTTGTAAGCAGCCAGACCAATCGGATGGACCCAACCATCCGCCAGACCGACTTAAAGTTTCGATATGAGCATTAGTAGAATTGAAATATTCCGGGTCTATAAAAGCTAAAAACTTGAATTTTCTACATTAAGCTACGTGTATATTGTATACTTGACGTAATAAGCGACTTTCAAAAATTTTACTTCTAAGGAAATAAAAAAATGAAAGTTTATATGTGGTGCAAGATTAATTTTAAGCTATGAATTTTATTTACACTGCGTAAGTACATGTGTATTTTATTATAAATATAACTTTTACCAGACGCGACAAAGTTGGCAAAAAACGACTCTAACTTACCTCATTTTCTCAAGCCTGATTTTGATATATGATACGCAGGGACCTGTAACTAGACCGTTTGTAAGCAGCCAGACCAATCGGATGGACCCAACCATCCGCCAGACCGACTTAAAGTTTCGATATGAGCATTAGTAGAATTGAAATATTCCGGGTCTATAAAAGCTAAAAACTTGAATTTTCTACATTAAGCTACGTGTATATTGTATACTTGACATAATAAACGACTTTCAAAAATTTTACTTCTAAGGAAATAAAAAAATGAAAGTTTATATGTGGTGCAAGATTAATTTTAAGCTATGAATTTTATTTACACTGCGTAAGTACATGTGCATTTTATTATAAATATAACTTTTACCAGACGCGACAAAGTTGGCAAAAAACGACTCTAACTTATCTCATTTTCTCAAGCCTGATTTTGGTATATGATACGCAGGGACCTGTAACCAGACCGTTTGTAAGCAGCCAGACCAATCGGATGGACCCAACCATCCGCCAGAACGACTTAAAGTTTCGATATGAGCATTAGTAGAATTGAAATATTCCGGGTCTATAAAAGCTAAAAACTTGAAATACTGCTTTCTCTGTTGGAGTCTTTTCGGAGAGAGAACAGTCGTGGGTTTTTATATTGGACTCCATACATTTCGCTAATCTTCTCCTTCCAAACAGACTCTAATCTTACTATTATTTTGTTATGATGGGAGTTATTATGTAACATTATTTGTATGTCTTTCCCATCACGGAACAATGGTATTCCGGACCTTTGGGAGGCGTGCGCGGGGCCGAAGCCAACACGTAGAGGCCCTTTCGACACTTTAATGAAATGTAAGGGGTACACCGAGCGGATGTTGCCCTTGCCCGTATCATGGGACACACGCAGAGGCAACACCCGCCAGGGTGTAAGGACTATTTGAGAGTTAATGGAATCTAAAATGAACTGGTCTATTTTGATGAAAGTGATGGACTAAATACTGGGCTATGGATAAAAAACCGGACGCCTGCCTAATAAAACGGTATCCAATTTTATTTCCGGCAGACGGTGACTCGTCCCCACAAGATGGGCCCCCACAAAAAGCGACATTATTATTATTACTAACGGAGTAAAATTTGGTTGTACTTGGTTAGTAAAGTACCTATTGTTACTCCACATTTTTAAGTCAGCTTTCCAATAATAGTAGGTGACTATTAATATTTAGTATTGTTTTTAAATATTACCTAACAATTAAGTAAAAATTGGAATAGATCTGATATTTGTTATGACTTTTAAAAATAGTAGAATGCTTTTTATTGTATTCTAGTAACACGTCTTTGATTGCAAATCTAAACTTCAACTCTATTATAACCCGTGTAGGGGATGAATATTCAAAATTAACGTTCAACAACTTTTCTTGCATTATTCAACGATTATGCTTTTGTAAAAAAGTATAAAATAAATTGAAATATATTCGATGTTGATTATTATTCTATCTTATATTGTAATAATTAGTATATGCCATATTTATACATAGTGTGAGGTCCCTCGCCCACAAATTAAAAAGGATCGATCTTAAAACTAATTTTAAACCACCTTGTTCGACGACCGAAAAAAAAGTTTAATTTACTTTTCTTCTTTTATTTATAATAAAATACACATGTAGTTACGCAGTGTAAATAAAATTCATAGCTTAAAATTAGTCTTGCACCACATATAAACTTTCATTTTTTTATTTCCTTAGAAGTAAAATTTTTGAAAGTCGCTTATTACGTCAAGTATACAATATACACGTTGCTTAATGTAGAAAATTCAAGTTTTTAGCTTTTATAGACCCGGAATATTTCAATTCTACTAATGCTCATATCGAAACTTTAAGTCGGTCTGGCGGATGGTTGGGTCCATCCGATTGGTCTGGCTGCTTACAAATGGTCTAGTTACAGGTCCCTGCGTATCATATACCAAAATCAGGCTTGAGAAAATGAGGTAAGTTAGAGTCGTTTTTTGCCAACTTTGTCGCGTCTGGTAAAAGTTATATTTATAATAAAATACACATGTACTTACGCAGTGTAAATAAAATTCATAGCTTAAAATTAATCTTGCACCACATATAAACTTTCATTTTTTTATTTCCTTAGAAGTAACATTTTTGAAAGTCGCTTATTACGTCAAGTATACAATATACACGTAGCTTAATGTAGAAAATTCAAGTTTTTAGCTTTTATAGACCCGGAATATTTCAATTCTACTAATGCTCATATCGAAACTTTAAGTCGGTCTGGCGGATGGTTGGGTCCATCCGATTGGTCTGGCTGCTTACAAACGGTCTAGTTATAGGTCCCTGCGTATCATATATCAAAATCAGGCTTGAGAAAATGAGGTAAGTTAGAGTCGTTTTTTTCCAACTTTGTCGCGTCTGGTAAAAGTTATGGCCGGCGGAAACGGTCTGGCATTGATGATAACCAATTTCTAACAACGTGCTCTAACACATATATAAAAATCAGCCTTGAGAATTTAAGGAAAGTAAGCACTTTTTTTTTCACCTTCATCACTTGATAGCAAAAAATTGGCCGATGGGCCGAACTAGAAAATATGCACACATTAACCGCCGATATTAACTCTACATTGTCCCAAAGTTTCATCCTTGAGAATTTGAGGAAGGTCTGGCGGGCCTGGGCTCTGGGTCTATAATGCAGGAAGTAAAACGCATTCAAGTTTACACCGAGTATTATTTTTTTATTATTTTTTACATGAACTCAACTCTCTTAGCAACATTACTAAGGATTCGTCTTGATATTTTTTTTCAGTAAACTGATGAATTTTATCTTGTCGCCAAATCCTTCAGAAATAACCGAATTAATTGAAACTTCAAAATGAAACAGCTCTACAACTCTAGTTTATGGTACATAGCCGTCAGTTTTTAGAAACTTTTTTTTTTATTATTAGGAGCCTGTTATGTCCCACTGCTGGGCAAAGGCCTCCCCCCTCTTTTTCCAATCTTCCCGATCTCGGGCAGTTTCGGGCCAGTTGTTAAGGAAGCAATCCAAGTCGTCCCGCCATCGCCGGCGGGGTCTGCCGGATCCTCGCGTTAGGCCGGGTTGCCACTCTGTGGCAATCTTAGCCCACAGCTCACTCGGCATGCGGCAGACGTGTCCAGCCCAGTCCCACTTTAGCTTGGCCGCTTTCCGAGCCACATCGACAATTTTTGTCTTGGAGCGCAGCGCAGTGTTCCGGATACGATCCATTAATTTTACGCCTAATATGCTGCGCTCCATAGCTCGCTGGCAAACCCCGAGTTTGGACCTCTGAGACGCTGTTAAAGACCAAGTTTGTGCACCGTAGGTGAGAATTGGAAGTATGCACATGTCCATGAGTCTCCGCTTGAGTGACAATGGGAGATCACCTTTCATCAGATGTTTCATGGACCAATAGCTCCTCCAGGCGTTTCCAGCCGTCGTTCGACTTCCTTCTCTTGTCGCGCCTGGAAGGAAACTAGTTGGCCCAAGTAAATGTACTCCTGGACATGTACAACAGATTCTCCGTTTATCTGAATCCTACACGGGGTGCTACAATTGGTCATTAGCTTGGTCTTCGACATATTCATCTCAAGTCCAACCTCGAGGCTCGCGTCGCATAGATCTTGTAGCATTGATTGTAGCTCGGAAGCAGTTGAGGAGAATAAAACGATGTCGTCAGCGAATCGAAGATTGGTTAGTCTTCTATCTCCGACGACAAGGCCCCTCCCTCCCCAACTTGGCACAAGCTTCCGGAAGACTTGTTCCAGTGTGCTGGTAAATAGTTTCGGCGACAACGGATCTCCTTGTTTGACTCCCTTTTGAATGTTGAAGGACGGACCGGTGGATTGTAGTTTGATGGCGGCTGTACTATTTTGATATATAATAATTTTAGATACTTATTTTTAAGGATTTGTGTTTTTTTGTCCATAATGGCATCACCGTCCATTATGGGGTATTTCACCTTCACCTTACTTACAACTATGATTGTATCTTTGATTGTAACCTTGAGCTTGTGTCCATTGAATCAATTTCTAATTGAATTTCCCCCTGCTGGAAGCCGGTTTTTGCCATATAAAGTTCGTAGGGCAAGAAAGGGCAAAATATAACTGTACTCTGTCGAGCCCATAGTCAGCAGAAAAGCGCAAAATTTAAATTTCCTTTGAGATACAACCGTGTAAACGGGCCCTTACGCACATGTTGCAGTTACAGACAAGTTTTGTTTGCCAGACTTTATATGAAGACCCAAAAAAAATACTGCTGGTTTGCGTCAAAGTGACAGCTGTCATTGACAGCCTGTCAAGCTTGAAAAGCAAGCAAAGGAGATCGATTCGATTGAAATTTAGCGAAATAGTGTAATGTTTGTGTATTTTTCTTTTAAATTGATAATAACTAATCCATTCATAAATCGGCAAAGGATTTATAGTTCACGGTTAAGCTTCGTGATTCTTATATAAAGTGTTATAAACCGAAAACCGCCTAGATTTTTCGTAATTATTCGGTCGGTGACCAAAAATAAATTTAGAATTTATTTAGGTGCAACTTTATTTTAAGTTATGGATAAAGAAAACTATGAAACCTATGAATTCTTGCCTGCGTCTGGAAGCAGTGCAGAAGCGGAACCCTATCAGTTCTTTGTCGTGCAAGACGATGGGACGTTTCTTAGTAAGTTTTTGCAAAATTATTTTATTTTATTTTACAAAATGATGAATTAATGAATTGTTGGTTGGTATATACACCCATAAGCATTTGAAATAGAAAAACAATTTGCGGTACGATAAATAAATACACGTTGTTGTACAGTGAAATATTAAAATATATTATAGTGTTTGGTATGGCGAAATTATATTATTTTGTTGATATTAGACCTGTATTAAAATCACACCTGAAAAGGTTTATCTGTTTAAATCCAAAAGGTTTCTTACAAACATTATTTTGTAGGTAATTCTTGTATATTATAAAGAAGCTATATATAGATAGAGCTTTAGACATCGTGTTTAGTAAAACATCCCACTTTGTAGCTTACCATAAAGACGAGATTTGCTTATATCTTTATCCCTTGGAGTGATGGCCGGTCGACTCCCGGCCGATTACGTCAATCAAATTTGAAATTTGATTAATTACAATAAAATCCAAATGACTTAAAAATCAGTCTAGCACCCAAGGAGATATATGAATAAACTGACAAAGCAGCCTAAGCCAGGCTACGAAAGAGAAATCCAGGCAAACATGTTTTATATTTAACCTCCTGTGGTTCAATGTCCTAATACTAGGACAAAATACCTACAATGAAATTTGAATCTATGTTAAATGGAATTGAGTTGCTTTTGTGTTGATTCGTTCGATTTTCAAACAAAAGAGAGAAATCCAAGCAAACATGTTTTATATTTAACCTCCTGTGGTTCAATGTCCTAATACTAGGACAAAATACCTACAATGAAATTTGAATTTACGTTAAATGGAATTGAGTTCCTTTTGTGTTGATTTGTTCGATTTTCAAACAAAAGAAATTCAGCCCTGTTTTCTAGTACCATTGATTCAAATTTGTTTGGCAATTTTTTTGTATGGTGGGCTGCTAGAGGATAAATGTATTTTGAATATATTTTCCAGTTAACAGACAAGTGCAATATGTGACCCAAGTGCAAGACCCCCAGGAGGTTCTAGAAGGGGAGCAAGCCTGCACCATGCTGGATGTGGCTCCGCAGCAGTTCTATGTCGACATTGATAATACCACTGAAATGATCTCTGTACCAGGTACAATGTCTTCTTTGAACACTTTCAGTGTCAATAACCCGTTAGTCGAGTTCGTTTTGTATTGGAAATGTGGTGCTTAGCACTAAAATTGTTAACACATGGAGCGACCTATCACCTAAATTATATATTAGTTATGGACACACATATGTCTATAGGTCGCTCCACAGGTCAGTAAACATGGTTCTGTTTCCCCTTGACCGAATATTATAATGCCATTTGATACAATATTAAACCTATCTGTCAGCAAAATCAGTAGTTGGCACACATTTATAAATATTTGTGTGAAGAGTGGGTAATGTTTTATAAGGTGTAGGATTTTGTTAATTTTAATTCTAAATCTTATACTATTAAACAAGCAATTCTTGTATATTTATTTATTTATTTATTTATATATACCGACGATCTTGGAAACCGCTCTAACGATTTCGCTGAAATTTGTTTTGTGGGGGTTTTCGGGGGTGAAAAATCGATCTAGCGTAGCCTTAGATCCCGGAAAACGCGAATTTTCGAGTTTTCATGAGTTTTTCTTTCGCATTTGTAAACGTAAAATATGGTCCTTAATTTCGCCGCGCGCGCATCGATTCCGCTTAGCTCAGTCGCACGAGGTCGGTCTAATGTACGCGTTTTTGTTTTTTGTCTTTTTTTTTTGTTTTTGTATTTATAAGAGTTTTTTTTTTATCTAAAGACGTGATATATTAAAATAGAACCGAGCGAAGCTCGGTCGCCCAGATATTAAAAAATATAATTTGTCACTATTTCAGACCAGTTCACCATACCAGAAGGGACCAGCAACTTGTATGCGAACAGCTACCTTTTGCAACCTGAACCTGCGGCCCCAGTAGAACAGGTATTTCCTCTATAGCCTGACAAAAAAAGTAGAATATAATAGAGGGGCGCCACCGTCTACGTAAACTGTTTTGCATGTGGCAACTTTTGTATGTGTACTTGGCATTTGATTAGTTCACGAGCTTCTTCTTATCATGTGAAGGGATCATAAGTCCTAAACTGAATAATATTTTGGCGTCCATAGGTTACGGTGACCACTTTCCATCAGGCGGACCGTATGCTTGCCACATAGTATAAAAAAACCGGCCAAGAGCGTGTCGGGCCACGCTCAGTGTAGGGTTCCGTAGTTTTTCGTATTTTTCTCAAAAACTACTAAACCCATCAAGTTCAAAACAATTTTCCTAGAAAGTCTTTATAAAGTTCTACTTTTGTGATTTTTTTCATATTTTTTAAACATATGGTTCAAAAGTTAGAGGGGGGGGACGCACTTTTTTTCCTTTAGGAGCGATTATTTCCGAAAATATTAATATCATCAAAAAACGATCTTAGTAAACCCTTATTCATTTTTCAATACCTATCCAACAATATATCACACGTTGGGGTTGGAATTTAAAAAAATATCAGCCCCCACTTTACATGTAGGGGGGGGGCACCCTAATAAAACATTTTTTTCCATTTTTTATTTTTGCACTTTGTTGGCGTGATTGATGTACATATTGGTACCAAATTTCAGCTTTCTAGTGCTAACGGTTACTGAGATTATCCGCGGACGGACGGACGGACGGACGGACGGACAGACAGACATGGCGAAACTATAAGGGTTCCTAGTTGACTACGGAACCCTAAAAAGTTCTTAAACTAAAATTGTATGTACACTGTTACCTCCTTATTGATAAACGTCCACTAAAGTTATCAACAGGATAAAGTTCGTTTGTCACTTTTTATCACATACAGGCTCCCCACAGACAGTCTTAAAAATTCATAATCTTAAAAAAAAATTGTATGCAAATTGACAGTTCAAACTGACACTGACAGATTGACTGACAGTTTGAACTGTCAATTTGCATACAATTTTTTTTTAAGATTATGAATTTTTAAGACTGTCTGTGGGGAGCCTAATACGTCGGAAAGGGACAAACGAACTTTATCGGCTTGATAACTTTACTGAACGTATATTAAGACTAATAAAAGTATTAAAATGAAGAATTTTAAACTATATTTCAGGTCAAAAACAAAATAGAACTAAAACCAATATTACAAGCTGACAATTCTGTCATTGAAACTAATAAGCAGGATGGTTTGTCAGGAAATAACTTAACAGAGGTAAGCAATTTGGGTCACTATCAAGTTTACCTTATCGCTAAACGACTATTTCGGCTAGATGTCAGAAAATTTAAATATACAGTCAGTATAAAGTCAATTCAGCTGGGATGACATGAAAGTAGAATACTCAATCAGCAAAAAGTCAATTTAACTGGATGGCTAAGACTTATAATGAATGAGTAGTCAAACGTCTGGAAATATACATAGTCCGTATGATTAGCATATCTAAAAAGCCAAAAGTGTAGTTAGTTAATTGACGTCAACACAGAACTATTCAGTAGCAAAACGTCCGGAAATATAATGTGTCATTGCCATGGTTTATAAATATGTAACAGAACAGTTCTTATTAACAGTGCGAGAAGGTTTGAATTCTCAAGACACTTAAGCATTTTAAAACCAGACGTTTTGCTAACGGGTCGTTTGGCGTTTATTCTATTTAGCAATAAAAAAATTAAACAATCCAGATTTTTTGCTCCTTGACCGTTTAGCGTTCATGTCTGTTTTGTAATACAGACATTCGAAGATGTCTGTATTACAAAACAGACATGAACGATAGCTCTGTCTTTTAGCGATAAGGTAAATTTGATAGTGACCCAGCAATTTTATCCACATAAAATATTATGAATGGGAAAGTGTGTGTCTGTTTGTTAGACAGTCTTTCACGGCAAAACGAGGCGACGAATCAACGTCATTTTTTACGTGGAGATAATTGAAGAGATGGATAATGAAATAGGATACTTTTTGTCTCTTTCTAATTCCGCACTTCGCTAAAACGAGGGGAGGAAGTTTGTATGGAGCATTTAGGAATTTTCGAATTTAACGCGAGCGAAGCCGCGAGAAAAAGCTAGTAATAACATAAAATAAACTGTCAAACAAGTCTGTCAGTAAATAAGAACAAAGAAAACTATAGGTATCCTTTTCTCTAGCACCCTAAAGAAAAGGATGCATATAATTTCTCTATGTTCTTATTTACTGACAGACTTGTTTGACAGAGTATATAAAATTTTTGTTTACAGATAACTTTAACAGACGACCAGTATCATGTACTGGAACAGAAAGGCTGGATACTACTTGAAACTAACGAAAGGTGTATGTCCTAGACACGTTAGGGCTACATGATATAACCAATAATGAAAGTAAGTTATTTGTGCCCTAAGGCTCTAGTCCCACCAAAAGCGAGTAATCAATGAGCTATCGACAATAGAAACGAACAAATGATAGTCGCTCCAGTGTAAATAAAAGACAGGTTAACGCCGTGGTTTGCGTGGGCGACGGTCGCGCGATGGTCGCGCGACGGCGATGCGACGCATACGAAGTCAAACGGTATGGAAGTTCGATCGCGGTCGGCAAGCGACAGTTCATCGCTCGGCAACGAACTATCATCGTGTCTCTTTTTAACCCCCGACGCAAAAACGACGGGGTGTTATAAGTTTGACGTGTCTGTCTGTGTGTCTGTTTGTGTGTGTGTCTGTCTGTGGCATCGTAGCTACCGAACGGATGAACCGATTTAGATATTTTTTTTTGTTTGAAAGCTGAGTTAGTCGGGAGTGTTCTTAGCCATGTTTCATGAAAATCAGTCCACTATGTCGCGGTCGGGGGTTTATTCAAAATTTTAATTTTGTGGTTAGGTTATATTTACACGGGTTTATTTTTGTGTTCGTTTCTATCGCCGAAAGCTCATAGCCTGCTCGCTTTTGGTGGGACCTGTGCCTAATATAGTGTGAATTTTCTGAGATGAACTTTTCGCTTTAGCCGTAATCTGTTAAACAAAGGCCTTTGTTTCTATTATTCACGGCGGCTAGCTCCCGTTTAAACGGCACGTGCTATAGTCTCAGTGTAGTTAAAAAGCAACTATCACGATAGTAATACGGTTCAAATCCATAAAAAGACCTTTCGGAGATAACACTTTTTTTCATCTTCAAAAAAGTTACCTGCATACTGCAAACTGTTTAATAAATTTGAACCTTATTGCTATCACGATAGTTGCTTTTTAACTACACTGAGACTTTAGCACGTGCTGTGGAAACGGGAGCTAGTCGACGGGAATAATAGAAACAAAGGCCTTTGTTTAACAGATTACGGCTAAAGCGAAAAGTTCATCTCAGAAAATTCATACTATACCTACTATATTATTTGCTTAATGCTTTGATCTTCGTTCCCTTTACCAAAATGTATGATTCTCAAAACGAATTACTGTCATAAAGTATCCCTTCCATTTATACTTCCTTTATTCATTTAAAATCTTCCATTACTACAATTAAAAGCTAGTTTATGTACCTAAAAAGTTTTTTTTTTTTAACTTTGCTAGTAAGTAATCTTGTGTTAATAATATGTGTTTGCAGAACTAATACAAAAGCTTAAAACAGATGATACACCTCCTAGTACAACTGAAGTCAGGGTAACTGAAACTGAACCTGGGTAAGCAATTAAAATTAAACTACAACGTATTATTTGAATTTTGATGTACAGCGCCACCTAGTGAGTTCTCAACTTAAACTAAAAATTAACTATTATTGTTTTAGCTTGCTAAAGATAGAGTATCCGCCACTAAGTGAAATGGATATGGAGCAGTTGAATTGTGCCCAAAAGGAAAGTAAAGTAGAAGAAGCATCAGAGTTACCCCTGATGGTAGATGATAAAAAAGGTTAGTGACCTTAACATTTTGTCAGGATAGTGTAAAAATGTAAGGCGTGAATCACTTGTAGGTACTTGATCTGCCTGATAGAGCGAAAGAAATGTTCTTAGAAGAAAAAGAATTTAAAATTATGCACCTAAAGTCGCCGTCAATAGAAATTGCGAACAATGTAAACAAACCTGTAGTCGAAATTTCGAACTGTGTTTAATTTCCTTTATAACTCGTCAATGTGCATCACATGATGATCCTAAAACAACCAGAGCAGTGCTAATACGGATATTACCACAGAATATATAATAGTACAAGTACAGAAGGCTCACTCCTTTGATGTCCACAAAATGCCGCCATTCTAAATTCTTACCTACACTAACAAGCGGAGCGCACGCGAGCAGCCGACATTGAATTCTATTGCCGCGCGAAGGTCGTCACCACTGAATGGGCCGCATCACGAACTGCTCTCTTGTCAAAAAGCGTTCTCGGCATGGCCCCCAGAGTGTACAACAAGCTACCTGAGCATATACGGAGATTATGTGACACAACATTATTTAAAAAGTCCGTTAAAGAATTTTTGGTCAGCAAGGCTTTTTATTCTTGCCATGAATTTCTAACTGAAAACCTTGACTAATTTTTGTAGCTTATTAATAAATTAATTCTAAGAAATTATTATTGTATACCTGTAGTTCTAATTCAATTCAATTTATTTAATAACTTTTATTGTTGACATCTCATTCTGTTGTAAATATTTGTTTTAGTGCATGATGCATGATAATTTATATTATCAATGATTCACAAAACTTTCGTATGCCCTCGGGTACGACATAGTGAAACAAGAATGTATACCTGTAACCATCATATACACCTATGTTCGACGAATAAAGAATTTGTAATTTGTAATTTGAATTTGCGGCCGCCGACATGTACTTGTAGCGCGGCGATAGAATGGCGGAGTGAGCCGCCCCTGATATTACATTGGCTGGTTTGTTTACATTGTTCACAATTTCTATTGTCGGCGACTTTACCTATATTGTAACGAGTCATGTGCTTCCAGTAGCTAGAGCTACGAGCTTGTGCAATCTGTACAGTCAACCAATTGGAACCCTAGGCCACTGTAGAACTATGTCATAGTGACGTTATAAATCAGGTTGTAAGAAACTCTTACTGCTTGTCATTTTGACATGGTTGTAGAGTGCCCTAGGGTTCCAATTGGTTGACTTTACCTCGAAGTTGCTTGCAGTAGCTGTCGCTAATGTTTGATTAATTGTATGTCACAGGCTGTGACTCACAGCAACTTAATCCGCCTGTTATGTATATCCAAATCACGTGAGTGGCTAAGATACATTGCCAAGAAGGAATGGTATATTAAATAAATAAATAATATCTGGGCAACCGAGCTTCGCTCGGTTCTGTTTCGTATCCTTGACATGTGTCGCCATCTAGTTCAAAAATGAATAGTACCTACATCGAGCGAAAGAATTCTCAGCCTTAACAACACAACTACTCCACACGAGATGGCGCGCATTTCGCCACAAAAACTCAAATAGTGTATTTTCTATTCGTTTTAGCCTTGACCTGTGTCGCCATCTAGTGTTTGCAATAAATAGTACTTACATCGACCGAAAGAATTCTGTCTTAACAGTACAACTACTGCACACGAGATGGTGCGCGAAGAAAAACGCATGAAAACTCGAAAATTCGCGTTTTCCGGGACCTAAGGATAAGTTAGACCGATTTTTCACCCCCAAAAACCCCCACATAACAAATTTCTGCGAAATCGTTAGAGCGGTTTCCGAGATCGTCAGTGTAAATAAATATATATATAAATAAATAAATAAATAAATAAATAAATATACAAGAATTGCTCGTTTAAAAGTATAAGATATTGGGGACACCTTACACATATCAACTTAGCCCCAAACTAAGCAAAGCTTGTACTATGGGTGCTAAGCGACGATATACATACTTAAATAGATAAATACATACATATATAGGTACATAGAAAACATCCATGACTCAGGAACAAATATCTGTGCTCATCACACAAATAAATGCCCTTACCGGGATTCCAACCCAGGACCGCGGCTTAGCAGGCAGGGTCACTACCGACTGAGCCAGACCGGTCGTCAAATTGGTATATTCATATTTTTTTCAAGTTACTCATACCTCGAACCACGTATACAATGTTATTTGTTTGCAGATCAACGAATCGAGAAATCCCAATGGACGGAGAAATCTATCGTAAAGAAAACAGAAACGTCTAGCAAAGCTCAGGCAGAAAGTCTTTACTCCGGGGTTTGTGACAACTGGAGAGATGAGAACGTTCTACGAATACGCACTGACTTCTGTTTAAAGGGTAAATTAAATGAGTTTATCGTCAAGATCTAGGTAGCTGGGTCCAAATACGGCAGCACGCACTTTTTGCTGCGACTTGCATCGTCCGACACACATCTACATTAAACATTTGCCGCGCGAGCACATTTTCTCGCGACGTGCCTCGCTCTGTGTGGACCAAGCTATTAAAGTAGTACTGTTTAACCCTTTGAACGCCAAGGTCTACTAAAAGTCAAGGTCTAATAACAACTAAAAGTGTTATGGCTTTGTGTTTAACTTACTGTCAGTTACGTTGTATATTCGCTCTTCACCCTCTTTTCGTCTACACCATTTTTTGACACGCAAGGAAAGGCTTTCAAAAGGTTGAAATCCAATAAGGCTTAGTTTTCAAACCTATTTTGTATTCTTTCAGATATTCCAGACAAGATTGTTTTAGGAAAAACTAAAAATGGAAAGCGGCTAGTTTGCCGGGTCATGAAAGCGGACGAAAATGTTGCTAAAGAAACCCAACATTCTGACGCAGAAGTGGACAGCATTTCTGACTCGATTGGTTCTAGCGATTTGGGTAAGCACCTAAAGTTTGATATCATTTGGAGCCATTTCCTACTCCTGCCACAGAATATATAATAGTACAAGTACAGAAGGCCCACTGCTTTGATGTTCACGAAATGCCGCCTTTTTAAATACCTACAAAATTCTTACAAAGAAACGACAGGTGATAGGGTTACCAATGGATCCAAACGAATTAATTACTCACATAAAATGTTATACTATTATATTCAAGTCTTGGGTATTTTCTAGTTATATAATTATACTGTATTTATATATTTTTGTTCAAGTTCCAACATCATAAGCCTTATTGAACTTTTCCGTGGGAAGTAGATCTGTGTAAGAATGTCTTATGGTTTGGTATGGTCTATTTTATTTAATATGTCTATTTAACTAAGTATTATTAGCCATTCCACACGCGGACATCGCTTAAAAAACCTGACGACGTAAAGTAACAATAGAAAGTGCGAACGTGCATTCCGTGAGAACGCGCGCCACCCCTGAGTAGGCCGCAAACTCGCGGCCGCCAGGATGTACTTGTAGCGCGGCGATAGAATCACGGAGTGAGCCGCCCCTGCTCCTGCTAAGCTCAAAATCCATTTAACATACATACTACGTTTATTTATAAGACAAACAGTCAAGACTGACTTTTCAACTTGAAAATTGGAACTTATGATTTTCTATAGCCTCTTGGCGCCCAATGTACTTTCTGAAGTACATTTGGTTTCAATGGAATTTTAACTTTCATGTAAACAAATAAAATATATTTTCTTATGTTTCTAAATTTTTTCGAACAAATGAAATTGAATTCAATCTCAAGTACAATAAGAATCAAAATTCCCTTGCAAAAATTTAGTATGGTGGGCGCTACGAGGATAGGGTTAACCCTGACTGTCTCGCTCGCGGTATAGTAGCGATGAGTTGTTGGACCCACGGAAATATATAAACCTACTCACATACATGCCCAACAATGGCTATTTCTCTCACATCCCTAGCGAAGTAGTTAACTTCAGTGAAGTAATGGCGACTGACGTCCTAATCGTGGGGCCTGATGTAGGCATAAGATACGTCAATTTTCCATCTTAATCCAGAGACTAACAAATTCCCACCAACGTGTTTCAGGCGACGACAAACTAGACAGCATATTCAGGATGTGCTTCACAGAAAGCACCGTCAAGTACAGGAGCGCTGATGTGGCGTTCGCAGAGAAGGTCATCCGCAACCTGGTGCGGCTGCCCGCCGTCAAGCCCGCTGTGGCCAACCGCCACGTGCTCGTCACTAAGGTATACACATACATACATCCATAATATTATAAATGGGAAAGTGTGTGTCTGTTTGTTTGTCCGTCTTTCACGGCAAAACGGAGCGACGAATTGACGTCATTTTTTAAGTGGATATAGTTGAAGGGATGGAAAGTGACATAGGCTACTTTTTGTCTCTTTCCAACGCGAGCGAAGCCGCGGGCAAAAGCTAGTAATATTATAAATGGGAAAGTGTGTGTCTGTTTGTTTGTCCGTCTTTCACGGCAAAACGGAGCGAGTGGAGATAGTTGAAGGGATGGAGAGTGACATAGGCTATTTTACCTATTATCCATATCAGTAAGTATCAATTACCTTATTTTATTCCAGGTAGTAGTGACACATGAAGACGCAAACCTCATAGAGAGCCTGCCCACGCTGGTGACTGGCGAAGTCGTGCCGGCGGAGAAAACTTGGCGGTTCGTTCACCGACCAGAATTATATGCTACGGCGAAAGATGGTAATTATATCTATTTATTACCTACACGTGGAAAATGAAGTAGGTAGGTAGACAGATACTGCAAAATAGTTAGTTTTCTCGTATAGATAAACAATATCTGGGCAACCGAGCTTCGCTCGGTTCTGTTTCGTATCCTTGACATGTGTCGCCATCTAGTTCAAAAATGAATAGTACCTACATCGAGCGAAAGAATTCTCAGCCTTAACAACACAACTACTCCACACGAGATGGCGCGCATTTCGCCACAAAAACTCAAATAGTGTATTTTTCTATTCGTTTTAGCCTTGACCTGTGTCGCCATCTAGTGTTTGCAATAAATAGTACTTACATCGACCGAAAGAATTCTGTCTTAACAGTACAACTACTGCACACGAGATGGCGCGCGAAGAAAAACGCATGAAAACTCGAAAATTCGCGTTTTCCGGGACCTAAGGATAAGTTAGACCGATTTTTCACCCCCAAAAACCCCCACATAACAAATTTCTGCGAAATCGTTAGAGCCGAGATCGTCAGTGTAAATAAATATATAAATAAATAAATAAATAAATAAATAAATATACAAGAATTGCTCGTTTAAAAGTATAAGATAATGACATTAATGACAGTCAAGAAATTTTAAATTTTTATGGTAGCTCCTCAAGAGTGAAAAGTTGATACAATTCCGAGGGAAAATACCTTCTCGGCCTTGTTTCGGTGTGATGGTTTTCATTACCTATTAGGACGTGCTTTAGGTACACCTTAGCCGTTCTAAGACTTCTAAATAGTAATCTTGTACCTAGTTATTAAGTGTGTATCGAATGGAGCAGACTCGTTTACCACGTCAAATCCTGCTGGGAGAGGTTGCAGATGCAAAGAGACCGGTCGGACGGCCAATGCTGCGCTTTAAAGATTGCGTGAAGCGTGTCATGGTCACATTTGATATTCCATGCAACCAGTGGCAGCGGCTGGCCGAAGACCGACCCACGTGGCGCCGTGTTGTCCATGACGGTCAATCCAAGCACGACAACGCCTGGTTCTCCTCCTTGAATGATAAACGCATGAGGCGTCACGAGCAGGCCTCTAACCCCCGCCCATCTGGGGGAGCATACACCTGTCGTGTGTGCGGACGAGGGATCCTCTCTCGAATTGGGCTATACAGCCACGAACGTAAGTGTCGCAAGGATGCTGCTTGAATCATCTGTTATAGATGCAAAGGCCTGTTATTAGTTATTAAGTTAATTAAAGGAAGATAGTACTATCCTGGAGTTCTTCATTTTTCCTAAGAAGATCTTAGATTGAGGAGTACATCGAACACTGCTTATAGTAAATTTTTAACCCCTGGAACGCCGTTGTCAAAAATTTGCTACTGAATTAATAACTTTCAATTTGTTAGTTACAGTTTAAATTGCCTGGGACAGATCCGGAACAAGGCGCTTGAGGGGTTAATAACGAACAGTTCCACACTTTTGTTAGGTTACTGGGAAACGAAACTTATTCTAAACTGGAATAGGGTTTACTAATAAACACATTTTATTACAGAACTATCACAAGCAATAGACAGCTATTCCGGGGTGGACCACAATTTCCTGCACATTCACATCCACGAGATACGATTACAAGATATCGTGCGGACATCAGTCACTTTGAACAAACGACGTGAGTTATATCATCGACCTACTCGCCACTTCTTTCGTTTATAATCACTCGTGCCATCCACGATGTGCCGCAGTTTGTGAAATATAAACTTGAACAAAATGACGTTACGAGTCAAGTGGCGCGTCGTGAATGATACGATCGTTGCAAATGCAAATTTTAGGGCTTTCGACCGCGAAGTCTGATAGACAAGCTATATTGTCGTGATAGAACAAAACCCTTTGTGCCCCAAAATTATCAAAACGGTCAATTCAGTCTCTAGTATCTTTGTGTAGTGTACAGCTTATGTTATATAAATGAGCGTTTAGCTCAATACCTAAAGGTCCTAAAGCCAAATACACGGATGTACGAACAACACGTAGCATACAATACGTAGTTTAATATACTTCTAGGACTGTTATAATTATTCAGTCTAATTTTAATATTATAGTAGATGCATCATTTTAAAATAAATTACTTAAAAGAATAATAACGTGTTCACTTCAGGCCTGGAATTGTCAAGCACGCAGCACTCAGAAAGGATATTCATACCGGCCCTGCCACTGAACGCATCCAACGACGTGGAACCAGAAAACACCATGTTTGGCTACGCCTGCGGGACTTGCGCCGCCATATTTAGAACAGAGAGAGACCTTAATACACATCGAGAGGTAATATCACATAATTTACAGTTATATTCATACCTACCACTCCCACTGGACGCTTACAATGATGTGGTAACAGAAAAACGTTTTTTCTTGCTTCACTTTTTAGGGTTCCGTAGTCAACTAGGAACCCTTATAGTTTCGCCATGTCTGTCTGTCCGTCCGTCCGTCCGTCCGTCCGTCCGTCCGTCCGCGGATAATCTCAGTAACCGTAAGCACTAGAAAGCTGAAATTTGGTACCAATATGTATATCAATCACGCCAACAAAGTGCAAAAATAAAAAATGGAAAAAAATGTTTTATTAGGGTACCCCCCCTACATGTAAAGTGGGAGCTGATTTTTTTTTTCATTCTAACCCCAACGTGTGATATATTGTTGGATAGGTATTTAAAAATGAATAAGGGTTTACTAAGATCGTTTTTTGATAATATCAATATTTTCGGAAAAAATCGCTCCTAAAGGAAAAAAAAGTGCGTCCCCCCCCCCTCTAACTTTTGAACCATATGTTTAAAAAATATGAAAAAAATCACAAAAGTAGAACTTTATAAAGACTTTCTAGGAAAATTGTTTTGAACTTGATAGGTTCAGTAGTTTTTGAGAAAAATACGAAAAACTACGGAACCCTACACTGAGCGTGGCCCGACACGCTCTTGGCCGGTTTTTTTTTAATCACGTCACGTTTGACGTGTTGCTTCCCTGTCACACTTACGTGCGAATTTATAAGTGCGACAAAGGGGCAACGCGTCGCACGTACAAGGTTTGCGGTACGCCCTCTTTAATGTGCAAGTGGCGCCCTCTGAGCATATCTTGGGTACTGTATTGTATCTGCGGTAGAGCACACAAATGGGTTATGTGCCTACTAGAAGGTATTTTTTTAATCATCAATTTGTTTCTAGAGATTGATATGTCTGTAGCTACAGTATAAAACGCCGGTTATTTTTTTGCAGACTCATAAAATGGACACGGATGACAGATTGACCATAGACACACGAGAAGAAAACCACAACAAAAATGGGATCCTTGTTCTATCCGGTAAATGATTCAAATTATTAGTCTCAATTAGAGATGGGCCGAATATTCGGTAAATATTCGGTATTCGGCAAGTTTTTCAATGTTCGTATTCGGCCGAATAATTCGGTTGCTTTGCCGAATATTTACCGAATAAACAAAGTAAAAAAATAATGAAGATCTTACGTATTCCTTTGGATAATAAGCTCCTATTTTAGTAGCTTTCTAAGGAACTACTAGAAAGAGATAATTGCCTATGCGTCAAAATACAAATATAAAGTTGGAAAAACCGTAGTTTAAGAGTGAGAAGAGTTTAGAGTTGTTTTAACTAAGTTTTAGTTAAATTCACTAAATCGTAATAACATATGTAGTTCTAGTAACATATGTAACCATTATCAATCATTTAATAGTTTTTTCTTAATCTCTAGTCTCAATGAACATTTACATTCAAAAGAAAAAAAGGTTACATATACTTTTTTCCTTTTTTCAGATCCTCTCAATAAAACTAAAACGTATGCCTGCATGCAATGCAATGTAAGTACCATACTGCACTTTTCAAAGTTAAGAATAGGTAAAAGGTTCAAATTCTATTGACATCTAATTGATCGAATAAACACCTCTATGCTCACGCTTAAGGCTCATTTAGAATGAGCAAGAAATCGGATGCTCAAACGCAGTCTCGTATCCGTCACAGACAATTTGGCTATAAGGGCCAGTTGCATCAACCACAGTTAGCAGACACATTAACGTCACGCAGCAGTCTATGGAAATTCGCATACAAAAAAAATATGCGAACGCTAAATTCGGTAATGGAATTGGGCGGTTTTGTGCAACCGACCCTAATTAACAAATCAAAGGTTACAATTTCTACATCAAATGTTTGAAATCGCCGTTTCAGGGCTTTAAGATCCATTTAGGATTATTGAGGAGCGTAGCATTGTAATGAAACTCGCATACTGTCTAAATTAGCCCAATTTTTTGCAGTCCAAGTTCCAAAGACTGAACAACTGCCAACGGCACGTGAAGACCCACATGGCACCCGTGGACAGCGAAAACCCGGACGACAAGAAAAGGGTGTACAAATGTAAAATATGCTACAGCTTTTTCCACCACGCTCCTACGCTGTTGAAGCATATTATGAAGAGCCATATTAAAGTGGATAAATAATTTTAAAATCTTGTTTTATTTAAATTTACAATGTTAGGTTAGGTTTGAAACAAAAACCCAATGTCCAGTAGGTACAGTCAAGTGCAAAAATATGTATCGAAAAAATCGTCTCATATGGTACTACTTACGCTCCTATTTACACCTTACTAAGATGCTATGGGACATGTTTTTGAGTAAGATGTGTAAACCCATATTTTTACACTTGACTTTAGCTAACATTGGCAGACGTTTTAGTTACCTAACCTACCTATAACTTAGTTTCTGGTAGAGCGTGCCGATGTATCGACGGAAATTGTCCAAAATTGGGACATTAAGGGTTAATATCGGTCAAATCTACAAATTAAACTGAGCCTATAGTATATAGATCTAATGTGTGACGTTATCTGGGTAAAGGGATGTTATTGTCGATGGCGCTTACGTCCCGCAGCGTCGTATTTTTACACGAACATCGCTCATAACGCCGTAAGCGCCATCGACAATAAGGTCCCTTTACCCAGATAATGTCGCATAATCTTTAAATGATTTGATTTTTCGGAATTTGGCAATCAGGGGTTATTATTGAACTAAAGTCGACTTAAACATAATTTTGTATTAATATGATGAGATTATCACATAACAGAACAGATCACATGTAATTCTAAAACAAATCATCGGTAAATATGTTATCTAGGTCATCTAGCAAATCACTGGTATCATTAGAGGTTTCATTGCAGAAAGGGTCTTTATCTGAAACAAAAAAGAGCTATTATTAATTTTCAATACCTTAGTCTACTGTACAAGCATCAAATATATGAAATAGGCGCGTTCCTAGCACACAGTCTAAGCTAGTGTAGGTGAACGCGTACTATGCTTGTATTGTATGAGTGAAATATGACAGGTCGACTGATCTGTTTTCGACCGAGGTAAGGGGGTGGGCGGCACATTCAGCGGGGAGCGGGAGTGGCCATACTGTACGATAGTACTCTTTATTATACTGTGGTACAAGTGTCTTTACTTTCTAAATGAAGCAACTCGATCAATGTGAGCGTATGACGCTCATAAAATATTTCCTTACTTCTATAATAATTCAAAACTGTATAGAACAGTATAATTAATGTACTAGCTAGGCCTTATCGTTTTAGGAATTTAAGAGCCATATTTTTTAGAGATTGGCGTATTACCAGCAGTTATTTATTCACAAATGTGATCAGAAATCTTTATTAATATTGCTAATTGGGATTGCAGTAGGTTATTGTTAAAACATTTAACCCTTTAATTGGTAGCAACAAAATACTTGCCATCAAAAATGCATCTCTACAATAAGAATTACAGTTCAAAATCGAATGACTAGAACAAACGTTAAAATGATTAAAGGGTTAACCAAACTTACCTGCATTTGTACTTGGTACAGTTCTTATCACTGTCATATCATTATCACATTCTAAATCATATCCATCAGGCAAAGGTTTATCCGTTTCTTCGCTAAGCACCGCAGAACTGTATATAGCATGAATATTGGACAGTGTGATGTTCAAGTAATGCTTTTTGAAGGCACTGCCAGTGGTTAGGACTGTGGGCCTTCTCAGTACTACAGCACAGTACTCGGAGACAATGTAGGGGGCAAATGTAGACCATGCATCTCTGTGGAGTGTGCATTTGATACATCCTGAAAATAAGACAAATACATAGCTGCATAAAGTAAGTATGGTGTTTTGGTTACTATAAATATATTATGTATAAGAATCCAGCTATCATACCTACCTAAAACTAACTTTTTACTACAGTAATACCCCGCTTAACGCGAGTGATGTGTTCCAGGGAAAATCGCGTAAAGCGAATTTCGCGTATATCGGGGTCACTTAATTAAGGTACTAAATTTAAAATCAAACCGAAAAAAGTTTATATTTTACTTGAAAAATTACAATCAAATAGCTTGTTTAAAGAAACTTTAACATTTTACATTTCCTAATGGGCATAACTGGGCCCAAAACCTATTATAAAATAAAACAAGGTTTTATTTAATTCCAGAGCTATGGGCACACGCATTTATTCATTCAACGGTTAAACGGAAGAGGATGTTACATACATGTCAAACATGTGTCAAAGACAATCGGTCTCTTAACTTATTTGATGTTACCATACAAGAATATATTATACTTATTCTAACAATATCCATACTTAAGACTGTTTTTTTTTTATTATTATGTATGGCCACAGACTAGCCAAGGGCAAAGACATGGACCAAGGATATGTGGAAGATGGATGGATGTAAACTTAAAAGTTGCATTTTTTTTAATGCCCTGACATGGTAGTGATACAAGATTTTTTTATTATATCGAAATACCAGTCAGTTAATTAGAAATACATTTTAACCCATGCATGACCTTGACAGAGATTTGTTCAATTTGAATTTTGACACATCAATAGAGTCAAAAATAAAAGATGCATATAATTATGCTCACTATGCATTTAAGGGTTAAAAAGGATGGGAAGGCATTAATTTGTCCAATCTTATGAATAATATCTTACCAGTGGTATCCCTTAAAGTTATTAGTGGGTCTGTGGCCGATCTATCAACAGTTTCAACAAAAGCCATCACAACCTGAGCCTTTCTTCTCCTCAGGTGTCCAGCCAAAGCTTGCTGCTTCACTGATTTGATAGAGTCTATGGCACCCAAATTAGACTTCTGTATGTCTTCTGAGAGTCTTCTCCATATTTCTGTTTCAAATTTCTCACCAAAATAGTTGTCTGATAAATCTACATCCTAAGAAATAAACAAGGTGTTTAAATAAAATTTGGGATTACAATAATTTAACTAGTTTTTGCCAGGTGGCTAAAGAAATAAATGGATGATACAATTTACTGTTTCAATCTAAAATATAACTCTTCAAAAATTAAAAAAAAAATTAATCTACCATTACCTGGGAGAACAACTCCATGTGGCAAATTGTTTCATCTTTACTCTCTTCAAAGTTGCTATTGAGAAGTCCAGCTGGTCCCGGAAACTTTCTCTTAGCATTGTGATCAAAATATGAGTTAATCATTTTCCGTTTTGTATGTTTTGGTGAAATATTTTCAGAGTTCACACTATTTCTTATAGCTTCAGTGCTACATGCCTCAACCTCTCTAATTATTTTCTGGGCTGTTTTTTGCTGCGCTGAAGGACTGGCAATATTAGCAAACTTAAGAGGCTGACTAACTACATTGACTGGACTAGTTGGCTTAACTGGTATGCTCTTTTCACTATCCCCCTTACTTCCAATATTCTCTGTTTCTTTAATCGGATCATCAGGAAAATTGAACTGCGACAAAATCTGCAAAATAACAATTTCATAACTATGTATTAACTTCGAAACTACACATAATAATTTGGTCAACTAAGAACGCAAAATTACCTGATCGAAATCGTCGGATTCAAACATTGTATTTACAATTATAAAACACAAAGTAAACAGAATATAGTAGACGTTGAATACTTTGATACAGTTTTTATTTATTATTGTAATATGTACGTGTAAGTTTAACTTTAAAATATTTCACCGCACAAAAATCAACAAAGCACAAGCAGACATGACAGTGACATAAGACAAGACTGAACTGACATTTATGGGGTTACGTTCTGAAATGTTACTTACTAGAAGAGGACACAGAGGTGACTGATGGCCTTACCGGACACGTCCTGACAGGGAATCCCGTGAAAGCCGGTACGGTGGTCTATTGACACTATTAAATAAACTAATTTTGAATTGGCATAAATTGACAAATTTGTCAACTAAAATTTTTATTCTTCAAAATTAATACAAATATTTAGTGAATCATATTTCTGTGATATATACATTTTCTTTTAAAATGGCTGTGTTTAATCCCTTCGATCCCTTAAAAAATGTCACACCTCGGTTTACAGAAGAACAATTAAACGAAATAATAGAGTTTTTTGATGAGAAAGCCCAACCTTTATTAACAATAGATGATGGAGAACCTATTAACGTAATATCTATTGAAACTTTTATAGAATTCCTGGGATTAAAAAAGTAGAGTACATAATATACCTACCTCGATTAATGTAATTATGAAATAACACGAAGGAAATACCTACACACACGGACGTGGATCCGCTGTGGGAGCGAAAACCAATGAAACTCCTTTTTTACGAATCGTCGGATTGAACTTATATGCTACAATGGCCAGTGTACCAGACCCTACAAGAACATCTACCTCCAAATTTTAACGGCTTTGTTTAGATGGAACAAGCATTGCAGGATATACCTAAGGCTTCATGCTGAGTTGCTTGTTTACCACCGTGTGGTAAAAAAAAAACGTAGAATATAAATAGTGTATAGGAAAGATTATTATGGCAAGAGTAATAGTAGGTATAGGTACTTACATTATAAATTTATAATATATAAACTTTTTCGTTAACAGGTATCATAGACGACATTTTAGTTACCCTACGTATATGGAAATAATGGCTGACGCAGAACTTTTAAAGGCCGGAGTAACGAGAGTATTGACGAAGGAACAAATTATTTACATGTTAGATAAACGAATTATAGAGGCAGAAATCAAACATGAACTACTATTAGCCTTTCAAGTAAGTAGGTTAGACCCAGTTACTGTAGTTAACTCTTAGGATGCTATTAAAGATCGGCCACAAATGCGCGTTTTGAGAGCGCAGCGTTAGCGGAGCGCAATGATGGCGGTGCGCCGGACGGAGCAGAATGCGCGCATTCTGCAGTCTGCACATGGCAACTTCTAATCTAAGCCTATATTTTGCAAATGTAAAGGTCTAATAATAATGAATGGCACATAAGAAATCAAAACAACAATTTTGAATAAAATAATTAGCTAAATGGTTAACATTGAATCCAAGACAAGTCCGCTCACAACGCGCGCTTTGAATACGCTCGCATTCAGCGTGCATTCCGACGTTTTTCAGTACATGTGACCCTTTGAGGAGTCGATCTGACAAGAAATAGCTTACTTTGAGAACTAGTGCGGGAATAAAACACATAATTAGTACATTACGATACAAGTGCGTAAAAAAGGAAGTTCGAAAAGAGTAGCGATAAATTAAAACACGACCGAAGGGAATGTTTTAAATCGACACGAGTTACGAATTTCCTTTTCGCACGACGTTTTTCAGATGGCCCTCCGAAGTTTCGACCTGGCATATAATAAACCACTTTTCGCACACTAACGTAAAAAAACACCATCTGTACTGAAATAGTACATTTTGATACAAGTGCGTAAAAGAGGAAGTTCGAAACGAGTGGCGATAAATTAAAACACGACCGAAGGGAGTGTTTTAAATCGACACGAGTTACGAATTTCTTTTCGCACGTGTATCGAACGACGTTTTTCAGTACAGATGGCCCTCGGAAGTTTCGACCTGACATATAATGAACCACTTCTCGCACTAGTGCGTAAAAAAAACACCATCTGTACTGAAAAGTATTTTTCCCCTCACTAGCTCGGAAACACGTGCTTTGTCCTTTAATACCAGCGGGTAAAAACGCATTTTATCCACTAGTGGGTAAAGTAATTTGACCTTGAATAAAGTCAAATTAACTGCTTTAACGTTGATAAAAGTAGGTGAATCTAGTAAGAAAGATGATTTACCACCTGTGGAACTACTGGAAGCTGTGATAAACGCATTTTTTGCGTTGTAGTTTCCTCGCTATAGTGAGGGGAAAAGTTTTGTGTTACACTCGGGTGCAAATATATTTTACTTCTCGTGTGTTATAAAACTCGCAAGTTCAGGATTCTATTCTCGAACCACTCGCTTCGCTCGTGGTTCAACTATAGAATCCTTTCACTTGCTCGTTTTTCAATTCCACACTCGGCGTTAAAATACAACTTTGCCCCCTTGTATAACAAATAACTATTACTACGCACTAGTGCAAGAAGTGGTTCATTATATGTCAGGTCGAACGAAACTTCGGCGGTCCATCTGTACTGAAAAACGTCGTTCAATACACGTATGAAAAGGGAACTCTCAACTCGTGTCGATATTTCAGCTAAGTATTTTTCACTAGTAATAGGTATATGATTTTCTTCTGCAGGTTTTTGACACAGAAAACAGAAATTTTCTAGAACTTGGAGAATTAGAAGCTATAGTTACTGGGTACGGAGATGCATTCAATAGAGAAGAAACTTTAGAACTGTTGCGTGATGCGAATGTACGTGGAGATGGAAACATAGTTTATGAGAACTTTGTTGAAAGTTTATTTGCTATGGCGCCAGAACTCTACGAAATAACGGTATAATATTTATTATCAGATCTACTTGTGACGAATTCAACGAAGGAATATATGTAAAATCGCTGTCAATAGAAATTGTCAACAATGTAAACAAATCATTATATAAAATATCAATAGTTTAGCACAATTTTATTATTTTAAAGGTTGAGGATCATAATGTGAGATGAATTGATTAAATAACACATGGATTTAGCCAGTATATGATGAGTTAGAATGGAAATTAAAGACATTTTGACTACAAGGTTAGTTTACATTGTTCACAAATTCTATTGACGGCGACTTTATACATAAACCTGTTTACCATATAAATCTAATATTGTAGTATTAGAATAGCCGTATCTAGTATTTTACCAAAGTCCACATGTTATACATCTTTCCAGACAGATTTTCTGTATGACGATCCCGATGAAGATCCATCAGTCCCGCCACTTCCTCCGGAACCGGAACCTGAGCCGGAACCCGAGCCTGAACCTGTTGTTGAACCACCTCCGCCCCCACCTCCTCCTCCTCCACCTCCACCACCAGCAAAAGGAAAAGGAGCAGCGAAAGGAAAAAAGAAATAACAGAACAGTTTACAACATAGATAATAAGGTACCTCTATAGTATTTTTCAAATTTCAAACTCGATGGGTACGGCATCACCATCACCCATATGTATAAGTTTAAAATACCAAATCTTGGAATCTGCGTAGGCGGCTTTAAGCATAATTATAAATAGGGGCCTATCGCAAACTGTAATACGTACATTCAGATAACATAATTTCTGTTTGAAAAATACTATTGTTAATACAGCTACTGAATATTATACATTGAATTGAAAGTGCAAAGTTTGTGTTTTATTCTAGTTTATTGTTTACGTCCAGTATCACAGATTTTTGTTGCAGCGGGTTTTTGTCTATTTTACCTACAATATAATGTCTTCGTCGATGGTGAATCATCACTATCAGGTCAGTACTTAATTCTGTTTTGTTATGGCAATGACAAGTGGCTACATTTAAACCCACTACTATGTACAGTCAAGTCAACCAATTAGAACCCTGGGGCCACTCTACAACCATGTCAAAATGACAAACAGTAAGAGATTTCTTACAATCTGATTTATGATGTCACTATGACATAGTTTTACAGTGGCCTAGGGTTCCAATTGGTTGACTGTACCTACTAATACTAACGTATTAGAAATGACAACTCGAACGTAACCTGTGTGTGCCATGTGTGCGCCCGGTGCGCCGGACGCAGCTGGCAGCGCGTGGCGCATGCGAGCTGAGGGCACCATGTCATAGAATATGACTTGACCACCTAGACACAGTATAATAAAGAGTACTATCGTACAGTATGGCCACTCCCGCTCCCCGCTGAAAGTGCCGCCCACCCCCTCTCGGTTACCTGACAGTTACCGCCTGTCAAAAACGCGAACAATCGACCTGTCATATCTCACTCATACAAGCATGGTACGCGTTCACCTACACGAGCTTAGAATGTGTGCTAGGAACGCGCCTCTTTCATATATTTGATCGCCAGTGTCCGAGATGTGACCTAGACGTGACACTTTAGGGCCAGTGCCATCAAACCGTATGTCACCGTTAAAGTGTTCGTTAAATTTTATTGTATGGGATGTTCCATAGACGTCTGCTGCGTGACGATGATGTGTCTGTTAAATGTGGTTCATGCAACTGGCCCTTAGTGTAGACCTTTGTTTTATACTTTGTGTAAATAAGTAGTTTACTTTTAGCACTATCATACATTGTGTAATGTTTAAATTCTACTGAGTGAAATAAAAATACATTATTTTTTTTTTCATAAACTTTAATTGCCCTTGAAAAAAATTAATTTAGTCAGTTTCTGCCGTTCAGAATAATAATCATTTGATACTTTTACTTCGTGATGTAAACGAATAGAAGCGTATTTATTTATTACCGCTCGAATGAGATGAATTCTATGATTCAGTGTGGCAGGTTGATCAAATGCATGCTGAGTTAAACAAGTAAATACATCTTTCTCCAGGAATAATTTTAAAGTATTTACTGTAATATAATTGTAGTCGTACTTGGAAGAAAGAGATTTACCACCACTCTTCTTAATTAAATGTCGTATAATAATCTCGGTGGAGAGGCATATTTTGTACACGTCATCGGAAGAATAACACAAACCACCCATGTCCTTTAGAGTTATTAGTTTATGATGCGGCAGTTTTCTGTTTGTGGTTAAACTGTCAACGCACTCTTCACATTTCAAAGATTTTATTAGAGAACGGGAGACATAACCTGAAATGTACCCAACTATCAGTTCTGAAGCTTGTGTTGCATTTTCATGATTCAGCATATCAGTAAAAACTTCACAATTTTTTTCAGCTTCCAAATCAGATTCAAGCGCTTGTGTTGATTGCAAAACTTCGTATTCCTCTTCATCGTGTCCGTTTAATTTGGATGTGCTATTAATTACATTTACGGACGCTGAATTTAATATTGTGAAATTATCTAAAGGAATGCAGTTCCCACTAAAAGATGATCTTAATTCCAGGTGGGATAATGTTTTTTTATATGCAGCCCTGAATTGTAGAACATTGGGATTATTGTTGTAGCCACCATGTTTCCTGATCAATCCAAAAAATAGTTCTAAGTGATCCTGGTTTATGCGATACATTGATATGCAGTCGATAAGATTTTTTTCTTCAACTAAATAACTGTATAGGGTCTTCATCGACTCAATGCAGATGAGAGCTCCTATAAAACCCGTTTTGCTTGTAGACTCCACTATTTTCTTTTTTGTGGTATTCAGTACAATTTTTGGATCTTGATTCTTTCTTTTAATTATTCTACGTGTTTTAATTTGCAATTGTAGCTGGAGTATATACGTCTTCATTTGATCGAGGAACGCAAAAATTAGTGGTTTGTTATATTTGTCTATTGGGCGTTTATAACCATAAAAAATAAATTTCCTAGAATTCATGACATCGAAAAAATTATTTATTTTCGTTATGAAATTAACAGTTGCTGACGAATTTCCGAATTTGCTGGATTTTAAAACTTCATCACAGAGGGTTAACGATTGTGCTACGCTCGTGCTTAGTAATTGTGTAGCGAGCTTAACTTTCATTATCTGGTTGCGGAAAAAAATTTGACGCGGTGTCAATTTATTGGCGAATCGAAGACCTTTATTATGTTGAAGTTTGTTCAAATTGATTAGTAATTGCCACTTAATTTGACCATTATCGCCATCAAATATCAACAGCTTTCGTTCAAATGTATTCCTAATCAATTTCATCACATGGCAAGGATCCAAGAAAATGCATACTTTTTCTGACGTGCAAGGATGAGGAAAGTGAGTCTTTATGTTATTTAAATCAGACAATTCACATCCTAACATTTCAAATGCCTTTAAATTTGTGGCACAACCATCGAACGTCACACTTGCAATCGTGACGCCAACTTCATGACATTTTTCTAAACAAATGTTAATTAAATTTGCTTTTCTTTCCGCATTAACACCGGATATTAAAAAATACCCAATAGGCAATTTCCAGTCTTCATTTAAAGAAACTAGCATGAACACTAAAGCTTGAGTTGCTGTATTGTCGTCATCTTCGCCTTTTACGGGACCTGCACCAAAGTTGACTGCACCAAGTTTGTGTTGATTATTAAATAACTTTTGATTTCTTATAGGTATCTCGTCAAATACCAAAGAGCATAGTACAGGTTGTTTGCCCAGCTGACTTTTTTTCTTTAATACTTTAAAAGATTCTTCTGTGAAGCCTGGTTCTGCGTTTACAGTTGAGTACCATCTGGAAATAGTTCTGGGGTGTGGAAGAGATTTATTGTATGTTTGTCGTATATATTTGTAGGCGCTTGGAGAATAATAATGCAACGTTAAAGCGAATTTTCGCAGTGGCGTAGAATATAGCAATGTATGTTTGTTCTGTTTCATTTTTTTCAAAAATGATTTATGCCGGTCTACTAGTTCAGCCTTATTAATTAAGTCATTTTCCGCTTGCGTATCTAATTCAAATTTATTTTTCATATCCTTGACAAGCAGTTGGTAAGATTCACATTTTTTCTTTAAATATCTGTTGTGTTGCTGTACTTTCTTCAGTTTTTGGGCAATATTTTTTCTAGCTGTAGTGTCTTTTGAATCTATCTTTTTCAGTACAATTTTCTGTGGCGTGTCAAAAATGTATTCCGAATCGCTTACAGGTTCCGATATTGGTTCCATTTCTATGAAACAATATTTCTCAACTGAACATTCCAGTGCAGGTGCCATAGGTTGATATTCCTATATAAAATAAAAATACAAGTAAGACATGTATTGCAAACAAAATGTTCGTGTTACATTTTACATTACTGATAACGTATAAAATTAAAATCTTATTTCTTAAAGACACTTACGGATTTGTGGTCGTATGGTACTGCAGATTTCTTTAAATAAATTCGCCCAGCTTTTGTGCTATATTTGTCTTCTTCTTTAAAATGCAAGGAACATATACACGTATAGTCAGATGGTAACCATGTTTCCTCGCTTCGATTTTTTTGCACAAATCGAATCCACGCTTCTCTTTTTTCATGTCCACGCCGAGGAAACCTTCAAAAATTAAATAAATATTTTTTTTTTATATATATGTTTTAAACTTTTATATTTTTCCCGCTGGCGTGTAAATCTTTTATAAACTGTGTACTTACTACTTGTGTTATGTTATGATTATGAATACTTGTTTGACTTTGTTTGATGTATAGGAATTATCAAGGAATTTAAATATCGGCGATGGCATCGCCGCAAGATTTCCTAGTGATAGACTTTCAAGTCGTCTCCGTCACTGGAATAAAGCGGCAAATTCATAAATGAAGGAGCGAATGAAAGAAAATATGAAATTTCGCGGCCTTTTCCAGTGACGAACTTGCTTTACCGGTTATATCATGTAACTATTATTACGTGTTTCGATATACTGTGGACAGTGGGGCCTCGGCGGCCAATGTGGTTACTATACATATACGTTTCCAACTTTTTTCTTTTTTGGCTGCCGAATTGCCGATGCCGTCGGCATGTGGAAAAATAAATACATAGTTATAGACGGTCAAGAAAATCTTAACAGTAAAAAAACGCGCGAAGTTCGAATTTTCTACGGTACGATAAACCCTCGCCCCTACATTTATCAAATTTGCTGCCTTTTTTTTTACTCTCAGATGTGCTTGACCGTTTTTAGTTATTGATTTTTTCATCACACCTGCTTGTAAACGGTGTTATTTATTGTATGCCAGCATATCGATACGTAAAGACCTACTACGTCGCCCACGGGCGGTAAAGTGTTTCTTTAAGTTTAAAAAATATTTTACCGCTTGCGGTCATAATTCTTGACAATGACAGAAATTTTATTTATACTAGTCAAGTACACATAAATGAGATTTTACTTTAAAATACAGATGATTTTATAGCATCGTGTCGTGAATAATTTTGCTCATTAATTTTGTTTAAAATGTAATATCGATGCTTTTATGCAGTAAACTAAGTTAATTTGATAAATTTAATAGCCGCTATCAATTTACAAGTGCCAACTAACTGTCGTTTCCACAATTTTCTCATCATGGCAAAATGAATGCCATTTAATTTTAAAAATCTAATCTAATCTACCAGATGATGGCTGTGCCTTCAATCCCTAACCTGTCAAAAATTAGAAATCGGCGGACAAATTTCTAAAATGTCACCGTTTTTAATTAAGTTTTTTCTTTGCAAGTGTGACGAAAAATATTGTGTATAACACGGCCTGTATTCTGTATCGCCACACTCGGGATTACAGAATTCTTGGCTTCATTCAGGATTCAATAAACACCCTCGAAGTAAATATCTCATTCAGCTCCCTAGTCACACTTTTTGTTGCCTTGTCTACTATTTCTACTCCCGTACTTTTCTTTTAAACCCTATCTTAAAGATGTTGAAACAAGTCTATAGTCTATTCTCCAAAACGCATTGTTGCATACACGCCAAAAAGGTGTCAAAAAGATAGGCTCTAAAAACGCATTTGTTAGTAAATTTTCAAGAAATTTATTTTAGAAAACTGTTTGATAAGTAAATGCATGGTTGTAAAGAAATATTGTATGCAACAGTGTTTAACTGAGTCAAAAAATACTTGTGGTGTCTTTATTAACAATTTTCGGCTTCGCCTCTTTTTGACCTCTCTTAAACACCGGTTACATTAAATACTATTACCTAAATGTCTGTGCGATTAATCTATGATTTCGGTTGTCAAAATGGCGACGTTATTATTGCGCCTAAAGCTAGGAACACACTACGCGGACGTCCGTCGTGAATCGACCGCGGACGGGAATCTGGACAATGGAAATAGACATAACCGTGCAAACTATCGGTCGACGGACGTGGACGTGACCTTGAGCGCGTGGACGTCTGATCGAAATCTGGCTCGCCGGATGTTTTGTTCCGTGCACACTGATCGGTCGCGGTCGCGGTCGTTTTACGACGGACGTCCGCGTAGTATGTTCCTAGCTTAAGGGTTCTGTTACACAAGCAACACAATAGGGTACTTGACTGTAGTTAAAATAAAATATTTTATACCATGCACAAAATAAAGAACCAGATAATTATAAGAAAAACATGGACAGAAGTTTTTTTTAAATCCAATTTCTATTTAATAAGTTAGGTATAAATATATAAACTGAGTTGACATATTAGAAAGTCGTTCAAATTCATTTCGACAGTTCTTAAAAAGAAGCTGATTTGACTAGGAGGCAAGGCTACTTGCCAACAGTTCACATACCATCGCACAGTGTGGGATCAGAACTCATTTTTGACCATGGTCTTTTTATTGTAAAAGCCGGTAGCCTAGACCAAAACAATGCTACGACTAAAACTCCCGAATGTCAAATATGACTAGTTTACGAGAAATTATTTTTTGAAATTTAGGGCAAATGTACCTGAAAATTGACTAAAACTCAAAATATCCTGAGAACGGTATCGATTATCAAAAAACACTTTTAAGAGAACTTATAAAACTACCCATAGAAACTACCAATATACTATCGTATGAAATAATCAGCACGGTCCTAACATCATTCATATTGGTATTAGAACCAAATTAGTAATTTTCGATTTTGATTTTTTTTCTCGAAAGTTCCTGTATATTAGTATTTCTTTTATTTTTTTACTGAAAGGTGATTAGCTTCCCTATATGCTATAATTTTTGCATTAAGCAATTCCATAGGATCTAGAAATTATGGTGTGTGCTCTTACGGGGAAACCCATGTAATCGTACGCCCATAGTCGGGTTCTTGGTAGCGAAAGTGTTAAACGTCCCATATAAAATCCCCATAGAGTAATTAAGCACACCATAATTTCTAGATCCTATGGAATTGCTTAGTGCAAAAATTATAGCGTATAGGGAAGCTAATCACCTTTCAGTAAAAAAATAAAAGAAATGCTGATATACAGGAACTTTCGAGAAAAAAAATCAAAATCGAAAATTACTAATTTGGTTCTAATACCGATATGAATGATGCTATTACCGTGCTGATTATTCCATACGATAGTATATTGGTAGTTCTATAAGTTCTCTTAAAAGTGTTTTTTGATAATCGATACCGTTCTCAGGATATTTTGAGTTTTAGTCAATTTTCGGGTACATTTACCCTAAATTTAAAAAAATAATTTCTCGTTAACTAGTCATATTTGACATTCGGGAATTTTAGTCATAGCATTGTTTTAGTCTAGGCTACCGGTTTTTAAAATAAAAAGACCATGGTCAAAAATGAGGTATGATCCCACACTGTGCATCGCCGCGTTTGCTCCATAGTTCGTTGGTGCGTATTGAACAACTGTGTGCAAGCCCGGATCCAGCTTCGTGCCCAGGGGGGGGTCACGTGATAAAGGCCCAGGCCCCCCGGGGGTCACGTGGTCTATTTGTATGGCCAGCCTAGGCTCCAGGGGGGGTCATGACCCCCATGACCCCCCCCCTGGATCCGCGCATGACTGTGTGACTGGATATGTGAATGGTAAGGACGCATCCCTTCATTTAAATAATGTATGTATGTATGTATAAGCTTTATTGTACATAAAGGAAACAAAAGAGACACAGTTACAGAGTCAGTAATATACAATGTAGGCGGACTTATCCCTTAATGGGATCTCTTCCAGTCAACCTTTGAGGAAATGAGTAGAAGCGAATTAACGATGAGTGACGAATTCAAAAATGTACAACCACTAAAAGAATTAAATGCAAATTTTGTATACACATGGTAACAAATATATACATATACAATTACATTAATACACCAATATATACATATATAATAATATAATAATAAATAAACAAATACTCATAAAATATATATTTATATAGGTACTTAGACCAAAAAGTATATGGATATTAATTCGAACCACAAAGCAAGACGACAATAAAAAAAAAAAATAGATAAAAATTAAAGAAAAAGAAAAAGAGAGAAAAGAAAGAAAAAAAAAAAACAATCCGATAAAAAAAAAAATTAAGTGTCGGAAAGCCATAGTTTTTTAAGGTTATTCTTGAGTGCTTGAATAATATGACTTGTCTACTAACCGATGAAATGTGACACCGCCACTTTTATTGGAGCTTCTCGAATGGCTTACACAATATCTCATTGCGCAGGAAGGCATTTTAAATTTGATTTGTATGCAGCAGAAACAACCTCACGCAGGTCGTGCAGAGACAGAGACTGGCTGACTTAGGCAACTGACCGACAGAAGTCCACGGATTTATGTTCGTAGCTCCAACTTTTTGTTCTCAGCGTCCTGTCTATTACATTAAACCTCAATGTTTACCATTTCTTTTTGATGTGCATTTCCGACGAAATGATTTGTAATCTATCAGAATAGTTACATTTGACGATTTAATTTCTTAATTAGATTATAACTTCCATTTCTCACAACACAAAACTCTTAAATTCATTTAATCGACTGCAATTCTAATATTATTGAAAAATAAAAATAACACTGACGGCACTGAAGCCTCACGCCACTCTTTGACGTTGACAGCTGCTACAACATTGACAAAGGAAAGCTACATTAAAGCCTTAATAGGCAGGCAGACCGGTCGTTGGATACAAAATGCACTGACTGGACCAAAGAAGCGGATCGATACGCCACTGTCTGCTAGTATAGGTTTCTTTCCAATTTCTTTCTACAAAAGTTACGTGAAAGTTGCCTGAAAGTTACTAAAACTTGCATTATCACCAAATTATCACTGATAATACACATTGGATTGGATGACACTTTTTGACGTGATAACGTCTAATAACTCGTTACTACGGGCTGCATGCACGAAAAAGATGACGTCATTGTCCCGTTCCCCAAGGCCAGCAAGCGAGAGCGCGGCACGAAAGGTGGTTTGTGTATGGACCATTTTCAGGCACACGCTAGCCGTTCCGCCGGCGTAACAAGTGGCAGAGGAGAGGGCCGCGAAACGCCCGCCTGTATAGTCACGCGGCACGTACTGCTTTTCTGAGTATTACGTAATACGTAGTAATTTATTAGTACTAGTGATCTTTTTTGTTTCTGTTTTATAATATTGGTAATGGTGGATATTAGTGAAAACATACATACATATAATCACGCCTATATCCCCTGCGGGGTAGACAGAGCTTGCATTTATGTGACTACGAAAGTACGTATCTGTATTTTATACCTACCTGCCTAAAGTCTACGGAAGGTAAAAAAGTAAATGACCATTTTATAAAAGTAAATCATAAAATTCATAAAATATTTTTGCATTTTATTTCATTGGGCCGACCGACCGGCGCGGCGACCCTAAGTGCGTTTTCACATTATCCGATCCAATATCGGATGTCGGACCGATATCCCATACATTACAGGCGCCATCTTGGATTTTTTCTATTGAAACCCTTCCGACATCCGATATCGGATCGGATAAATTTAATGTGAAAACGGCCTAACGTATTAATCACACCGGCCGCAGTCATCGCGCCTAGCCTAGCATAAAAGATACACGTGAACTCAAATGTTTATAAAGTGAAGTGAAATGTTATTGTGATTTTCATGTGTGTTCAATACAATTGCGGCAATATAGATAAGTAATTCTTGCATTTGAATATCTCATCGTTTAATCTATACCTCAGAATATATAATAGTACGAGTACAGAAGGCCCACTGCTTTGATGTTTACGAAATGCCGCCTTTTGAATGCCTACAAAATTCTAACAAAGAAACGAGCCGCACGTGCGCAGCGTCGGACGATAGGGTTGCCTATGAATTAAAACGATTTAATACTCAGATAAAATGCTATTAAGTATATTCAAGTCTTGGGTACTTTCTAGGTATATACATGTACAGTATTTATATATTATTGTTGAAATCCCAACATCACAAGCCTTATTGAACTTTTCCGTGTGACTTAAGCAATAGTAGATCTGTGTAATATTGTTGATCTGTGTAAGATCTGTGTAATAATGATGTTTATTTAACTAAGCATTATAAGCCATTCACTTTAAAAGAATCTTTAAAAAACTCGCGACGTAAAGTAACAATAGAAAGTGGGAACGTGAGTTCCGTGAAAACGCACCGCGCGCCACTCACTAATAGGCCGCGAACTCGCGGCCGCCAGCATGTACTTTGTAACGCGGCGATAGAATCGCGGAGCCGCCCCTGTCTATGCTACTGTAATGTTTGACGTTATCACGTCAAATTACCGTCCGTAAATCGACTTTACAGACAACCAACTTTTTCGTTCCATAGACAATAAAGAACTAGCAAATAGGATTAAAAAGTATAATGTGTTTAGTCTATGTTTATGACATGTCGTTCACTCGGTGAGTAGGCAATAGAATAGAATCTAATTATTTTCGTTTTGAATACTGTTTTCATTTATGTTATTGTGTGTAAACCACTGTATTTATGTAAGGATACGGATATTCTACATATTATAGTTTAGATTTTGTATAAACTATAAATTTAAGCTATGGATCTCGAAGACAATGCTCTGGGCCTTACCCAGGAGCAAACTGACAAAATTTTGCAGTTTCAAGACCTCACAGGCATAGAGGATATGTCTATATGTAGGGACGTTCTGCAGAGACAACAATGGGATTTGGAGGTGAGGTTCTATAGGTATTTTCTTGCTTGTACGATACTTTTACGGAGTTATCAAATGCTAATTTATCTTTGTTTTTTGGGTCACAGCTGACTACATTTGATTGACAGTAAAAAGTTATCGTCTTTAATTATTAATGTTAAATGCCGCATAAAGCTTATATGTTGTTTTCTTGCACAATTACCCTTTGCAGGTGGCTATTCAAGAACAGTTGAATATTCGAGAAGGTCGGCCGTCAGTGTTCGCGATAGAGGCGCGGGCGCCGCCGGTGGTGCATGATTATATAGCACAGCAAGTCTTCACAGACGAGCCTCCAGAAGGGCCAGGGGGTGTCCGGGGCCTCATCCGATATGTTGTCAATCTAGTTGTATCAGTGTGCTATAGTACAATAACATCAGTATTAAATCTGTTGTTGAATTTCGTCCGCAATGATGATCGGAGATGTAAGTATTGTTATTGGCTAGTTATGTATTTTTATTCTTTGTAGCAGTATAGAGCAGCATTTGGTAGCAGTATAGAGTGGCCTAAAATAAAATAAAATAATTTAAAAGGTATAGTATTAAATGTTCTAGATATTTTTTGTAGGTATTGTTTCCTAATTCAGGAAAAATAATTTATCTTCAATCATGGCTTTGAACATATTGTGTGGAATAGTAAATATTTTAATTTGTTTACATAACACTTTTTGAATGTCCTGTTGTTGTTAGTCCTGCTGAAGTATAAATTTCAATAAAATTTATATTTTTAGCTTGAATTAGGTATAGTTTGAAGGAGGTTATAATGACACCATTAAAAAAAATGTAGTTTAATGGTTGAAAAAGGTATAATATATTATTTATAAGTCAAATATTTGTTTAGGTGTGGTCTAAAATTTGATTTGCCCATTTAATTATATAGTCCAGAACAGATAAATAAATCTTCTCATTGTTTCCAGTGGTCACAGACCCTCTTGGTGACGTAGTAGGCTTCATTAACAGCTACACGTCAAAATACAACCAGCATCCGGTGTTCTACCAAGGCACATACGCGCAGGCGCTCAATGATGCCAAGAAAGAACTTCTCTTCCTCATAGTCTATCTGCATTCTGATGCAGCTACAGAAACACAGAACTTTTGCAGGTAAACCTATGATTTATCATTAATCAAATGTTCATTATGATAACCTTTGTAATATTTAAATCCGGGTTTCACATAAATTGGGTTTAACATTTCATATGTTCCTGTAAATTGATATTCTTACTATTTATGAAACATGAAGTCAAGGAAACAGATCAAGATTAACGCAAAGCCATATTTTTCTACTCTTATTTATTTATTTAAACTTTATTCCACAATTGAAAAAAAGTACAAATGGTGGACTTAATGCCTTAAGCTAACCACAGAGTGAAACAGAAATTCGCAAATGTGGGTGCAGTGAGAAAAATAATTTTGAGAGCATGACAACTATAAGCAATTTACGACAACTGCTAACAATATTATTTGCAATCAATTTAATATGTTCATGTCATTACACATAGTCTTAAATTAATTCTAGGCTTGATAGCATTTGCTTGCAGACTTTCTGCTTAAAAAATGACTTGACTTAGAAGTATCAAAAGTATTAATTTTTGAGGCAATAAGGCTTCTACCAATATTTTCATAACATTTGGTTTTGGACTATTTTCTTAACACACTGAGAGGCCTTAAAATCTGATAAAAAATATGTTTAACATTTTGAATGGTCGGGGTAAGCTACAGTTGACATCTCTCACCTCTACAGCATGCTAACTGTAATAAATAATACATTCTGACGTCATTCACATTAATGACTTCGGAATTTCTAATATTTCTAAGCAAACTGGTTTGTTATCTACAATTTTAGTAATTTTAGTATAAGTGTGTCACTTTCATTTTCGTCCTCAGTTTCACGTTGTGGAAATATAATTTAAAATTTCGTAACATTCTAAAACTACAATTTAAGAATTTTTAAATTTGGAATAAATTGACACAAAAAAATTATCACACTGAAAAAGTATGATGCTTCATTTACTTAATTGAGGAGTGCCTCTTCAAAAGGTTTTGTTTCTTTATGAAATTAAATCCATACAAAAATACGTTCATATTCACAAAGTTGACAAAGTATTCTTCATTTACAGAACTACCCTATCAGACCCAGATGTGATATCCTACATAAACACGCACGCATTATTCTGGGGCTGCTCGATCGACACTGCCGAAGGCTGGCGGGTAGCGCAATCCGTTGGCGGGCGGCGCTACCCGCTGCTGTGTGTGGTGTGTGTGCGGGATCACCGCATGACCGTGGTGGCGCGGAGCGAGGGAGCGTGTAGCCCGCAGCAGTTGCTGCAGCGGCTGCAGCGTGTGGTTGCTGATAATGAGCTGCATCTCGTTGCTGCGAGGGCTGACAGGTCAGTTGTGTGTGACTATTCGATAAGGCTGAAGGTTGGTGGGCGGCGCTACTCGCTATAGTGTGTGTGCGGGATCACCGCATGACCGTGGTGGCGCGGAGCGAGGGAGCGTGTAGCCCGCAGCAGTTGCTGCAGCGGCTGCAGCGTGTGGTCGCTGATAACGAGCTGCATCTCGTCACTGCGAGGGCTGACAGGTCAGTTGTGTGTGACTACTCGATAAGGCTGAAGGTTGGTGGGCGGCGCTACTCGCTATAGTGTGTGTGCGGGATCACCGCATGACCGTGGTGGCGCGGAGCGAGGGAGCGTGTAGCCCGCAGCAGTTGCTGCAGCGGCTGCAGCGTGTGGTTGCTGATAACGAGCTGCATCTCGTCGCTGCGAGGGCTGACAGGTCAGTTGTGTGTGACTACTCGATAAGGCTGAAGGTTGGTGGGCGGCGCTACTCGCTATAGTGTGTGTGCGGGATCACCGCATTGACCGTGGTGGCGAGGCGTGAGAAGGCGTGTGGCCCGCAGCAGCTATTGCTGATAATGAACCAGGGCAGACCTTGCTGCTATTTTGTGCGTTTGTCTTTATGGTGTGCCACTAGTGTCGCAACTCTAGATCATTAATTTGGTTGCATCATTCAAGCATACTCGTATGATCGTGATCCTCTAGGCCCCACTTCTCTTTAAATCAGCCTGGCCCCACTTACGCATAGCTTCATAACTTTCAAATCATATTCTAAATGTTTGCTGTTCTCTGTCAGGGTGGAACGTGAAGTGACGCAGCGTTTGCGAGCCTCTCAAGATGAGGCCTATGCGGAGTCACTAGCCGCCGACCAAGAAAAGGAACGACGGCGCGAAGCCGAGCGCTCAGCGCGAGCTCAACGCGAGGCCGAAGAAAACAAGCTACGGGAGCAGGAGGAGAATAGGAAGCAAGAGGTATGTTATTCACCGACTTCATCACCGAGTCGATCATTTTTGACCTTGAAAAGAAACGGCGATGTGAGGCCGAGCGTTCAGCCCTGGCTCAATAATACCAGACGAGGCCTGTGCATAGTCACTAGCCCCTGTGAAGGAGAATGGAACGTCGGCGCAAAGCTGAGCGGAAAAAACACGGAGGAACAGAAGGAGGAGGAGGAAAGGAAATTAAAGGTGTGTTTAGTTTTGACTTGATGAAGTTAGTACTCGTTCAGCGCTAGTTATCGTCCATTTCACCAAATTGGAGTATTAATCTCCTTTGCTGCACTTATTGCAATGCTTATTGTCTAAACAATAATATTTATTTATTTATTTAACCTTTCTTGCATAATATAAAGTACAAATGGTGGACTTAATGCCTTAAGGTATTCTCTACCAGTCAACCATTGGACCAAACAGAAACTTACAATTGGTGCGGAAAATAAAACAGAAATTTAAATAGATATGAGTCACTATCTAAATACTATATGCATCGTCAGTATACATACATAAATAAGTACAATCATATACATACAATAAACTAACTAAAAATATATACATACATGTACATATATAGTACCCATTTAACCATTACTGTCTAACAACGTTGGTGTACCTGCCAGAACTGTTTACGTAATTGACGTTTAAAGGAAAACTGATAAGCGATTCCCAGTAAAAAAATCTACTTGGTCGTATCAGAGTATGTGGGTACTTACAGCCCCTTAAATTGAATAATGTTTGTCAGGTGGAGGCGGCGCGACTGCAGCTGGCGGCTCGCCTGCGGCCGGAGCCGGCGGCCGGCGCGGCGGCCGTGGTGCTGCTCATCCGCCTGCCCAGCGGCGAGCGCCTCACGCGCCGCTTCAGCTACGACACCACCACGCAGGTAACACATCATCATCACCACCACCACCACCACCACCATCATCATCATCATCATCATCATCATCATCACCACCACCACCACCACCACCGTCATCATCATCATCATCACCGCCACTACCATCATCATCATCATCATCACCGCCACCGTCATCACCACCACAACCATCACCATCATCATCGGTCTGGCGCTGTCGGTAGTGACCCTGCCTGTTGCGCCGCGGTCCCGGGTTCGAATCCCGGTAAGGGCATTTATTTGTGTGATGAGCACAGATATTTGTTCCGGAGTCATGGATGTTTTTTATGTATATAAGTATTTATACAGTATGTAAACTAACGAAAACCATTTACTGTAACCCGTAAATGTCCAGGTGATACTGAGAAACTTTTACTATGGGATCAACCCCGAAATCACGAAAATATCTTCTGACAGTTTCATAGGTAGTTTTATTTTATAGTAAGTATTTCCTATGGGAGAGTAAATTTTTATTTCGCGTTTTGGGTGTTGGTCCCATAGTAAAAGTTTCTCAGTATCACCTGGACATTTACAGGTTACAGTAAATGGTTTTCGTTAGTGTACATACTGTATATTATATACATATATCGTTGTCTGAGTACCCACAACATAAGCCTTCTTGAGCTTACCGTGAGCCTCAGTCAATCTGTGTAAGAATGTCCTATAATATTTATTTATTTATCATCATCATCATGGTGGTGGTACCACCACCACCACCACCACCACCATCATCATCATCACCACCACCACCACCACCACAACCATTACCACCATCATCACCACCACCACCACCATCATCATTATCATCATCGTCATCGTCACCCTGTCCTGGCCGGTTTAAGCCACGATGACTGTTACGACTAGTTTGACCACGATGATTGGGAACTCTCAGGTGGACCAGGCAGCCTACTTTTAAAAATTAGTTTTTGAGTGAGTCTTGAACTCGTGGCATCTTTATTTATACCTATTCCAGCTCTGCTGCTAACTAAGCCACCAATATCCCGTCTAGCCTCTTCCACCAAGAGCGTTGCACCTCTTAAACGTCAAATCTCACACAATACAATATTTTTTCTACTTTTGAATCTATTCTAAGATAATACCATCGGGTTTCAGGCGTTTCCGCTTGTTAAACATTGTAATTGTATTGATGACCGAAGGAAGCCAGGTCTTTGTTTTATAATACTATGCATCGAATTCCAAACGCCTCTGGTTTTGGATGGTCCTTGTCACAATGTCAAAAGCTGCTACAAAGTTTGATCGAGGTAGTGCTATTAACAATGTAACCTACCTTTTGTAAAATCTCGAAAATACAGGATATCAAAACTTAAACCACATTTCTAAAATTCTTAACCCTCTTGTTTCAGGACTTATACGACTTTGTCTTCAGTCACCCACAATCCCCAGAAGATTTCGAGATCACCACGAACTTCCCAAAGCGTACCTTACCCAAGGGCCTCTCCAATCTCGCCGACGTCGGCCTCAAAGACAGGGACGTCCTCTTCGTTACCGACATGAACGCGTAACCAGTGAGTTATGTGACCCTAGTACTGATGTAGTGAGAGTATTGACGTAATACTTTATTTAATTTGTGAATGTGTATTTAAATCCTTTGGTCCTGATACTCTAATGTATTCCATCAAAATTGAGTTGAAAATAACCTAATTTTCAATTTTGAGGACTTCAATGGTTTTGGTGCATATCAACTTAAGTGCATGAGATTGGCCTTTAGTAGCATTTGATGCATTAACGGCTCAGCCACGACATTGATCTAAGCGCGACAGCGGTGAGCGGCAGCCATACATTAGAGCGAGACACAGCGATGGGACTTTTCATTCGCACGTATGGCTGTCGCTCACCGCTGTCGTGCTTAGATCAATTTCGTGGCTGGGCCGTAAGGGCGGTGGTCACATCTAGCGTATCGCGAGCGTAGCGTCGGGCCAACTCTATAGTTTAGGCTTTGCCATACAGTTGTCCCGACGCTGCGCTCGCGAGACGCTAGAAGTGCCGGCCCTAAGTGGTGATAATAGGCTTTTGTACAAAAAATGTTGTCCTGATTTACCTTTCTGAATAGCTATGGTGAACTTATACTGGTATGTATGTAAAATTATTTTCCATAATTTAATTATACAGAGAGGAAAGTGGGGACATTAGTACGGAGAAGCTAGCAACCTTTTTCCTTTAAAGTGCAAAACAATTTCTCAAATCCACGGATCTACCGTTCTGGTATCTATTGGAATACCTCGTATAGAAAACGCTCTGCATTTTATAACACATGTGCGATATCATGTATGTGCTTGTTTGAACTATTGAAATAGTTTTTTTTTTAATAAACATAGGTTTAATTGACTAAAACACAAAATTGGTGCAGTTTCTGTCGAATTATCAATGAAATTCACTGTAAAATTTAAAATGTCTTAAGACATGAGTGAGCATAGCGTGTGATTCTGTGCTTTGCGCAGAAATGACAACGTTTTGGAGATAATGTAAATTTAATGTAGCTAACTGAAAGTTAAGGACCTAAGGCACTGGTCCCACCGCGAGCACGGGAGTGCTTATCTTCTGTTCGTTTTTGTAGCCGATAGCAGCTCATAGCTTACTACTTCGCGGTGGGACCAGTGCCTAGCCATGTAACAACACCAGAAAAATTCTCAAAGTGACACTAATAAGTTATTCGTCTTTTTGTGGAATTGAACTTTTTATTGATCCATGGTGTTATACTAATCTGTTTAGGCACCTGCACTTAAACGTAATATTATCAGAAAAGTTGTAAAAAATAAATACAATCATTCATAAGAATTTGAATATACATACCTAAACTAGAAAATGTGGTAATTGTTCAAAACCAAAATATCATTTTTGGTCACAACTTTAGTCTTTAACGTATTGCGTATAGTAATTAGATGTAAAAATATTTAGGTAAAGAAACTATTACGGTCATAATGAATGGTGGACGCAGCGAATTAAAAAAAGACATGTTTAATTATTTTTTCCCGATTTCAACGCTTAATTGATGCTGAAGGCAGGCAGGTTTTGTGATGTCGTATTTATAAGACGATGTTTCCATTATGGAATGAATGTCAACCTTTCTCCAGAGAAAGGTTCCCAGAATGCCCAGGCATATATTGTTAACCTTCAATAAAAAAAAAAACTCTATTTACAAGTTTATCGTAATTGGAACACCTATAATAATATGTTACACAATGGAATCCACATAAATATCTTATTTCATAGAGTTAAAAGTGTGACAGTTATGACACATATTTTTGCAGCCCTCGTATTGTAACATATTAAGAGGTGGGCTGCAAAGAGGTTAATAATAGTGCATACACTTTAAAATGTGATCAATTATATCCTTACCGCCTTATTCATAAACGTACTCTAAAGTTATCAAGCGGATAAAGTTCGTTTGTCCCTTTCCGACGTATTGGTGTGATAGAAAAGGACAAACTCTATCGGCTTAATAACTTTAGAGCACGTTTATAAATAAGGGGGTTAGAGTTTTGAGACGAGAGACATAATTTTCCTTCAAAATAATCTGGTGATTTTTGCAGGGGCTGCTGGTCAAATTTATGGCTATTGTGCGTGCGTCGCGTCATAAATTTCATTTGCCCCTGCGAAAATCGGCAGATAAGCAAACGTCAGTCCGTGAAACAAATATCATTGACTGGTTTTTTGGCAGAGGGGTAGCTCGTTAATGCGACTCCCGTTTGAAGGCTCTAAAATTATATCTGTAAAGGGTAAGTTGGATATCATAAGAGAGCTTATCAATAAAAATCCAAAATTATATTCGACTCTTTCTTATGCTGTGTTTCAATTGTTTTGTTGTTTGTTTTTGTTTTGATATGCATATAACAGAATTGTTCAAATTTTATTCCAGACAAGAAAGATGCATAATAAAATATCAGACGTTAAATTTTAAGTTGGCTTTACCGAGAAGATTTGTTTTATATTTGTATGTTGATATAATTTATTATGAACCTACTCTAAGTGGTCAATGTAAAGTTACTTTATAAGATAGCACAATTTATAAGGCGACGACTCTAAATTACGGTGTTTAGCTATTCGCGGCTTCCCAATGATATTCTTGTTTGTATGTTAGAAAGTAGGTGCATCTCATTTCATATAATAAAACCATACTTTTATCTCTGTTTTTACAGCCAGTGCCATGGAACTAAACCTTTAATAGTACTATTATAACAACATATTCAACAATATATTTAAACTTGAATCACTGAAAGCATATTCGCAACTTATTGTTATTGAACTATTACAAGATATAATAACTAACACCTAGTTCCTACATGTGATGCGCCTTTAAATATATCATATATCATACCAGTGCATTTTCGTTTCAGCTTTTGCTTACATTTATAAAACATTGTGTATATTTGTCAGAAGTACTTTAAGTATGACCCGTGAGAGGTTTGAGTCCGGACAGTGGCTGGGCCTGCATTTACGAAACGGACTGTGTAGTATATTTTATTGTTTGGTTGTATAATAATTATGTTCCTTCCAACAATTGTGTTTTATTGTATCTAACACAACCCAAATTCCTGAAGACCTATTAGGGTAAAAAATAGTGCGTGGAGTCACTTCGCGAGGAAGAAGTGAAACTTCGTAATGTGAAAATGAAAATAGGAAGGGTATTTCAAAATTCGAGTTGGCAACACGTTTAACGCTGTCAGCTGCAAGGCGCATTAGAAGGTTCACTTCAAAAATATTAATATAAAAATAAATAAAATAAATAAATATTGGAGGACACCTTACACAGATCAACTTAGCCCCAAACTAAGCAAAGCTTGTACTATGGGTGCTAAGCGACGATATACAGTACTTAAATAGATAAATACATACTTATATACATAGAAAACATCCATGACTCAGGAACAAATATCTGTGCACAAATAAATGCCCTTACCGTGATTCGAACCTGGGACCGCGGCTCAGCAGGCAGGGTCACTACCGACTGAGCCAGACCGGTCGTCAATATGATCTTCGTTACCTTGAGGTAGATAATTATTATTACCTTTAGTGCAATTGTAGGTAGTTTTATAAGGCAATAAGAAGGCATAAATAAAATACAAAATATTGACGACTCGTCATTTATTTAAAAATAGTTAAACTATCAACACACCATAAAGCTATAACGAAAACATTACACCTGGAATGTAGGCACTTTAATAATTATAATAATTCACATTTTACTCTCTATAAAAGACAATAACTATATGCAGTTAAGATTGTCGTTCACACTGCACATGCTATATATTATCTACTCTGGTAACTATTTAAAAATGTTGGCTATGGTACATGTGTGACCGTCATTTTAGAAGAAAGAAGTAGGTAGATCAAGTTTAGTTTGAATTACATGTATAAACATTACTGCTATCTATTTATTTACGTTCAAATGGACTGAAATCTAGCATAGGACCACTTAAAATATGTAAAAAATTGGTTTTATGGTGTTCTTACCCAGTGGTGTTTTCGCCTATTAGTATATTTCTTATTAAAACTATCTTCTGCAGGCCTAGCACATGATGGCCGCGGGAGTATGTCGCCGCGAGATAGACTACCTGTCCTTATGTCATTAATACAATTAGACAAAGACGTGTCATCTATCTCGCGGCGACATACTCCCGCGGCCATCATGTGCTAGGCCTACTGCTATTGCTAATACCTCATAAAAAGAATACTATGGTATACAAAATATCATTAAATTAATCCAAATATGATATGTCGACGTACCGTGGTATTGTTTTATACATGTTTACATGCACTGAATGACAAAATTAGAATATGGAAAAATATAGGATGTTATACATACCTACACAATTGTAAATATGAATATATACATTTTCAAAACATATCAACTTCATTTCAAAGTTCTTAATAAGTAATGAACTGACCTTAGCAATAAAGCAAACCATTTTTTTTGTAAAAATAAGCCCTTTTCTGCTGACAATTTTATTATGCGCCAGAATTTTTATCGGTCGGTAATCCCAATGTGTACGTGTCCTAACAGTTAACACATAGGGACATATATTAACGTCTTTACATTACCGTCTGCATGTAGTAGGTAGGTAGTCAAGGACAGGTAATTCGCTTGTACAAATATCACCCCACCGCGTAACGAGATCTTGTTGATATAAGCGACCAAGTTGTTGTTGATATAATATGTTTACTTGTTTAGGTACACAGAGTATTCTGGAGAGGGTGAATATAAATTGGATAAGGAAATTATAATTTATAATGGCTTAGTTATTTCAGGAATCTAAGCTCAATTTTGGCACGAAATAACAGTGCGATATTTACGAGAAAAAAGTACAATAGTTGTCACAGCACAATTTTTGTTTCCTATACGGATAAACCACTCTTCTCAATAGTAATCTTAGGGTACACGTTTATCTACACAGCTGGTTATTGATTGGCTCTTTGATGATAACCCCATGAACGCTACACTTCTTGCCTGCAACGCGTCATCGTGAACCTTGCCTGAATACCCGAGGGTTGATATTGGGCTGACATCTTTTGCAGCCAAGGGTTAAAAACGAATTTTGTAATCTTTAAGAAACCTTTGCTGGCTCGGATTTTAATAGAAAGCATTCACTCGAAACAACATTTCTCATTTTGGGAAATAAACTATTCTTAACTTTATTTTAATGTCGTTAGAATTCTAAATTGTAGGTAAATTGTACGTATTACCGATCTGTATGTCTTTTATTTAAGAACATTTTAAACATTCGATTCGAAAATCGCTTGCAGTTCTTGTCTTTCATTAATTATCCTAACACTCTTAAGGCTGGTTTTATTGTCACGCGGACCGTCCGCGCGGAGCGATCCGCGCGACCAATTTGTATTAAGTTGAAGTCGTCAGCGCGGCCCCGTCCGCGCCACTCAAACGCTCCCAGAAGTTAACACATATTAGTCCAGTGCGGATCGCTTCGCGCGGTCGTTCCGCGTGACACTAAAACCAGCTTAAATACTTGACGGAACTGGCCAAGAAAATTTTATATACAAAAGCATTTCACTTTTATCACATTTCATTTACAAACTACGTTATCCAACCTTGTTATACATTGGTGTTTTGGCCATGTTGTCGCTAAATTAACAAACTTACTTGTAGAGTAAATAAACATTATGTTTCAAGTATTTAAAATAATTTGTAAGTACTGTACATAAGTTGGTTTCCAGATACGTAATAAAACTTTTCATTGACGACTGTGCTGGGCCTCAAAGCTCTATTGAGATAGGTATATGTATAATTATCATTTTATAAAATTTTAACTTTATAAAGTTTTGTTCTAACTCATACGAGAAATATTAGTTGAAAATTTGATCTCCAAGCGAATATTTACAATTTTACAGTAAATAAAAAGTAGGTCCGTGGAAATGGTACCGCTATCAATGCTATATACATACATTTCTATGTAGGTAGATGTCTAAATTATGTACTCCTCTGCTGAATATGTACATATGTATAATAATGGCTTATCTACTTTTAGATCACTTTTTTAATAGAATACTGTCTTTAAGATACTTGTATTGCTGTTAGTGTACTTAATGGACATACATGAGCTTACGATTTCAGTTTCTATCACTGCTTTTATCGTGAAATTCTAGTTTACATTTTGTGCATAATTTTATTGGCCTTTCTCTTATATAAATTATTGAATCTGTATTATGTAAACGTATTTTGATAAGTATGGCAACCTGTAACCGTTACATCGCAACATAATATTACTTGAAATAATTTAGTTTTGTATATAAATCGGTATAATTTTTGAGTTGAAGGTTGTTGTACCTATAAAATTTCTAAGAGCCCATTTACACGATGTGTGACCTCACATATATGCGCCTTGTAAATGAGCCCTAACTCAAACAGGTTGTGTCTTTCAAAATGTATAAGTACCTAAGTTATATTTGAAAGTGTAAAATATTTATAAATCAAAATAACATAGTGATATCCCTGCATTATATTGTTAAATAATAAAACAATAACAACGTTGCCACGCACACACCTGCACAATTAAATTACATCATGAACCTCAATAAAAACGCAGACAGTCGTATTTACATGAGCTCGATTTGACACTTTCAATTTACAAATTCTATACAAAATACCTATCCCATGAACGCATGGATGCATGAATCTTTCATGTCTAGTTTTTTCAGTAAGTCGATAGCCGTGTGCGTGAACTCAGTGGGACCACAGACGCAAGCGAAGTGCGTACACTGGTCCCTACACTTGAGAGCGTTCTTGCCTATGACTTGTGTGAGGAGGTTGGTGGTCACTCGGCCTCTTTGGCCGGACCACGAAGGACCTGCGTCGGACAATACGTGGGTGACGGTGAACCTGAAATAGAAAATGTTTTGTTGAAATAACGATTTGGAGCGGAAATTAAAAGACGAGAAATAATGACTACAAGAGTGGCGAAGGGACGTCAGTTAGTAGTTAGTACCCTTCCTGTAAATATATTTTTATGTTGGAAAGGGTAGTAGGTCACTACTCTTTGCAGCTGACTGTAAGTACTATTCGGACAAATTAGTATTTATCCTCGTAAGGCTTAAGATTTTACCATATAAAGAAATTGAAAGAATATAGGTACCATATAGAAGGTACTTACATTGAATTACATTGTTGAGTCAAACTACTTAGAGTCGAAACAAATAACAGAATCAATAACTATTTATTTCTTACAAATCATTATTTTCTTCTTGTACAGCTGGGTCTTAAAAGAGGATGTATTTTACAGTTTTATATCTAAGTAGGTTTAATCAAAGAGAAAAACACGAATAAAGAAAATCCTAAATTCGAATTCAAACAAAACGTACCTATACCTAAATAAAAGAAAGTACCTACCCCTGGACCCTGTGGGAGTGTTTCTTCATTCAAATTCTAATCTGTAGGTACCAATGTTACGAGATGTATGAACGTTTATTTTTTCCAAGCTTTGAATACATTTCTCACCTGTCATCTTCCCTAGCGATTTCTTCGAAATTTTCCCGGAACAGGATATCCCCCTCCGTTTTGTTAAAGAATAACAAATGAATGCGTTCACTGAAAAACAAAACAGAAAACTGATTAGATAAATCTGCCAAACCTTTTGGGTATTCATTTTAAAATATTTCGATTGGAGATTTACTTTCAATTAAATTCTTTATTACGATAAATTCGCGTTCTACGGCATTTTGTATTTATAAGTACAACCTTATTCTTTCCTATCAAATTAGATCTAAAAGGCGTTACCTGAATGAATACCCAAGCAAGCAGGTAAACGAGAAAAAAAATACAGTTTTCAAACTAACAATAAGCTAAGAACTACCTAAATTAAAGTTAATATTTCCGGTGCTGCGTAGGTATTCATTCTTCGAAAAACCATTTATTTTTCTTGGTCTTTTAGATAACATTAGATCTGGATACACGGGGCTCGTGAGCATTGCGACGCATTTCTAAGGCCAAAAGATTTTTTTTTTTCAAATATAGATGAGGAAATTTTACCAAAAAAATTGCATTTTTTTAACTCCTTTTGAAAGTAGGTATTTTCACATAAAAAGTTAATGTTATTCATAAAACTGGCACTTATTTTAATAAGTTTTAGCGTTTTTTTTCTAAAAACATTTTTTTTTGAAAGATTTACTTCTGACTTTTTGACATCTTTCAATAAGGATAGTGAGACTTTTCTCCATAATGGCATCAATGTCGAACACCTTCGCTGCGGCAATTAACGTAACTCGTAATTAACCATACTTCGTAAGAGGTCTAAAAACCCCTACCGCAGTGAACGTGTTAAAAAATCCTTTTTAACCTCACTAGCTCGGAAAGGACTTTTTTATTCTTTAAAAACAGATAGCAAAATCGCATTTTATCCACAAGAGTGCAAAGAATATTTGAAATCCGAACGTGTCATTAGTTACTTTTTTAAATAAAATTTCTTGTAAAGGCATGTCCCAGACACCAGACAGGACAATTTTCTCCCTGTGCTTAAATTGTCTTAACAAATCATGTGATGCGCACGTAAAAATAATTTCATATAGAATTATAGGTATCCGACTAAAAACATTAAATTCAAACAATTTTATAACATGATTCCACCACAAAACACTTGAAATCGTACAAGAAATTGTATTTTTGACTCTTCCATTGTACTTGTTCAGAACGCACCTTAAGTAACATTGCAATCTCAAAACGCGTGAAACGAAACGCACCCAAATTTCCTTCTTGATTCTTAATTTGAAACTTTTGTGGTGTCGGTCGGTGCATCGTGGAAATTGTAATAAACGCAAATTGACTTATTTCTGTGCAATTATGTTCCAGTTGTTTTTATTGCGTGTTTCCTCGCTTTAGTGAGGTGAAAAGTTATGTGTTACACACGGTATGCAAAGATGCATTATTTTACCTCGTGTGTATTTCAACACACTACGCTCAGGATTCTATTTTCGAACCATAGAATCCATTCGCTAGCTCGTAGTTCAACCCTAGAATCCATTCGCTAGTTCGTGTTGCAATTCCACACTCGGTTAAAATACAACTTTGCTCCCTTGTTGTATAACAAATAACTATTGAAACTAGGCGAAATCCAGAGTATATATGCCATTTTAGTCTTAAAATAGGATCAGGAATATGATGTTAAAATCTCTCGCAACGCTTACGAGCACCGTGTATAAAATTATAAACATAAAATAAGAACCATCGGGTCACTGGAGAATGTGTTAAAATCTTACCATCTAGGATTGGACCTCGGTAGCATGAATTTTAGCAGACCCAGCATCGGCGTGATTCCAGTTCCGGCCGCCACGAAGTATATTTCCTTCACTCCTTTCAGCTGTAATAGACAAACACATTAGGGCCATTTTTTTCAAAGTTGTTCCACCCCACTTTTTTTGTAACATGGGTATTTTTTACGCGATTCATACTCAAAATCGCAAGGTCTTTCGATCCTGATAGGAGAAAAAAAATGTCCCAAGATTTCTATACATTTTTCAAACCTTCCATTCCGTAACCACCATAAAATGTATGAAAAAATGGTAACGGAGTGGGAAAAAAACCTTGGGACACTTTTTTTCTCCTATTACGATTGAAAGAGCGCGATTCTGAGTGGAAACCACATAAAAATTTACAAATCCAAAAAAGTGGGGTGGACACTTTGAAAAAAAAAATGGCCCATTAATACCCTTTTGTAGCCTATTTTGCGTAAATAGAGGCTCTTATTCCCATTGATCTACGACGCATTTATGTTTCCCACGCCCGTGTAAGTATTCCGTGTTTTTCTGTTTGCCGTGTGCAAACAGGATACTTACTCGTGCGAACGTTACTAAATTAGAACTTATAGGTACCTGTATAAACCTACTACTAAACGACATCCTGCTGAAAACCCAGACTACCCGCAAAAGACCGTATGCTATGGGAAAGACCTTAGAGTCGGTATTTAGTATAACTATATAGTGATGTCTGATTTAGGATCGCTTCCGCGTTGCAGTAAACTAGACCGTCTAATAATGATTACAACTCTTGCATAATCCATACTAATATTTAAAACGGGAAAGTGTGTGTGTCTGTTTGTTTGTCCGCCTTTCACGGCAAAACGGAGCACCGAATTGTCGTGATTTTTTAAGTGGAGATAGTTGAAGAGATGGAGAGTGACATTAGGCTACTTTTTGTCTCTTTCTAACGCGAGCGAAGCCGCGGGCAAAAGCTAGTAATTAATAATTTGAATACTGCGAAGTTATATAAATAGTCATAATTCACCAAAGTGCAACATTCAATTTGATCTGGATCAGTCCGTCGACTGTGGTTGATGCAACTAGTTCTTAGATTCTAAAGTATCCAGAGATTTTAACGCCAATGTTACCAAGTATTTCTCGTCCCTTAAGTTGGCTACGTCGAATAGTGAGAATCAGAACTAAAGAAGACGCAATAATGTCAAGTACGTAATTAATCCGTAAGCCTATATTGCTTCTTAGAATTGGAGGCTCTCGACTGGGAAGCAATATAAATTAACTTATCAGACGAATGAATCCCGTTTTGGGGTTCGTGAGTGCTTAGCTATTGATTAAATTTACACGTGTAAGTATTTCATAATAACGTGTACCTAATAAAGCAATCATATAACATGTACAAACCTGCAAGAGTTTACATACATGTGGCGCGGATCGGAAGTATGGACTCGCGCACAAGAACACAACCCATGCTAGACGGTCAAAAGTGAGTAGTAGAGTTGTGCCTGCTCGTTCACTGAAAAGATCGCTCCCAACTAGTACGATCTCCGAGAGAGCGAGAGACAAATTGTGCATATGGCGTACAGTAACGCTCGCTCGTACTAGTCGAGAGCTGATCGGCCGTTTTCGAGCGCTCTCGGTAGTCTCGGACTCTCGGTCCGAGTCAGTCGGTTATATTTCGGTTGCGGTCGCATCACACGGATCGCTTTGCTGTCATTGTCACTTCTCAGCTCTTCGCTCCTATTCTGTTGCGCGTGTGTGAAACTGTGAGTGTACTAAATGTACTAGAGAGCAGAATCATTTGGGAGTAGTTCGGTCTAGTACAGTGCAGGGAATCGTGTCTTTTGTACATTAGTACATGTCCTACACAAGCCTAGTGAGTAGGGGCCGATTTAAATTTGTGGCGTCATTCAATCTATATTTATTCATATAAAAATGGATTTGATTTAAGTATGTAAAAGTTTAATCTTTTATTTGCATGTATTTTACAATATCCGAATAGGTACCTACTGTAGGTAGATTAAAATTAAGTAAAGTATGTAGGTAAGCATAGCTGGGCATTAACTCGTTAATCCGTTAATCGTTAATTAATGAAGTTAACGTTTCGGTTAACGGATTAACTTTTAAGTTAACTTTAAAAAATGTTAACGGATTCGTTAACTTCCGTTAAATTTCATCGAGTCCGTTAATCGTTTATGTAGGTAAGTACCTATTTCGAAGTCTGCATTTTGGTCTGCATGCTTAAGCACAAAATTGTTATGACTTCGTACTTGTTATGCGCAAACAATAAGTAAACATTTACCTATCTACTCTTGGCTTGTGAGGCTACCTAAATTTACCTTATACTTGAGTCAATATTTAATACATTTACATCACAAAATACAAATAAACAACCTTTAATAAAATAACACGAAGGTAACCGAGGGTGCCGAGCGTTGTCATAGTGAAAACACTTGTGTGCTCAAGCGCCTCTATTTTTAGAGGGCTCAACGAAGGCTAACTTGTACCTCTAGTACGAGGGTTATGAACGAACATCATTCCAATTTTAAATCCTAAGGTTACCGATGCGTCATTATACTGAACTTAGTCGCCTTAAGTCTCATTAATCATAATTAATATTTACTATATTTAGGCTGTTTTGCCGTCTAACATTTGCACCCACTGAAAAATAAACAAAGTAAGATTTTCATAATCACTTTCCATTATTGATTGTCACTCTTTGTAATTACTCATTCCATGTAGAGTTAGCTTGCGTTGAATAAATGCGTTGGTCTGGTAATAGTATTTACCTATATTACGATACAAGTGCGGAAAAAAGGAAGTTTGAAACGAGAACAAATTAAAACACGACCGAGAGTGAATTTCCTTTTCGCACGTGTATCGTACGACTTTTTCAGTGCAGATGGCCCTCTTGAAGTTTCGACTAACAAAAAATGTATCACTTCGCGCACTATAGTGCCATCTGCACCAAAAAAAGTTACCTACTTTTGTTCGTGGGACCGATATCCTTCCTACATCCGATATCGGATCGGATAATGTGAAAAACTGCCATAGCTGTGTATGAAAGTGTCCCGTTCAGCATCAAGCCCTTAGATAGGTGTACCTATTCGAGGACAGTAAACTACACTTACCGTATTTAGCTGGAAGTTTCCATAAGGTCCAGACACCGTGACTTCATCACCAAGCTGCAACGTAGTCAAGTAGGGTGACAACGCGCCGGTCTCGTATCCCTTCACAGCCAGGTGTATAGCACTGTCCCTTTCTGCGTCAGGCCCCCAGCCTTCTCCGACAGGCGTGTAAGATCTCACGCATTCCACGTCTGTAACAATACCGTTCATTTACAAATCCGATGCAAATGCATTCTAAGAGCGGTGTCATACTACGTCCGATCAGAACCCATGAAAATAGAATCTGTAGTAGTCGGCAGCAGCGGCTGGTCCATACAAGCCGATTCCCACCGGCTTTCCTAAAATTGATTAGGTTAGGTACTATTAGGAAAGTAACCTAATGAAATGAAATGAAATATTTATTTTCCAAGTAGGCATATTACAATGCGCTTATGAACGTCAAATAAAACTAATGTTAAGGTAGGTTTCTTTTTGCTCAGCGTTGTCTAGCAGAAATTTTCACCAGCCGCCACTGGTAGTCGGAGAACTATTTCTACTTATGGTTACTGATGTGCCGGCGGAAAGTTTCCAGAATTCTGAAATGTTGACATAGGAAAACTTCGGAAACTTTTCATACTGTGTATGGACAATTGTATGGATGGAAACTTTCCATTTTATAAATATAACTCACTATATTTTTCGTGAAAGTTTCATGAATTTTTCGAGAAGTTTAAGATTTTTTTGGAATGTTTCCGCAACTTGCACATTTGCACAGTTATGGTACATACTTTACACACTAGATCCAAAGAATGACGAAAAGAAATCGGATGACGGAGATCGGATTTAGTGCGTAAATTACCATATAAATAGTTCTACAGCTATTCATCAGATCTAACCTATATAAAACTGAAGGGATCACAGTTCTAACCTAACCTAACCTACTTTTCTGATAGCAGTACATATGTTTAAGGGTCACAGTTCTAACCTAACCTAACCTATTTTTCTGGTAGCAGCGCGTTGTGTGTAGGGGTCACAGTTCTAACTTATCTACTTTTCCGGTAAATGGTGATGGATCTAATTTATTGTACAATTATTTTTTATTCTAACTGTGCTTTAGAAAGAATTTGTATTATACAATTTATTTATTATAGGAAATAAGCATTATACTCAAAGTATGTTATAATAAATGTTATTCGAAAAAATGATAATTATATTAAATAAGAATTATACAATTTGTTAGTATATTATTTGTTGTTATATGATTTAATAATTATATCAAATGATCGTTATAACGACTAAAAATATATCAAAAAAAGTTATATCGATCGATACGCACCCATATAAAACACCGCTACAAAACACAATAAAACCAGCCGTTACCAATGAAAGAGCAATCGGCCGCTCGTATCTCTAGCGAGGACCGATTGACTCTCAACAATGACTAAAATAGAAAAAAAAAATCTTTTTTCACAGATTCGGATCGGCCGTAGCCGCTCTAAGACATCCCTCATCGGGTCCTCAAATGCCAAGAAAAGCAAACACAGTGAAACCTTTAACTCCTAAAGGTAAACGACCGCCCTGTTTTATTAAGTCTGAAAACGTTGCGCCAGGAAACTCCATTATGTTCCCTGTCAAACTGTGAGAAAAAACGTTTTTAGTTTACCTACCTAAAATCTAAAACTCTTTGGAATTTATTTACAACGTTAGCGCAATTTGATAAAGGCAAAATACTTGATACCATCTCGTTCATTATAAAACATACGTTTGTAGTTAAACGATCAGGCTAAGTATCTATAACCAATCACCTACAGCATAACCATTCTCAACAAATCTTATAATCCAATTATACATATTTGTTATTAAAACCTTATCCAATTCGTTAAAGTTTTAATTTATTATGAATATTTTGTCCTTTCTCTATGTTTAGATGATGACCACTGGTGCATATAATTGAATCTTAATCAGTTGTTACTTTGTGCAGTTTACTCTTCAAACTGGACAGAAGGTGTTTCAACCAACATGAATGCAAATAGGTAAATTCAGGATCCTATACATTTTGCCCAGTGAAATAGAAAAATTAATAATGTCTCCAAAGCATCAAACACCCAAAGTTAACAAAAGTCAAATTGAGAACTCCTAAATTATATTTTAAACAAAATAAAGTTTTAAGTTACTTTCGTCAACTTTTTAATTGAATTAATATTTGTTCAATAAAAAACTTGCTTATTTTTCTGAGTGGTTACAAAAACAGCTGTTCTTGTATAAAATATTGTCAATGTCAACAGGATAAGGGATTAATAAGGGCCTGGCATTTACGATACCCTCTTAATATTAATCATTGCTTTATGCTCGTAACAAAAGGGTAAGGATGGCCGGAGTAATCTCATGGGTCCCGTAAGGTATTAAGCCGATTACATTACGTTATCAAGTATATTTCCTAGGAGAATAGGGTATATCTTCAAACAATTTGTTACTTAGGATTTCGAGGTTGGTAAAGTACTTGAGTCTTAGCTTCAGATTCGGATAAATCTAATCAACTCTTAGAAAATTATCTTTTCGCAAAATGCTAATGATCGCAAAATCTCACAAGAGAAAGCAGTGATTGGCACAGACTAACCGGTTATCAGGCATATCAGCCCCTTTAGCACAACTTGTCTTGTCGCGCGCGAGTCCATACATCAAGCGTGACTTCAAGTATGGACTCGCGCGCGACAAGGCAAGTTGTGCTAAAGGGTCAGAATACACAATTAATTTATACGGAGTGAATGGACTGACACCAAGGATTATTAATATAGGATTTACATATACTTTATTCATTCAAGATTCGTACCTCGATTTTTTAGCGCCACCTATTAAATACTATCATAACTACTACACTGATGATGTACAATTTTTTTTTTCAAAATTTGTATTGACGTGATATCATTATTTTAAAATAAAGAAATATGTCATTTGTTTTATAAGTATAGAAAATAAAAACGAGTAAAAATATTTGGGAACAGCGCCATCTAGTTTTAAGCCTATAAGGCCCATACATTTCAGGGGTAAGCTTTTTTGTATGGGCTTTGTCAGTCCAGTATTAAATCGTTCCTGATTGACACACTATGAGATGAGAGGTGTCGATTAGGTACTATACAAGTTACAACCGACTCTGTAGCCTCAAGCCTATTTTGGCAATGACGGCCCAGCCACGACATTGGTCTAAGCGCGACAGCGGTGAGCGGCAGCATACGTGCGAATGAAAAGTCCTATCGCTGTGTCTCGCTCCAATGTATGGCCGCCGCTCACCGCTGTCGCGCTTAGACCAATGTCGTGGCTGAGCCGTGAGTAGAGTTCGGGTATACGAAGAGGCTTGAATACTAAACTATTGAGAAGCTCCTTTTTCTCACCGATCGCTTCGTTTAATAAAAGTCGCTCAATACGCACTCGACGTACTTGTACTTTTTACTGAAGACGAAGAAGAATGGAGGTAGAAGATTCTCTTGAGTGTCGACCAAGTATCGGCAGAGGGTGGTCGCCAGCAAATTGGATTTATCGAAGTTTGAAGTTAAGCGACAATATATTGTTTGGACACATTGTACGAAAACTCGCATACAAGTTTCATTACAGTGCGGGTATTTGATCGGTCGGCTCAACTCAATTAGATGTAACCTTAATAGTCCGCGCAAGGTAATTAAATTCGCATGCGAGATTGTGCGTCCTTTAAATGAACCCTGAGTACACTGGCTTATCTGAGAAGAGAAAAGTAGATACCTACATTTTTAGGATGCAGATAAAAATTAAATTAAGTTATGTTGTCTCCAGTTTTTAATTAGGTACATAATCAAACACCGGTTTCGCGGGGGCAAAAATGTACCAGTGCTAGTGATTCATTAAATATCGACTTAGTTTATCGACATCCATAAAAATAAATTTTTAACCATCATTATCATAACTAAACTAATGGCTAAGTTTGAATACGTTTAACTATGTGCAAACCTCTTTCATTTATACTTACCGCAACTATAAACAACCGATATCTGATATTGACTGTGTCGAGTCACTTTTGACAACCATTGAATCGTTGAATAATTCATCTAGTACCTACAACAATATTATTTTGCATTCCGATCAATTAAATCTACCTTTTTGTTTCTTAAGGCGGCTAAAAATGCCACGCAAGAAAAAAGATCATTCATCTTCCTGGAAACCTGACCATTCAGATATAGATGATAAAGGTACGACTTACTTTTGCAAGAAATGTAAAATTCATATGTCACGAAAATGTGGAAAAATTTTGATTGTATATTATGAAAATTATATTAAATATTAAAGAAAGTTAATTCCTCAAAAAGTTTATTTTTGTGTATGTAGTTTTCTTCTTCATTCAAATTCTTGAAATTACACATCGGTTGTACGACATTTTTATCGATATCAAATAATAAAATTAGTTTAATGTGTCCTCACACTATTAAACGTCAGTACAGATTTGCCCCCGCGAAACCGGTGTATGTACCAGGGATGTAACGGATGTGGTTTTAACGGAACCGGAAGCGGAAGCGGAAGTTTTGAATTTAGTTTAACGGAAGCAGAAGCGGAACCGGAACCAGAAGCGGAAGTTATAGATGTTAAAAACGAAATGAAAAAATACCACATAGGTATAACATAAACCAAAACTAATTAAATTACCTAGAACTTTTAGGTGTTTACTGTTCAGCCTGTAATCAGCAGTTTGTAATCAGCCTTTAGACCCACTTAGGTTTTAAAAACGAAAAGAAAAGTAACCTGATATTTTATCTTAAGTATATCATTCATTACAATCCAAAAATTTAAATCACCTTGAACTTTAAGATTGTTTGTTGTTTAGGTAATCACTAAAAATCACATAAGAATCCTTTTAAACCTTTATTATGCCGTAAAAGGTTTTAGAAACGAAAAGAAAACTTAATCGTAGGTAGTATAATACAATCCAAAACTAACCAGTAAAAATTATATGTGTAATTGTTAGCACACAATTAAATTTTTAAATTAAATGGAGTGATTGTAAAAGAAGTAAACTGTATTTAATAAACAAATCTAAGGGGAGCTTCTAAGGGGATCGTAGATAAGCCCTGCACCACTGAATAGTTGTTCACTCGCTACTAACTAGGTGGACAGGACAAATATTGGCGCGCAATGGAATGAAGCGATTAATGTTTAGTATCGCAGCACGTGGCAAGCGGAGAGATGAGCGAATGATAGGTATAGACCTGTTGGTCTTTGATGTACGCCGCTCATGTCCCACCGTCGCGCTAGGTTCCGACATCCGTTATAACTTCCGTTTGAAAAATAACAGAACCGGAACAGAAGCGGATGTGTAAAACAAAACGGAAGTTCCGCAGTAACGGAAGCAGAAGCAGAACTCCGTTACATCCCTGGTATGTACATAATACTTCTCTAATTGTGACAGAAAATCCTTCAATAACAAAATAATTTCGGTAAAGGGACAAACCGGAATGTCAAAACCTGTGATATATAATATAAGTACGACTCAGCGAGGGTTCACAGGTTCGTTTGGAATTTTTATTAATCTTATGATGTTCTGCATTGGGATCATCCACTTATTACGTCACACCAAATTTCAGGTTTTTGGACCCCTCCCCCCCCTATGTCACGCTTTTTTGTATCCCTTAACAGGGATTGTCACATTTAGTATGACCCCCCCCCCCCCCCCTTACACTGTGACGTAATATATGGATGACGCCTTAGCTCAGTCAATTACTGTAACGAAAAAAAATCTTCGCCGGGTCGCATACCTATATTCGTAATCTAACTCGTAATTATATTAATAATAAATAACGTCTGCGCCATTCAAAGTTTATTCTCAATGGGAACATTTTTAATTTAAACAAGTCAAAAGTGTCTTTCAGTTTCACGAAGCACAGAAAAAACAGTAAGTCCCGGGATCAAGAAAACTTTTTGGCGTTTGTTGGACGTCTCGGACCGCCCCGCCAAAAAATATTTTTCGCGTCAAAATATTTATCTGTTACTTATTATGGAAGTTTCCTAGTATTGATTAATAATACATTGACATGTTTTAATACTTAGGTATATGTCTCGCTTACTGTTGCGTTAGGTGGATCTGTACATGTATAAGATCAAGTTTGTCCCAAATATTTATTTTGTCTATGTCCTTTCAATTAGTAAATATGTGGTAAGCAAAGAGCGGAATTCTTCATAGCAAAAATCAAACTGTCAAAGGGATTGACCTAACTAAATTTTATCGACTTATCGATGTTACGGAATAATATCGCATTAGGTATCCATAATCAACTTAACAGATCTACAATGAAAAAACCGGCCAAGAGCGTGTCGGGCCACGCTCAGTGTAGTGTTCCGTAGTTTTTCGTATTTTTCTCAAAAAGTACTGAACCTATCAAGTTCAAAATAATTTTCCTAGAAAGTCTTTATAAAGTTCTACTAATGTGATTTTTTTCACATTTTTTAAACATATGGTTCAAAAGTTAGAGGGGGGGGACGCACTTTTTTTTCCTTTAGGAGTGATTATTTCCGAAAATATTAATATTATCAAAAAACGATCTTAGTAAACCCTTATTCATTTTTAAATACCTATCCAACAATATATCACACGTTGGGGTTGGAATGAAAAAAAATATCAGCCCCCACTTTACATGTAAGGGGGGTACCCTAATAAAACATTTTTTTCCACTTTTTATTTTTGCACTTTGTTGGCGTGATTGATATACATATTGGTACCAAATTTCAGCTTTCTAGTGCTTACGGTTACTGAGATTATCCGCGGACGGACGGACGGACGGACGGACGGACGGACGGACGGACGGACGGACGGACGGACGGACGGACAGACAGACATGGCGAAACTATAAGGGTTCCTTAGTTGACTACGGAACCCTAAAAAGGAGTAATTTGAAAGGTGACAATGTTGAAATAATAATGACTTTTTTCTTTTGCTACAGGGAAGATGAAGAAAACATATTAAGTACAAATTTAGATTTCGACACTGTTATTTTGAATGAAGATTAGTTACTACTCTTAGCAATATTTGTTTTTAATTTTTCATGATAAGTTTCGTACCTATAGAAAATCTAAAATAAAAGTATTTTCCGTTTTATTCTTTGCTATAATGTATACTAAAATACAGTGGCGGTCAGCTAATTAGGGACACCGTTAATTTGTTCGTATGTATATCCTAAAGCCTGATTTCATTAATTTAACTTTGTTTCGTTAAGTGACAAATATTTATCGATAAGTCGATAAAACAGTTAGGTCAATCCCTTTGACAGTTTGATTTTTGCTATGAAGAATTCCGCTCTTTGGTGGTAAGTAAGTATTGTAAATAAGATAGCTATTCTCGTTTGTTCTGTAATAAATGCTCACCAATATAGGCCGAAGTGGGTCAATTATACTTTGTAAGAACTATCATGACTTGTGAGTTATAATTGATGGCTTCCACGCTTAGGGAGACAGGCAAATAATTCACAAAGAGGCCAAAATCGTAACTTACTAAGCCTTACCTCGCCGTTTTTGGGTTACCAGGTCAGATTGCCTATTCTACGAGATAGCTATATTCAATATTAGTGATACAAATATCATCGTCAGTGATATCCATGTATACTATCGTTTGTTCTTGCAAGCGAAGGGTTGATGTAATGTGAGTGACTCAATTGCAGCGCTTTTATGGACGTCGTGTCACGGCAATTGACTATAATTTATGACTTTTCAAGCCTCTGCGCGCATAGATGTCTTTAATCTGTCCCTGTCCCTACCCCATGCCTATGGGGCGCGGTGTCGACAGTAGCTACTGTGCTTGCTACTGCCTCGCACGACTATACGTTCAGATTTGTTTTTTACTCACCAGAAACAGTCCTATGCACTCGCACATGATGCCCCAACGGCGCCACCAGCGCCTGCGCGGGAGCCGTCAGCGACAGCAACACCGTGTCGTGCGACACTCGCGACACGCGCGCCACACGACACGACACGGAGCGCGGCGTCGACACGCGGCTTGCTGCACCCGCCACCGCTTCCCCACAGGTCTTCCACACGCCCGGTTTCGCTTTGTGTGCTATAACCTATTAAAAATATATAAATTATTCGTGAAGGATTTACCAGAAAATTTTAAGTAGGTACGATCGGTTTAGGCACTGGTCCCACCGCGAGCTAGTAAGCTATGAGCTATCGGCCATAAAAACAAAAGATAAACACGCCCGTGCAAATAAAAGAGACACGGCGATTTTGGTAGATCACCGCTGGGCGAGTAACTAAATACAAACTCATAGCTTACTAGCTCGCGGCGGGACCAGTGCCTATGGTAGGTACCTAGGTACTATAAAATAGGCAGTTGGAGGTCGGGTTCTTCCTCATTTTCTAAGACAAAAATAAAAGTTTCGATCCTCAGTCGGTAAATGGTGCCACTACGTTTTTTACCTGATGTGCTTATTAAGTATCCCAGATTTAAAGTTGAGGATGCACGATTCGTACTTATACCATATCTTGGACTTATCGGAGCTAAATTGAGTAAGTAAATAGAAGTTTAGTCAAACTGCTTTATCTTGATCATGGCTTAATAATATGCGCAGGTCCCTCAAATTGGACGAGACGTGACAAATCGAGTCTTATTGACGCTCGTTACTGGAATTCCTACCTACAGTTGCCCAGTTGATGAGGATATGCAGAGCGATCAGTTTTCGGGAGCGGATATTTGGAAATTGGAATCCCAATATGACCCTGTTAACTATTAATTGGATCCGATGTAGACACGACTAGACTGTTAGTTAGCAATACCGCAGAGATACGACCGATACCAAGCTTTTAAGTACCTATTCTATCCGAACAATAAAGTTCATATTGGATTGCGTCCCGTCTGGCAGCATCGTAAAAAAATATATTAAAATTAAAGCCGAGGTAGCTATTATACGCTGAGCTTAAACTTTATGAAAAGAAATTTTCAAATAGGATTTCACGCAAAAAAATGTTTTACCGAGAAGGCCGACAATAGTCTATTTTAAAGGAAAATAACCGCAAAATATACAAACCTCAATTTTCCCGCTTTCCGCGAACACCCGCAGCTGTAATGACTCTAACAACTTCGCCTCGGGAACTAATTTGAGTGTTCGCACCCAGCCGTTAGTGGCTACTTCGACAAACAAAATCCCCTCAATGATCCTCGCACAGCCGCCCGGGTTGGCCAGCGGCCCCGTGTAAACCGACAGCGTCAGTTTACTCGACGTTTGTATCCAATCAAAGCGGAGAGGCGACGGCGCGGTGTCACTTTTGTCCAAAGTTTTGACAGGACTCGCAGCTGCTCTCCTACTTATCGACACTGGCAGATCGCTGGACTGTATTAAACTCTGCATTATTTTGCTCGGCGGGCTGCCTTTGACGTTCTCTTCGCTCTTTGCCGACATCTTTTTTCTGACAGGGGTGATACAATTAGCTAGATTTTCCATGGACTTTCTGACGAGCTCTTGCGCTTTGGAGGGTTCCCTGAGACGGTTTTCTGATTTGGGCGAGGGAGTGGATGGACCGAAAAGTTCCTCTGCGTCTGGCCTGTCGATTCGTAGCGGACCCACGAGGCATTTCGCGAGGAGTGAATCGTAGTTTACCCACGGATGTACTTTGTCGAATAGTTGAGTGGCATCTATTCCCGCTCCCCTCATTAATTCCTCTGGACCTGAGTACAAAAATAAATAAGTAAGAAAAAATCCATGTAGACCCATATGAATTTTTCTTAATATGTAGTCAATATTACCTCCGAAGAAGCGCTGGTGGCCCAGCGGTAACTGTGCGACTGTCAATCTGGAGGTCGCGGATTCGAACCCCGGCTCCTACCAATGAGTTTTTCGAAACTTATGTGATGTGCGAAATGTCATTTGATATTTACCAGTCGCTTTTCGGTGAAGGAAAACATTTAGGTAACCGGACTAATTCCAATAAGGTCAAGTTACCCTTCGGGTTGGAAGGTCAGATCAGATGGCAGTCGCTTTCGTAAAAGTAGTGGCTATGCCAAATGTTAGGTTTAGTTGTCAAAGCGGACCCCAGGTTCCCATGAGCAGCGGCGAATGCCGGGATAACGCCAGGAGGACGATGATGAGTAAATCTTACCTCCAGGATGGTAAGGCAAATAATGTGTAATGTTGTACACGCGACCTCGAATAGCTAGCCAGGCGTCATCTGAAACACAATAGTCATAAATAACATTATCAAAGTAGAGTGAGCAAGGCTGCCAGAGCTCAACGAGGGTGCGGTGTGCTGATGACGGGAGGACTTACGGAACTGACTTATTCCGTCTATTGTCCTTTGAGTCGTCGGCAACCCGAACCCTCCTTGGAAGTTGTACACTCCTTTTTACTGTGTATTTAACGCAGCAAAAGGGAATGTACAAGTTTTTAATGGGGTGGCAACGCGCATGAGACACTCTTTGAGTTGCAGGCGTCCATAGGCTACGGTGACGGCTTTCCATCAGGCGGGCCGTACGCTTGTTTGCCACCGACGTAGTATAAAAAAAACATATCTAAAGTTAGTCCACTCCACAGGAACAGTTAATACAAGCGGCACCAACTTTGCGTATTGTGCGCGGCGAGTTCGTCCGGCGACACGGGCCGCACGCGGCCGCCGACGCCCGTGAGGTCTTTGCCGGAGTTGCCGAGCCGGATCCAGTCCATCAGGCTGTGTCCGGGCTGGAGCGCGCATTTGTTCGGGGGTTGCCTGCAACAAACAAAAATTACTGATTATTATTTTTATGCGTAAATACGTTTTCACATTATCCGATCTGATACATTATAGACGCAATCTTAGATTTTTTTCATTGAAATCCTTCCGACATTCGATGTCGGATCGGATAATGTGAAAACGCACTAAGTACTTACCACGAATCAAATATTGGCCCTAAATACGACATGGATCAGGCCCCGTACCCGAATGGCATTTCTACGACGCGAAACGAAAACGAAACGCCGCCGCGAAAGGTAGTCTGGCTCTGTCACACCAATACGCAAGATGGAGATAGATATCTACGAGCTTCGGCTACGCACGCAGATACAAATACGCTACAGTATCAAAAATTACGTTTCGTCAAACATACACATACGTTTCGATAGGTGCACATTTTCATTATTATACATTTTGGTTAGAGTTATATAATAGCCTTAGTACCTTCATATAATATCTATGATTCTGTAACATTCCACTTAGAGCTTAAACGTGACTTTACATGTTGATGTGTACGCAAGACTGCAAATTGTTTACTGTAGGTATAACAAACTCATATTTTAGAGCTGTTTTTAGACAGCGCGCTGATATTTATTTGCATGAAATTTCATTGCCTTTTGTTTAACAGGTGTTTTAGTAATAGCTTAACTATTTTTTACGACTACTAAGGAATAATCTCAGATAACAGTTTATGCGAAATAAACTAAGCGTTCTGTATTTACCTTTCTCCTAAGACGGTTATTGTTCGTTCGTCCATTAAATTGGACTTCGAGCAATACCAAATGCTTATTTGATTTTCCTCAAAGGGCATTTGTAAATTCAATCCAGATCTCTAAACCCTATCTTAATCGCAATTCTGACGTGAATAGCTTTTGTATACTCTGAGAGGGCCCTGACAAATTTACATTTCCAATTAATTTATATAAATAATAACCCAAATAATCCGTGGAGGCTTAACGGTAAGAGTGCTAGGCTGCTAGGCTTTTAGGTAGCCGGTCGGTTCCAATCCCGGTTCGGACCAATTACTTTTTCGAAGTGTATAGGGAAGTATCAAACGACATACTCGTACTTATGGAATTTGCAAGTCTCCTTTCAGTGAAGGAAAACATCGTAAGGTAAGTTTACCTCTGAGACGCTCAAATGGCCGTCGCATTCATAAAAAAAACTACATAGGTACTTATTCTCGCGATCCCCACGTTCCCATGAGCCATGGTAATATGTCCAAAATGCCGTGATAACGCAAGGTAGATGAAGAATATCCCAAGCACTGGATTTTATATGGCTTGTTAAGAGCGTTTTAATCGAGAAAACTTAGTTTAGGTTTAGTTAGCTTAGTTGTTAGCTCGTAACCAAACCGGTACATACTTTAGCAATTTTAGCAGAATTCTGTCAGAACAAACTGTAAAGTAGACTATAATATAGTAGCTAACTTAAACGGTAGATAAAGTAACTATAAAATATGAGTATATATATATATTAAAACTTTGGGCAAATCTTTCCTTAGATTAAAGGTTTTTTAATGAATTTGGCTCACAGTTGTATTTACTGACTTCGGAGAGAGCATAAAACGAATTCGCAACTTTTCAATTTTCGTTTCGAATGTAATTTTTGCTCTGTTTACGTAAACAAAAGTTCACCGGTTAACATTTATGAACAAGTGACGCGCGCCGTTCGGAACTCATCAATAAATCAGAGCTCCTTCAAGTTATGAGACCTTCAAAGTTCCCTTTTTTCTCTCGATACCAATCAAATACTGTACAGTGTGCATAGCTGAATGCACAAACGCTCACGATAATATTTCTTTCGTAGCTATCTATCTCTATCGCTCTTGCGTATTGGCGCCACAGAGCCAGACTACATTTCTGCGGCGTTTCGGTGGCGTTTCGCGTCGCAGAAATGCCATTCAGCTACGGGGCCTAGTTGTTATCAGGGCTAGTATAGTCGCTATCAGATACATCAAAACGGGCAGGATGCTCACAACTATCGGAACACGCCCCTATGTCCAACTTGCCCGTACTTAAAACAAAATATTTTTCCCCTCACTAGCTCGGAAACACGTGCTTTGTCCTTTAATACCAACGGGTAAAAACGCATTTTATCCACTAGTGGGTAAAGTGATTTGACCTTGAATAAAGTCAAATTAACTGCTTTAAAATTGATAAAAGTAGGTGAATCTAGTAATAAAGATGATTTACCACCTCTGGATCTACTGGAAGCAGTGACAAACGCATTATTTGCGTTGTAGTTTCCTCGCTATAGTGAGGGAAAAGTTTTGTGTTACACTCGGGTGCAAATGTATTTTACTTCTCGTGTGTTCAAAAACTCGCAAGTTCAGGATTCTATTCTCGAACCACTCGCTTCGCTCGTGGTTCAACTGTAGAATCCTTTCACTTGCTCGTTTTTCAATTCCACACTCGGCGTTAAAATACAACTTTGCCCCCTTGTATAACAAATAACTATTATACCATGCACGCATCAATAAAGAGTTAACCGTGCTATCCGGTTCGAAGGACCATGTTAAAGGATGAAACAAAATGGTCTAAGGTCCAATAAAGTATTTTATATCAATAAAAACCAGAAGTACGTGTGAGACGAATGATGTATTGTCCAAGAAGAAATATTACATAATTACGTAACCATGGATAAACTAATGTTGCTAGTCTAATACATAAATACAAAGTATATTCTGCAACACTCAACTCGATTTCATATTAAATTCCATATTAGCAAATGGTTCAAATTCGTTTTGATAATTCTTAAAGTGTGTATTTCGATATTTGTCAGCATTCTGTCTGCCATATCAGATGGCAACTACTTACTCAAGAGTTCAATCGTTTACGCCCCTCGGTGGACGACGCGCATCTGTCTGTGTCGCATACTTTTCGGAACGATAACTACGATGCCCAACAGAGCGTGAAAGAATCTACACTTGGCTACGAGGCCAGTTCCATCCGGTACGGATGTCTCATTAATGAAGTGAACGCCCTCATTAATTTACTTAGTTACTTGCTAATGAGACCAATTCGATGAAGACTTTGAAGACTTAAAACAAACGCAGATCTGCCTAGAAATCATAAAATACCTGCAATATTCCTACTATAGAACAAAATGTCGAGATATAAAAGCTAAATTGCCACAAGTAACGAGTCCATATAAATCCCTCGATAGTTCCCCTCTTGTCTAATATCATATTGCCGTCAGCTCTTAGGCGTCCCACAGGGCTTCCTTCTAGGATAATAAAATATATAGGCTATTACGTTAATCTGTCACATTAACTAGGTGCCTTGAGACAGACACTAACCGATGACCCATCTACTCACGTACTCCACCCGTCGTATCTTTATTGACTTTCGACTGTCTTTGTTACAAAGTAGGATAATCATGTTGCTGGACTTTATTGAATTTGTGACGTTATCTGGGTAAAGGGACCTTATTGTTGATGGGGCTTACGTCCCGCGGCGTCGTATTTGTATACGAACATCGCTCATAACGCCGTAAGCGCCATCGACAATAACCTTTACTCAGATAACGTCACATTTACTTGTAGTTCGTGGTAGCTACTTAAGGGCGTTCATTGCGCCAATTACCTTCGATTTGAATCCATTGATATTATGATAGTTTCTAAAGCCATATTAACAGCATGGCTTTAAACAAAATAGTATCTCATAATTACTTCACAGCTCATTGTTTCTGTGATATTTGGCATTTGAACAATTTTAGGGTCAAAAACTGATTTTTTGGTCATAACTTTTGTTTCAATTAGTTTAAAATTAAAAATCTCTCTTGAATTTTTAGAAAGTTAAAGGCAATTCCAAACATGTCGTTTTCATATATCAAATTTCGATAAGTGTTTTTTTAAACCATGTTTAAAAAATTCATAAAAATAAAAGTTTTTTTTTTAATATGGCTCTTACGAATAGAGATAAAATATTGAAGAACCGATGACCGTTGGTCTTATAATTCTATCTGTAGTGCAAATTTAGGAGTTTTAACTCAAAACTTGTCAAAAATCGATTAAAGTCGTGTGGAGCAGTAGTGAGTGATGTTTTTTCTAACTTAAGGGATTTCGAATTCGCAACCTAAATAAACACTGCTTGGAGTCCGCAGGGTTTGTTTCAACATTTATAAGGGTAAATCGTATTAAGTTCTGAGCCTGAGTAATTTTGATCCTTTTTAGTCCCGTGTGGTGACGTGCTAAGAATTTTACCACCCTTTTCCTCCCGTCGTAGAAATCGGCTGTGGGATTTGAGCTCAATTGATGTGGAGTGGCCGCGGGGCTAGTAACCTGTTACACAATACCGGATTTTCTCAACCCGTTAATTAATAAAGAGAGAGAGCATAGCCCAAGAACGATATAATACGGAACTGACAAAGCCTATACAAAAAAGCGCACCCCTGAAATGTATGGGCTTTTTAGGCTTAAAACTAGATGGCGCTGTTTCGCAGCCTGGAAGTGGCCAAAATCATATTTTCCCCAAATATTTTTGCGTGTTTTTATTTTTATAAGAACTTGGTATGGACATAATATTTCCATTGACGTAGTAGGATTACTAGCCTATGTTTGTAAACTTGGCAACACAAATCGTTAAGTTACATGTGCCACCATTAGAGGCGCCTGAAAGTAATGAGTCCCGAACTTCTCTGGTACTAATCAATATTAGCCAACTTAATTGAGAACGACGAAATTTCTCAGCTTAGACTAAGACTGAAATAATTTAGAGCTTGACAGGAGAGGTGACAGTTTGACATTTAGTCTGTGATTTATAACAAGAAAAACTTTAATCAGTCTACGTGTTCTCTCAATATCCTCCCTCAAAGGGCCTAAAATGTTGCGTCATCTTTGTAATAAAAAAAATCGAAACCTCATTAGGTAATATGGGCTCATAAATCGGGTAAATTAGATTAGATGCTATCGCGGGACACACGATAAAGATCTTCATATACGCACATACATAATACCCATACTACCTACATGTAAGCTATTTAAATTGTAGTTATTTTGCAGTTCCAACGTCTATACTCCAATTGCTAATTCGAGTCCAAAAAAACTACTACGATGTTGCCACTGCAATAAAATGTTTGTAAAATAGTATAATCCTTTTTTATAAAAACACACGCTAAGATAAATTATTTATTATTTATTTCAATCCTTTGATTTATATATTTAATAGTCTTTTATAATTTACATAAATACTAGGACGCTCGATTTTTTTTCTTTTTTTCCGTGATTTTTAGTTGTAAAGTTGGTATTGCGCTTGTATCACTTCAGGTATCAATAACATTTGGTGCTATATTTTGCGGTATAGAACAAACTATTGATGATATAGATATTGTGACCAATTTTTTATACATATATTTTACAATTAGCTAATCAGCGAAATAGTGTATAGTGGGCTTTATGGTTGCCACGGCCGCCATTGTTTTGGAAGCGGCCATGACACCATGGTCTGTCAAACTGTATTTGAATTTATTATTATGTATGATACACAGATATACAGACTACATCTCTGATATATGATAGACAGACGTTAATATGCAAGTAGCGCTTTATTGACAACCGACACTTATGAACCTTTTAGATAAAAAATGGCACATGTAATGATCTATTGTTTTACCTTAAAGAGAGTATTTGCAAGTATGTAAGTAAGTTTGAGTAATGTTCTTCAATTTATGGTTCCAAATCTCCTGAGGAGTCTCAGAGATACATTGGGCACTCGTTCAATACGCTAAGGAAATACCTTTCGTGAGCCCCTGACTTCGCCACGCGCCATTCTGAGAGCCAGTTCAGGTGCTACCCTTCAGCAATAACATTCTAATATTGGTAATGGGTTGTTAGACTCCAATGACTAATTTAATAAACATTGGCGAAAATTGCACCGGACTGAGACAGGGCATCTTTAGTGCATACATTTGTCTGGTTTAAGTTTTATTATTATTAGCAACGTGAATGAAGGTGATGTTGATTGTCACAAATACACGTAATATAATGCGAATTACCAACATTTATCATTAGTGGCGACCGGTGGAACTAATTTGACGTATGAGAATTAAAACAAAAAAACTAAAACGAATTTTCTTCACAATTTTATCATCAAGTATTCTTGGATTTCTTACGTGCCAAATAAAGAATGTAGAAGGTTGGCGAAACCTGAAAAGTATTTTGACAGTGACATAAGTGACATTGGCAGCTGTGACATTGACGTATCTGTCGTAGTTTTTTTGGACTCGAATTAGCAATTGGACGTACAATGTCGTACTTACCGTACAAAAATTACTAATATTAGCTCATATCACCTTGACACTGGCGAAATAGTCCCAATGGACTGAAGCCATTTAATTTTAAAAACTGAACTGAACTGAATTAGCAATTGGAGTATAGTCCATCTTTGCATACATCTGTTATAAGAATACTAATCACATTATTATAATAGTAAAAGTGTCTTTAGTCGGTTTATAGAAAACTAGCTTTTGCCCGCGGCTTCGCTTGCTAAAAATTCGATAATTGCGGAATGGTCCATACAAATTTCCCCCCCCCCCCTCCTTTTAGGGAAGTGGGGGGTTAGAAAAAGACAAAATGTAGCCTATGTCACTCTCCATGCCTTCATCTATCTCCACATTAAAGATCACGTCAATTCGTTGCTTCGTTTTGCCTTGAAAGACGGACAAACAAACAGACACACAGACTTTCCCATTTATAATATTAGTATGGATAATTTTATATTTTCAGGCAGCCTTGCCTGGGAAGTCGGAAAATTATTAGATAACTGTTATATTCGTCATTTCCTTAAAACTCTTAAAAGGAATGTTACACAACCGGCGTCGCAAGCAAAAATGAGAAAGATAAAAGAAGCTTTTTCCATTATCTGACATGTTATTATGGAGACCACGTATTACCGGAAGTGTTGGAAGCTGCTTGGCAAATTAAAGACAAAAGCTGACTATAAAATTAGTAAGCTCCCGGTCAATGTAAGTCTATGTAAGTACAACACAAGCCTTCTTGAGTTTACCGTGGCAGACAATCTGTGTAAGATCGTCCTATAATATTTATTTATCTATTTAAGTATGTTCGGCTCATTTGATCCACTTTGACAACTAATCTTGAAGATTTGGCGTAGGCCACTTACCTAGTTTTACGAAAACGACTGCCATCTGACCTTCCAACCCGAAGGGTAACTAGGCGTTATTGGAATTAGTCCTCCCTAGGTTTCCTCACTATGTTTTCCTTCACCGAAAAGCTACTGGGAAGTATCAAATGACAGTTCGCACATCATCATCATTCTCCTTGCGTTATCCCGGCATTTGCCACGGCTCATGGGAGCCTGGGGTCCCCTTTGACAACTAATCCCAAGATTTGGCGTAGGCACTAGTTTTTACGAAAGCGACTGCCATCTGACCTTCCAACCCGAAGGGTAACTAAACTAGGCGTTATTGGAATTAGTCCGGTTTCCTCACGATGTTTTCCTTCATCGAAAAGCTACTGGGAAATATCAAATGACAATTCGCACATCATCATCATCCTCCTTGCGTTATCCCGGCATTTGCCACGGCTCATGGGAGCCTGGGGTCCCCTTTGGCAACTAATCCCAAGATTTGGCGTAGGCACTAGTTTTACGAAAGCGACTGCCATCTGACCTTCCAACCCGAAGGGTAACTAAACTAGGCGTTATTGGAATTAGTCCGGTTTCCTCACGATGTTTTCCTTCATCGAAAAGCTACTGGGAAATATCAAATGACAGTTCGCACATCATCATCATCCTCCTTGCGTTATCCCGGCATTTGCCACGGCTCATGGGAGCCTGGGGTCCCCTTTGACAACTAATCCCAAGATTTGGCGTAGGCACTAGTTTTTACGAAAGCGACTGCCATCTGACCTTCCAACCCGAAGGGTAACTAAACTAGGCGTTATTGGAATTAGTCCGGTTTCCTCACGATGTTTTCCTTCACCGAAAAGCTACTGGGAAATATCAAATGACAGTTCGCACATCATCATCATCCTCCTTGCGTTATCCCGGCATTTGCCACGGCTCATGGGAGCCCGGGGTCCACTTTGACAACTAATCTTGAAGATTTGGCGTAGGCCACTTACCTAGTTTTACGAAAACGACTACCATCTGACCTTCCAACCCGAAGGGTAACTAGGCGTTATTGGAATTAGTCCGGTTTCCTCACGATGTTTTCCTTCACCGAAAAGCTACTGGGAAATATCAAATGACAGTTCGCACATCATCATCATCCTCCTTGCGTTATCCCGGAATTTGCCACGGCTCATGGAAGCCCGGGGTCCGCTTTGACAACTAATCCCAAGATTTGGCGTAGGCACTAGTTTTTACGAAAGCGACTGCCATCTGACCTTCCAACCCGAAGGGTAACTAGGCGTTATTGGAATTAGTCCGGTTTCCTCACGATGTTTTCCTTCACCGAAAAGCGACTGGGAAATATCAAATATGTTCGCACATAAGCTCCGAAATACTCCTTGGTACTCCGCGACCTCCGGATTGAAAGTCGCACGCTCTTACACTGAGAAAAAATACAACCAGTTTTCATGTTCGTTCAACAAGTTTTTTGGTTAAAATAGCGCCTACGTGCTCTTTGGTTCAAACAACAAGCTACTTGTCATTTGAATCGGCAATATATTTGAATCAACAAGTCGATTTTATAAAAACAACCTGACACATATTGTTTTAAACATACGTTTGGCTGATTCAAACGGATAAACCGCAACAAGTCGAACTTGTTAAATTCACAATGCAAATTTCTCTCAGTGTACTGCTAGGCCACCAGCGTTCGCCTCATTTGATATCGACTGATGATTAGATAGCCACCTCAGTTGGCTGTCTGAAAAGACTCGCTTTCCCGAGCCACTCCCACTGACATAGCACATTGTTTTACAACTTTCAGAGTTTTAGAGGATGAATTTACCCTGTATTTTTATAGGTTTTTGCGCCGTCATGAACACGCTTCTTCAACGAAAATTAATTTTGTCTAGGCACGTTTTTACTATCGTTTGTAGAGAAAGGTTCATAATAAACAAAAGATGGAATGATATTAAAAATATTTGATTTAATATTTAGAAAAGCTCGCAAAATGTTTTTATGCTGCTTTTTAATCCAAAATTCGTAATTAAGGTCGGTTACATCTAAGAAAATTATTAATAAATGTATAAAAATACGTCTGTATTGTACCTCACACTAAAGTATATTTTTCTTTAGATAGGTAGTCAAATATAGCCTATATCTAATATCTACGTATACACGGTGAAATAAAAAGGACCGTCCAACTTTGCATAGTGGTCCCATAAAAAAAAGTTGTTTATTATGATCTCAAAAGTAACTATCTATATGTAAATTTTTAACGGTCCTTTTTATTTCGCCCTTTATAATTCACCCTTTTCCTCAAGCAACAAACTCCTGGTTTCGTAAAAGTGACGTTTTGACATATATTTTAGCCGTATCAATGTGCTAGTGATTTACATCTTTATCGATTTAAAGTTTTGAGGATGATATTGATCTCATATTTTCCGTTTACCTACACCTATCCATACTTATACCTACTTACTATGCTTATACTTACTAATATTACAAATGAGAAAGTGTGTATGTCTGTTTGAGTGACATAGGCTACTTTTGTCTCTTTCTAACAACCCAGTCCCCACTTCCCTAAAATGGGGGTTGGGTTTTGTATGGAGTATGCCGAATATTTGGATTAACGCGAGCGAAGCCGCGGGCAAAACCTAGTTTTTTAATAAAGAGATTGATAGACTTGTAAGAGCTTTAGATAAATTCTGTGGCTTATTTAAAAATAAAATGTTTTTACATTTTCTGGACTCTGATATTTTTGCTAAGTACCCGTTTTCGTTTTTCTGAAGAACATAAGAGGATTATTTATTCAATAATAAAATAATAATGTTTACAATTTTTACAAGGTTTGTATATTCCTTAGCGGCCTTAAAAATAAGTCTAATTAGGGTTTCGTACCAAAAAGGTACAAAAAGAAACCTTATGGTGCGACTCTGTCCGTCTGTCTGTCACATTACTAAATATCTCGAGAACTACTTATATATACTATCGAAATTTGAAATAGTTATGAACATTGTTAACATTTTATTAAAATCAAATAATTAGAATTATACCTACTCTTTTTTCCTGGTTCTGGTAGTTGTAGACAAAGTTATATGTGTTTCGAAGCCGGTTAAAACAATGTAAAATGGGAACAATTTCAATAAACGAAAGCAATTTCGAGTTCAGAGTGGTTCCGACGCAGACAACTAGGTATTATTAGGTAAGTTGGGGCAATGTGAGCACTTAACCCTTTGAGTCCCAGCGACATCATATGATGTCAGTGTTACAGATTCTGAGGTTCAAATGCTTGGGACTCGAAGGGTTAAATATGAGGGCTGTAACAGAACAAGCGTCTAAGACGAGGAAAATGACTCGTTATTACATATAAAACTTACGGTGAATCAACTTATCCTTGACCAACTTTTTGGTGCATATTTCCTTTGGGATTTCATTGGATATTTTGACAAATAATATCTTTGAAGCTTTATCACATGTTTAGTCACGTTTTCACTCATCAAATTCACTATTATTTGATGCAAAACAGGTTGGAAAAAACGTATTTATCAACAAACTACGTTCACATGGACGGAATACTGACACTGACAGTTGTCAGCTGCGTAGCGTTCCGATATTATGTCTTGATTTCAATCACAGGTCATGAAAGTTGATAATGATTAGTAGTATACTTTCTGGATGTGTTTAATGTAGCATTTAGAAACAAAAATGATATTTTACTGCGTATTTGATCTACAAAACTAACTAAAACCCTTTAACAAAAAATATCTGCATACCTATACTAACCGCAATACATAACTCTTCGTCGCTAACTAGGTATCAATAAAATTATTCCTATATCACTTTGGAACACGTGCAGTCATGCAGATGTTACTATTGAGAAGCAAAAACGTACGTGCTGAGATGTCTTGGACATTAATGCCTAAGGCGTACGACTTAGTAAACAAAACAGTTACGACCTTTTTCTTATAAGTGTAATTTAGCGGCTATCCATTGTTATTTGTCGCCAGTCGCCCTTTTGTCGCTCTTTTGTAGCCGTTTTGTCGCTCTTTTGTAGCCGTTTTGTCGCCCTTTTGTCGCTCTTTTGTAGCCGTTTTGTCGCTCTTTTGTAGCCGTTTTGTCGCCCTTTTGTCGCTCTTTTGTAGCCGTTTTGTCGCCCTTTTGTCGCTCTTTTGTAGCCGTTTTGTCGCCCTTTTGTCGCTCTTTTGTAGCCCTTTTGTCGCTCTTTTGTCGCTCTTTTGTCGCTCTTTTTGAATTTATAAAAGGGTCGGAGCGAGCCGACGCGTGTCATTCTTAAAATATCTATAAGACTAACAGTGTCTCTGGCTTTCGTGTGTTACTGGTGAGTGAAGTTGTTCTGCTATTATTTCTCTGTTTGTTTTTACTTGGAAATTATTCTAAGTGATTGTAAACATTGAAATTGTGTCTCTGTTTGATTGTGCGGGGACAATATCGTCGTACAGTTGAACCTAGACCTGTGGTGGAATTGCTTTACCGTCAGTTGTGGGGTTATTTTAGTGTTCTATTTATAGTGTAGTGTTACATTTAAATTGATGTGTATAGTGAAGTTTTCTGTGCTTTGTTTCGTGAGTGCCGTTAAGCAATACAAAGACTGGGTCGATGTATGGCTGGTGCTTGGAGATAAGTCTGTGTTTGGTTTTGTAGGGAGTAATTCTTGCAAAACTAAGCTTAGATTATAGCACGTAAAGGAAACTTCACTCGTTTGTTTAGTTGGTCAGTAAAATTGAATTTAGTAATTTTCTATGGGGTTATTTTGTGAAAGTTATAAGCCAGATCATTGTTTGTGACAGACTGTTGTCCGGCTAGGCGCTTCTTCCCTTACGGTGTCAAATAAGAGGCGTTTAGGGGTCTTTTTGTTCCAAGTGGAGGGCTTGGACGCTTTTTTATACTTACAAAAGCGTATTTTCTCACCGGTCTCAAAGAGTCCAACTGTTAGATGGAAGTGAGGACTTTCACGATTGACGAAAGGCATTAGGAGTAATCCTTGCTCACTGAAGTCGGCAGTATTTGAGGCTGGGGTCCTATATATATTTATATTTATTTACTCGGTGCTCTAGTCCATGCTGGCGTTGGTCGCTGGGGATTTCGGTTGTGATCGATCCACATCTAAGTAAAGTTGGTCGCAGCTGGGTCTCTCATGTGGCTGGTGCTGGTGTGTCCTAGAATACTGGATATATACACGGATAGGGCGATCTACTCTCTGCTACCCTAGCCCGCGGGCAAGAGCAGAGGGGGGGATCAGAACTCAAGCCTATAGGTTGCCTATCTCAGCTTCGCTGGCTGAACTGTACAGCTTATGGTAGGGATACACTTGTGCATATTCTGAACATTAGATCTATGGTAAGTGATGGTCTGTGTTTCAGATATGCTAGAGTAGGGAAAACGATAGGAGTAGGGAAGAGTCACACACTATTTCTATGAAAGTAGAGTTCTTTTATGATTGGTCTTGGAATATAATTGGTCAACGTGTATTTGTGGAGAAATAATTTAACTACTACTATTTATATGGTTTAAATGGACTTTAAATGTGGTGTTTACTATCTTAAAATATGTGGTAAAACTGGTAATTTATAAAATCTCTTATTACTTAATTTATTTGAGTGAAATTAATAATTGTGGTAGCAATTTCTGATTTTTCGGTGTGGCTGCGGGACACTTAGTGTTGCTAACTGGTTTTTCAAGGTAAATTCTATCAAGTTGGTTAGAGAAACAAACTATTCTTTGGAATAAAAAGCATAGGTTTGTTATAGGGCCCAGTGGCATGCGAGCGCCGTCCACTGATGGAAAGTCTAAAGCTTAGAAAAGTTTGACTTACTTATTTTTTTTACAAAGGTTAGCAACTGCTCGGTGTTTCGATAAAACATTAGAAAGATCGAGAAGTTATGGTCTATTAGCAGTATTGGGGAAAGGGGGGTTTAGCTAGGGAAAAAGAGACAAAACAAAAAGGGGGTTAGTTTGTAGATAGATAGCCCTTCAGGCTTACTTGCTTAGGATGCCCGATAATGTGGTTTGATTGGGCCTAAGGATTCCAGACGGTATCGCAAGTTCTCACCCCAAACCGGAATCGAAAATAGAGCGTAGCCGATGTTTTCTAAAATATTTTTTAATATTTATTTCATGTATGTTTCACTCACTAACTTTTATTCTAAAATTTCTTCATCACGTCATTAATTTTCTCACATATAACTTTCTAGGCCTAAATCTGATAAAATACTCTTCTATAACACTATATTATTATGCTACAATAACCTTTATTCTTCTTTAAAATATAAATAAATAAAATTTTAAAAATTAGTCAAAAATACAGCTGATACTCATTAAAGGATCTAGGTTATCGCGGTTCACATCGAAGGGTTCTACTTATTCACGCTAGACGATCACAAGGCCAAATTTACGGGGTATATTTAAAGGGGGGTTAGTTATACTAATGGTTAGTCAAGTAAGTAAGTAAATAAGTAAGGTGAGCGGAGGTTTAGTTACATTTGGTGCCGTGACCAGGATCTAAGATGTGCTCTGTAGAACACATCTTGGATACCAAGGTTTATAAATAAATAATAGGAATTAGCCTTACCAGGCTACATTTGTTGTTGTGAAAACGAGTGGGTGTGCTGTATTTCTTGACTTATTTCATCTCTAAATAAAACTCATATACCTAATATTTTTATTCAATCGCTATTTCATAAAAACAAAAATAACTTTATTGTTAATAAACACGTCTGTAGTATTTTCTTCCATTGTTAATTCTTGCCGCGTTCCGAGCGAAGTCATGCATCAGTATAGAACCAATGATATTTTCGTTTTCCTTTGGTACCTGAAAAATAAAAAAATAAAAATTAAAATAGCGTAGTAAACCTAGACAAAATCTATTTCCAGAAAATTAACTCATAATCGTAGTGGTTGAACTAAACATCGTCCCGATTAGGCCATTTGGTTGCATTGCTACGTAGCAATTGTTGGCATTGGCGCATCTTGACGTTCCCTTGCGCCTGTGCGTAGTACTATTATTTATTCTGTGTCTTAATGTATGTTTTATGGCTGTTGTATAGGCGGGGCTAGTACGTAAAATACTAGGTACTTATAGAAAAAATATTCATGTACCTAAAATAAAAGAAGGCGCGGAGCTGTAGTAGTTTAGAAGAGTTTCCCACCTAGTAATCGGAATTGGAAACATAAGTGTGTACACTATGTATAATAGCAATAGAATTTCATGTCAAAACAAATTGTGCTCTATCGGCCTAGTACATTTTCATAGCAGGTTCTGCCATCTTCAGGGCTATTTTGAAAGCTTTACATCACGTTTGCGCTTTACATTGGAGATCGGATAGCTTCGATGCTGTCTTATATAGTCCATGAACACTCTCTGATGTTATGTATGTTCCTGGAAGACGTCTGTTATACAGAATTTCATTTATAGGCAGGATAACTACTAGTTAGGACAGTAAGTAGGTCGTTATCATAATCTAGGTGTAAGACTATATTATCTCAGATAACCTAGGATACCTAAGCCCTAGATTTAAGACCTAGTAATACAAGAAGATAGGCTCTAGTCTAATGGCTATGGGGGCGCGATTATTCATTGTCGCGCTGAAGTACAATATTATATGGGGCGTCCCGCCATTTTTCTATGAATACTGAATAGCTACACGCATGTTATACTATGACAGTACCTCCTTCGATGGATGGTTTGTTTGCATTTCAGTTGTAACTCTATAATATACGTATTGTCTCACAGGATTTCATACATCATACAATAAATTGACAAAGTCTTTATACTGAATATTTTCACTATGAGAACAAATGTCTGTCTGTTAGGTTATACGTATTAATCATGTTAGGACTAATTTAGTTCATTAGCTTATAAGTCATCATATATTTTCATATTACATCCGTAGTAAACAAGCATACGCCCCTCTTGATGGTGAGAGGTCACCATAGTCTATGTCTGCCAATTATTTCAATAAATTAAATGCACAGTGCGAATTTCAACTTTCTATAAGTATATATTTTTGCTATAGTACAAACAAGTATGTATGTATGAACAATATTTTCAACTGGTACACATGACATGTTATCTCACTTAGATTGTGTACACAGCTTTTATACGGAACCTTACACTGTCGCAATATTTCACGGATCAGGCATATGCCAACATACATATTTTATTAGTTAAGTTAAATAGCTACACAATCGTCACCAGATTTCCTACGAAATTACCAGCATCTGGGAGGTCGTACCTTGCCATACCTTAACTCCACCACTGCTTGATCATTGTCACAATTGCTTAATGAATTTCATGAAAATTGATTGAAATTTGTAATATTCCTGTTAAGTAGGCATAAATAATAAGCACTATTATCTTTATAAAACCATATTTTACTGAGGTTCAGAAAAAGTATGTAGTATGTGGTACGCATTAAGTATGTAAACTTACCTAACATGACCGGGTCCAGTCTGATTGTCGGATTACTTTGTAGTTCAGTAACGTTGAACATGAGCTGGTTGTGCAGATCAGCGAGACTGAAAATAAATAGTCAGACATTAGAAATGTTCATATATTATAAGAAATAAAAGGGTTTAGTTTTAGAGTTAGGTTCTGCCAAATTGGGTTCAATATTATTTCATTTATCTACTCACGGGGCGCGTCGCTTAATTCTGGAACTAAGACACGCCCGTGAGAAATATTGTGTCAGAAAAAACAACGCATACTACAAAATTTACAAAAGGAAAAAAAAATATTAAAAAGTTTGAGAACCTCTGCTTTGCAGTTCATATCTACATGAGTTAGTACATAAATAAGTTAATAATGAGTTTACTTAGCCAATAAAGTAAGTATAAGTTTAATTTTCACTTCATCGCTATAGTCATCGCTATCCCTCGCAACTAAATTTTCTAAATATAATATTATTAATGCCATGAGCTGTTCACTTTTAAATTTAATAATTAGAACGTGTTATTATAATAAAACATAAGTACCTTTCATTTATATGAAGTCAGTAGATATATGGAAGACGGTCCAACCTGAAGCATGGCCTTTCGGGTAAAACCTGAAATTGTACATATTGAAAGATTAGTTAAAAAAAGGGTGTATGTATGTTTAAGGAATCTTATTTGTAAATATGTATCATTAAGATTGTTTATATTTATCTAGGCCATTCATGGTTAAGAAAAAAAAAAAAAGAAGAACAACCATATCCATGTTTCTATGTAAAATTTCCTGCCGAGTCGTTTAACTCACTAAGTAGAGTTAATTAAGTTAAAAAGTAGCTGTTTAGTGGCAATGATTTTTTGTACTTACTTGAGGATAGTGCTAAGACGGAGTACAGTCCATAAAGGACACACCGGAAAATTCCTCAGTCCACCTGCACATTGCCGACAGCTGGTTGATGTTCTTCGAGGATGGTTACCCATTTTATATACTGAAAATTAATACATACATTGTTTAAACTCAATGTAGCAGAAATAAAATCTATGCTAAGTCTGGATTTTTAGTCTACATAATTTTATTTAAGTATCAGACGTCAAGTTTTATCTTTGAAAAATACAAAATTAAAGTTTGGACAAGATTCAATGCCTATTTTTAAATGCCATGACATTCGTTAGAGGTCCTACAAATATTATTTTCCATAGCCCATAAGCCAGCGCTTCAGAAAAATAATTGAGAAGTTTATATGTTGGTACGGAAACAACGTTACAATTTCCAAGAACAGTTAGGTAGCCTAGATCAAATAAATTAGTCGAACATATTTTTAATGCTTACCGTTTAACCAAGGTATGTTCAGTTTCTATAAATATTGATTTCCATAAATTTGTGGCAGATGTGTAGAAATATCGGGCATTGTAAACTTTCCAGAGAAATTCCAATTAGATGTTGAAACTGAAAAATCGAACAACCATGTAAACCTCATTGAAAGTAACAAATATATTTTGTTAGTTAGGCCTATTTCACGTACATTTAGATCCTCTTAGGGAATGTGAAAGTCAGAAAGTAACGTGGGAAATTTACTAATCAGTAACTTGTCTGACGACAGAACAAAGAAATAAGAAACATTTTGCGATAAAGAAAGCCAATTTCAACTTATACGTTAGAGATTACAGATATATTTTGTAGGGTTTCGAAAACAACGACTTGTTTGAAAACACATCAAATAATAAAACAAAAGCTTACCTTTCATGCAAAACTGCTTTTGAAGTAGGCAATTAGTTCACTTTATCAATTGAGGCATACCCCGATAAGACATCCTTTGCATGGGCTGTTTGCTCATTAGATCATGAGTATGAGCACTAAATTCTTCTATTATCTTGATGAGAAACACAACAAAACACATGTCCATTGCATTCACGTTTTTTTTTTCCAACAATAATGTCATGTCAATTTCGTAACCTCACTTTCGCTAACGGAAAATTACATTGCAATTGCAGTTCAGAGTTCAATTTGATAAAACAGGCTCACTTTGTCGACAAAATTATTTAGAAGTAACGCGTGTTTAGGGCAAATAATGTTTTGTTTGCATTTTCTTAGTTTGCTAAATGACAAAATGGCGAATATGGACGGTTCATGACCGGCGTCGGCGCCGAATTGCCTGTCGTTTGTTTAAGCCGAGTAAAATAAAGCGAATATTTAAATAATTCTAGTTGTAGATCACGTAATTAATAATGAGCTAAAGAAAACAAAAACGGATCTGCCATTTTTTCGCGAACAAGCGGATTAGCGGTAAGCATGACATAGATTAGAGAAAATAATTTAACCACAGATAACATATATCTTCGCCAAAAGGTGTTCTATCGGTGACATTACACAAACTATCATTGTTTTTAAGTTGGTACGCTTGATCGGTCATACAATTTTCGACAAAAGATATTCAGTAATTCAGTAATTTATTGTCCGGTGTTGTCATTTACAAAACTTTACTTCATTTTTCTCTACTTCATTATAGTAAAATTAATACAATAGATGTATTTAAATACAAAAGATTTTGTTAATTTAATTTTCTATTGCTTAAATCACATCAAACTATTCAAGTTGTGTAGATTTTGAACGGTATTTTGTAAATAGGGCCTAACACATGTCCCCTTACAAGTGCGGTCCGACCGTCTGTTAGATCCTTAAAGAATCTCACAATATATTTTTAATGTGGTCACACTTTTGTAAACCGATGCGCACACGCGATTTCCTACGCATTGACAAATTTACACGATAGTTTTCATTCGATTTCATTAAATTATGAAAAAAAAAAAATCAATTATATATTTCTAATAACTAGTCAAATATTTGAACATTATGATAGGCTAAATTTATGATATCAAATAATTGTTTTGTTGATTTAATGTTTGTGACTACTAAAAACACATTAGTGTGTTTACAATGAAAATACGCCCATGAGGACAATTGTAAAAGAAAAAAACGGTTAAGGATGACAATATTGACAGTGACAGTTCCTTACGAAAAAAAATCTGAGCGCGAAGTTATTAAATTTTATTTAAGAAAACCGATTTCACTGAAATTATAGTGTTATGTAGCTTCAAATAATTAGTGTAATTGATAGTGTAGGAGCATGTGTGATTTTTAGTGACGTCTTATTATCACACGTAGAGAAATGTGAGAGTTAACTACGTTTTGAAACGAAGAGCTCTGTTAGTGAAAACATAGTAATTTCAATTAGTTTTAGGCCATAATTAGTTAGTTAAAAAAAGGTGTTAGTGCAATAGTGCAAGACTTGAGTACATGGAGTCAGAGTTAGCAACAGTTTGGACGCGAAAAACATGAAGTGAACATTGAGATATTTCGTGGGACGTTCGAGTTGAAGTACCCGGCTTTTGATGTCATCTAACGGAGGAGTAAGAGTTTTTGAGCCTGGTCTCATACCTGCTCATAGGACCAATGTGTTACTGAAGATTTTCGATATGATTATGTTGTTAGTGGTGCCATATTATGCCACACTAAACAGAAGAATGGAACAGAAAATGCCGATCAAGAAAAATACATATATGTAAGTGTTCAAAACCCCAGTTAATTTACCCTATTCTAGTTTTATTGAGCAAACAAGACGGAGTTTTATAGTCTGCAGTAATTTTTGAGTTAGAAAAATTAAAGTCACTTAGCGATCAGACATCATACTTGAGAAAAAAAAAAAATAATAATAATAATTGTAGGTGAACGTAAATGAGACGTACGTCTCATATGGTTAAAGTACCTAGATGGTCCTGCAACCTTAGTTGGCATATTTTTTTTGGAAAATATTTTAACGCTTGTGATTTTTATTTTATCTTTCCCTCTGTTTATTGGAAGTCTTTAACTTTAGTTTTAACCTAAGATAGATTCTTACCACAGCAGTGTTCTGTCATTGAACATAGTGGATCAGCGAGGACGGTGGAAACATGCGGTGAAAACTTCAGTGTGTGTTTAAGTGCATGCTTAGTAACGCTAGTGAAATAACAAGTGTTTATGATATTCGATTTATGCAATATTTTATTTTTTGACCAATGATTGGACAAATAAGGACTAGCCAACTTTAGAGTTGAAGAAATATTCATTGGTTTCAAGTTACTTGCTGTGTTCAAAAATAAGTAACTGGATCTTTTGCGGTTATGCTGATTGTGATCAAGTGTGCAACGTGTCTTCGGAAGAGGTTTCTTGGTGTCCTGGGTTATGACACCGACTGAGAAGAGAATAGTTTGAAAAATTTTGAAATATTACCAGGAGGCCAGCAGGATCTAATCATCATCATTAGCTACTCAAGAACTCATCATAGAACTAGCCAAGTATGAAGGAGAAAAAAGGAGGAGAGACACCATGATCAAGTTCCTCAGCCCATTGTCGTGTTTGTTAACAATTTTCTAAGTTTGTTGCAGCTGCGAATGCCATGAAGAAGGAATGGATTGTCTGAGGTTGCAAAGGACTGTCGGGGCATGTTTTACAATATTGAAGACTCGGACATAGAAAAGGACAATGCAAGTTTGAGCTCGCCAAAAAAAAAAAAATCATTATTTTGTTATATTATTATTCAATCTAATAAAAGTATTTTGAACCTACTTATGACATCATTTTGTATTTTATCATAAGGCAATTAAAACCAAAATAAAATTTTGCAGATAGTTTGAAAAAAAAAAAAAAAGGAATATATTTTATCAAAACCACATCAAATTTGATGTTACATTATATTTTACAAAAAATATCAAAACCATATCAAAATTAAGGATACATCATATTTTGCGGGAAAAAATTGAAAATATCAAAACCACTTCAAAATTGCAATTATTTTTTTTTTGCAAAATTGTATTATGCGTTTATTATGAACATTACATGATGTGTAATGTAAATTCTATGAGTACATTGGTTACAAGTCAATGACTTCTTAGTAAAGAATGTTTATTTATTGCGACATACTTATGTGGAACATTATTATTTTTCTTTCTTATCATCATCATCATTATCATTATTTTAAACGTGTCATGAGTTCTTCAAAATTTTATTGAGATTCACTGTTATTATTATAGGGGTGGTAGAAGTCAAAATTTTGTCTGAAATTAATTTTATTTCTATAGTGATCTGTGTGATAAAGGGCCTTATTGGCTAGCCCATCGTAAAGTTTCACTGTCATTTAGTAGTTTCATTCCTAGGATTATAAAGTGGTGTATGGTGGATGTAAATCTATAATACGGATCTTTTTTATTATCTAGATAAAGAAGTCGGTTCATTATATGGACAACAATTTTTTTTTTAAATCTTTATTTTGTAAGAAGAATGTATTGGATATACATTGTATGGTTAGATTATTTTAATATAACAATAACTGGACATCATAGTAGCTAGTCTGCCTGGGGTAGACGTTAGGAAAATCGAGATCGGTGGATAAGCTATTTTTCATTTTAGTTATTACAGTTAGCAGTGATATTTATTATTTATGCGTTATCATTTATTACATTATATAGGGTGGTATACTGTACGATATCGGTAATCACCAGTGCAGATCCTCGATCCTAAGCATAACTTGGTCAGTATTTTATCCTACAAAGATCGGAGTAGGGAGGGCCACTAATTTTTTAGCTGACTGTACTTACTTTTATTAAATTTTTGCATTTTATATTATCAATTTTGCATTATGAACTGCAGAAAAAAAAACAAAGACAGGAAAATTGAAAGTAGGGTAGTGTCCTTACAGTAATTGACTCTAATTAAAATGTGAACATAAAATGTAACGTTTTCTTCGTACGAACATTTTATTTTTAGTATGTGCATCAAACAATTTTCACACATTGTCAAATTGTTTGCGGTTAGTAATTATTTTATAAAATTAAATATAGATGAATGAAGGACCTTTCGTAAATAAAATGAAATTTTCTTTGTCCTCGAGTCAGGGTAGAGTGGGGTAAAATGGGATACGTGAATTTTGAAGTTATTATGTTATTTTATTTCCATTTTTATTCTTTATTTTGATTACTTTTAAAAGCGTTGGCTTTCTGTTGAGATCGAGTGAAAGAGCGAATGAGGAAGTAAGAATGGTTACATTGTGTGTGTGTGTGTGAATAATTTAGAGATGATGAATGTTTATAGATGTAAGAATGTTTTGAATGGGATGAATGACTGAATGATGTGTGTCTTGAATGATTTTTTTTTATGGAATGAGTGGATTGATACGGACAGACAGCGCTGGAAAGTGGTCAAAACTAGTTTGGTCGGAATTTGCGGGAACAAACAAGGGGGGGGCTGAGGGAAACACATTAGCCATAAAAAGCTTATCGGTTAGGTTAAAATCCATTTGGATTCGACCCATTTCAAGGGTAGTTTTTCGTGGCTACTCACTCTACAAGGTAATAAGACCCATACTAAAACCACACACCTCATCTTGAATGGGATGTATTTGACAATCGACATAGTTAAGGGCCAAAATCGTCTAGTGAGAACGAGGCTCTTATCAATATTTGTTTCCTTGTTATGTGTTCAAATATGTGAAGTTTAGTATCATCAAATCATTTCTTCATTTGATCAAGGATGTGGTACCAAGTTGAGGTACATGCTTATGTCATTTAAGGTTTGTTTTATAAAAAAAAAAAACACACTCAAATAAACTTTAAGTCTGTATATTTTATTCAAGTATGAGACATGCGCCAAAACATGTGGCTGGAGTGATTAGGTAGAGGAATTGGTTTGAGTTCCGACAATGGAGATTGAAGGCTCTGGACTTATAATGAGAGCTCTAAAGGTTTCTTCGTAATTGCGTGGGAAGTTATTGTGAACTCGTTGAAATTATTACGATAATTATTCCGGTCCAACAGTGTGGATGGAATGAATATTCGCCGCGACCGGGGAACGAGCTAGCAAGAACGGGTTAGTAGGACCTATCAGATTCACAACCTGGTATCCCTGGCGATGCGTGGACTCTGAGAAAGGGGTTATCATGGTTCATTGTCGAGATTCTGATGAGCTGATTTCAAAACTGAGTCGCTAGCAGTTGCATAGTATTGGAATACACACCACACGATTAGAAATGGGGGAATATTTCCGACTGATCTAGAGATATTAAACTTTTATTCAATTTATTGCTTCTTTTGCTAAATAAGATTAGATTTTTTTACAAACCACTTTGTATTCTGTAAAATAAATCTAATCTGGGGGCGAGTTGTAACAGAACAAGCGTCTAAGACGAGGAAAATGACTCGTTATTACATATAAAACTTACGGTGAATCAACTTATCCTTGACCAACTTTTTGGTGCATATTTCCTTTGGGATTTCATTGGATATTTTGACAAATAATATCTTTGAAGCTTTATCACATGTTTAGTCACGTTTTCACTCATCAAATTCACTATTATTTGATGCAAAACAGGTTGGAAAAAACGTATTTATCAACAAACTACGTTCACATGGACGGAATACTGACACTGACAGTTGTCAGCTGCGTAGCGTTCCGATATTATGTCTTGATTTCAATCACAGGTCATGAAAGTTGATAATGATTAGTAGTATACTTTCTGGATGTGTTTAATGTAGCATTTAGAAACAAAAATGATATTTTACTGCGTATTTGATCTACAAAACTAACTAAAACCCTTTAACAAAAAATATCTGCATACCTATACTAACCGCAATACATAACTCTTCGTCGCTAACTAGGTATCAATAAAATTATTCCTATATCACTTTGGAACACGTGCAGTCATGCAGATGTTACTATTGAGAAGCAAAAACGTACGTGCTGAGATGTCTTGGACATTAATGCCTAAGGCGTACGACTTAGTAAACAAAACAGTTACGACCTTTTTCTTATAAGTGTAATTTAGCGGCTATCCATTGTTATTTGTCGCCAGTCGCCCTTTTGTCGCTCTTTTGTAGCCGTTTTGTCGCTCTTTTGTAGCCGTTTTGTCGCCCTTTTGTCGCTCTTTTGTAGCCGTTTTGTCGCTCTTTTGTAGCCGTTTTGTCGCCCTTTTGTCGCTCTTTTGTAGCCGTTTTGTCGCCCTTTTGTCGCTCTTTTGTAGCCGTTTTGTCGCCCTTTTGTCGCTCTTTTGTAGCCCTTTTGTCGCTCTTTTGTCGCTCTTTTGTCGCTCTTTTTGAATTTATAAAAGGGTCGGAGCGAGCCGACGCGTGTCATTCTTAAAATATCTATAAGACTAACAGTGTCTCTGGCTTTCGTGTGTTACTGGTGAGTGAAGTTGTTCTGCTATTATTTCTCTGTTTGTTTTTACTTGGAAATTATTCTAAGTGATTGTAAACATTGAAATTGTGTCTCTGTTTGATTGTGCGGGGACAATATCGTCGTACAGTTGAACCTAGACCTGTGGTGGAATTGCTTTACCGTCAGTTGTGGGGTTATTTTAGTGTTCTATTTATAGTGTAGTGTTACATTTAAATTGATGTGTATAGTGAAGTTTTCTGTGCTTTGTTTCGTGAGTGCCGTTAAGCAATACAAAGACTGGGTCGATGTATGGCTGGTGCTTGGAGATAAGTCTGTGTTTGGTTTTGTAGGGAGTAATTCTTGCAAAACTAAGCTTAGATTATAGCACGTAAAGGAAACTTCACTCGTTTGTTTAGTTGGTCAGTAAAATTGAATTTAGTAATTTTCTATGGGGTTATTTTGTGAAAGTTATAAGCCAGATCATTGTTTGTGACAGACTGTTGTCCGGCTAGGCGCTTCTTCCCTTACGGTGTCAAATAAGAGGCGTTTAGGGGTCTTTTTGTTCCAAGTGGAGGGCTTGGACGCTTTTTTATACTTACAAAAGCGTATTTTCTCACCGGTCTCAAAGAGTCCAACTGTTAGATGGAAGTGAGGACTTTCACGATTGACGAAAGGCATTAGGAGTAATCCTTGCTCACTGAAGTCGGCAGTATTTGAGGCTGGGGTCCTATATATATTTATATTTATTTACTCGGTGCTCTAGTCCATGCTGGCGTTGGTCGCTGGGGATTTCGGTTGTGATCGATCCACATCTAAGTAAAGTTGGTCGCAGCTGGGTCTCTCATGTGGCTGGTGCTGGTGTGTCCTAGAATACTGGATATATACACGGATAGGGCGATCTACTCTCTGCTACCCTAGCCCGCGGGCAAGAGCAGAGGGGGGGATCAGAACTCAAGCCTATAGGTTGCCTATCTCAGCTTCGCTGGCTGAACTGTACAGCTTATGGTAGGGATACACTTGTGCATATTCTGAACATTAGATCTATGGTAAGTGATGGTCTGTGTTTCAGATATGCTAGAGTAGGGAAAACGATAGGAGTAGGGAAGAGTCACACACTATTTCTATGAAAGTAGAGTTCTTTTATGATTGGTCTTGGAATATAATTGGTCAACGTGTATTTGTGGAGAAATAATTTAACTACTACTATTTATATGGTTTAAATGGACTTTAAATGTGGTGTTTACTATCTTAAAATATGTGGTAAAACTGGTAATTTATAAAATCTCTTATTACTTAATTTATTTGAGTGAAATTAATAATTGTGGTAGCAATTTCTGATTTTTCGGTGTGGCTGCGGGACACTTAGTGTTGCTAACTGGTTTTTCAAGGTAAATTCTATCAAGTTGGTTAGAGAAACAAACTATTCTTTGGAATAAAAAGCATAGGTTTGTTATAGGGCCCAGTGGCATGCGAGCGCCGTCCACTGATGGAAAGTCTAAAGCTTAGAAAAGTTTGACTTACTTATTTTTTTTACAAAGGTTAGCAACTGCTCGGTGTTTCGATAAAACATTAGAAAGATCGAGAAGTTATGGTCTATTAGCAGTATTGGGGAAAGGGGGGTTTAGCTAGGGAAAAAGAGACAAAACAAAAAGGGGTTAGTTTGTAGATAGATAGCCCTTCAGGCTTACTTGCTTAGGATGCCCGATAATGTGGTTTGATTGGGCCTAAGGATTCCAGACGGTATCGCAAGTTCTCACCCCAAACCGGAATCGAAAATAGAGCGTAGCCGATGTTTTCTAAAATATTTTTTAATATTTATTTCATGTATGTTTCACTCACTAACTTTTATTCTAAAATTTCTTCATCACGTCATTAATTTTCTCACATATAACTTTCTAGGCCTAAATCTGATAAAATACTCTTCTATAACACTATATTATTATGCTACAATAACCTTTATTCTTCTTTAAAATATAAATAAATAAAATTTTAAAAATTAGTCAAAAATACAGCTGATACTCATTAAAGGATCTAGGTTATCGCGGTTCACATCGAAGGGTTCTACTTATTCACGCTAGACGATCACAAGGCCAAATTTACGGGGTATATTTAAAGGGGGGTTAGTTATACTAATGGTTAGTCAAGTAAGTAAGTAAATAAGTAAGGTGAGCGGAGGTTTAGTTACAGGGCCTCTATCATAGGTTCATAGGGTTGCCACAAGGTAACTCAGACCAGGACATTTCAAGAAATACTTGATAGTAAAGGTAGAAAAAAGACTTTTATTATAACATGCTGGGGTGTATTTTGATATTTAATGCCCGGGCTAATAAATTTCACCGCCTCATGTTTCAAGGCAACAGAACGTTTAAATGTTTTTTTTTTTTATTATCATTGGCGGTAATCGAAATAATAAAACGAGCGAGTGTAGCGAACGCGAAATTTTTTCCATGGTAGCTTCATAATTTTTTCATCTATTTAGGTACTTACACCCTCCATTCTGACTCTCACCCCGCGCCCGCCGCTAACTAACCGTAGTTAAATTTATTTTAACAAGCAGAAACGTCTGGTAACGATTCTAAACATTTTTTATATTAAAGGAAAAAAATAAAATAAATAGGAAGCGTAAATTTTTCCATTTTTTCCTTTAATATAAAAAATAACCGTAGTTAGTTTTTTTTGGTCCGTCAAAAAAATATAACTATGATTTTTAAATCGGCTGGGATGCCGGGACGCTATGCTTCAAACCGGGACATGTCAAACCCTACTCTATTATGAGTTTTTGACGTTTTATAATATGAAATGAACATTACTCGATAGCGTAGAAGTTTTTGAATCTCGATCATTCGATTTCGTGAAGTTCGTTCAATAATATCTCCACCACTAGCGATTTAAATTCTACTAACAGAATCGAAAACGAGAGGTTTCCACTAGTTTTAAAATGACTAGCCGTTCTTTTTCAAATAGTACATTACATCAGAGGCCGGGAAAATGAGGATTTCCGGCCAAGTGGGTATATATCCGGATAGGGATACGAGGCCGGGAATCCGTTTTCACGCCGAGGCATGTATAGTGCTTTTCTCAAACATACAATGAAATAAAAAAAAATGCTCTAAAGGACAATATTTTATAAAAAAAAAGTTACTTTGCAGGCCTAGGCCTAAAAAATAATATGAAATCTCTTTACAGTCCTCTCGAGTTGTTGCGCCCAAAAAGCGATACTTCCCAGCCCATTTTAAGGAACGTAAAGACAATATTTCATTGCATGTTTGAGAAAAATAGCATTACGTCGTTTTCCACAGACTTTCGAACGGCGAATTCGTGCGTCCGAAATTCAAAAATCGATCCCCAGTTAGGAAACTTTTGGACGCACTGTTCATTTTCTCCGTACAGTGAGTTTAATTTTCCGTGACGTTTACCTAACGTATTTTAAAAAGTCAAAAATTATTTTAAGTACAGGCTCAGGTTTGCAAGCGCACTACCTGAAGTGAAAAGTTAAGCACTCGGTTTGTGATGTTGATGTACGAAATATTTTTTTTTTAATGATATAGGGATGTAAACGAGCAGATGGTAAGTGCTTATCGCTATCAGAGGCGCTCTTTTCTTGAAGGTCGTATCGATAAGTGTAAAAATAATGACCTGTTAAAAATGAGATCTAAAATATTTAATCAATCCGATTTTAAGGCCGTGTTATCGTTATGAAAAACAAAACCTAAGCATCCGAAACCTGAAACATCAACAGAAAACTCGGTGAAAAGCAAGCGCAGTTAAAAATGTAAGAGCATTTTGAAGTTGCTTAAGAATGAGAATAGTGTTCGTTTGAAACAGCACCAAAGAGCATCGCTCACAGAAGAGAAGCCCTCGTTGACTCGTACACTTATCTTATTTTGATACATACATACAATCACGCCTGTATCCCGTAAAGGGGTAGGTAGAGCACATGAAACTACTAAAGCTTCAGTGCCACTCTTGGCAAAATAAGGGGTTGAAAGAAAACGAAATCGTGGCATTGCAGTGACAGGTTGCCAGCCTCTCGCCTACGCCACAATTTAACCCAAATCCCATAGTCGTCTTCTACGACACCCACGGGAAGAAAGGGGGTGGTGAAATTCTTAACCCGTCACCACACAGGCAATTTTGATCTGAGGGGTCTTATTTTGATATCATTCAAATATCCTGCAATTCGCTCGTTGTGCTTGCCCGTCACGTGTAGCTGTATTGGCGCGAGGCTTCGAGCGAACCGGACATCTTTCAGGGTACGTAGCCGAATGACACAAACGCTCGCGAAACGAAACGCTCGTAGATATCTATCTCTATCGCTCTTGCGTATTGGCGCGACGAGCCAGACTATCTTTCGCGGCGTTTCGTTTTCGTTTCGCGTCGGAGAAATGCCATTATGCTACGGGGCCTGATATCGTTCTGATGTTCGAATCGACTTTTCTAATAAGACTAACAGTCTTTACTTAGATTCCAAATAGTTACAGCTGTGGCAAATACTGGTAGAACAGTAGGTAGCGTCCTGGCGCTTTTGTAATCACGATCCTCAATGTTACGTTCTATTTAATGATTAAAATAGGCACTTTAATTAAAATAATCAGGGAGGTATATTCGATTGATAGAGATATTAGAGATGAAAGAAGAAACCTGCTTTACAAACCTAAAGGATAGTCTTTCATTTCTACCGAATTAATCACTCTACTTTTCAGTTTACTTGTAGTCGTTTTTTTAAATAACAATGAAAATTTTCCCATTTTGACACAAAAGTGAAAAAAAGAGTGGACAGTCACCGGCATAAAGAAGTGATGATTTCTGTACCTTGTCGCTTTTAATCATTCGAAAATTTCGTATGACATTTCAAACAAGACGTTAATGTGACAAGGTATAGAAATCATCACTTATTTATGCCGGTGACTGGACCAATGGCTTTCTCTTCTATTTTAGCTATATTAATACCAATTCGTATTATGTAGTTTTTGTAAGTAAGGCAACTTTCTTCTGGTTGGAAGTGTTGGAATTTACGAGTTATAATACGACTTAATGGTGTAGTGTTGTATGTGAACCAATTTTATTTTTCGTGACTGACCGGTCTGTCTGTCAGTAATGACCTAGTGACTCTGCCTGCTAAGCCGCGATCCTGGGTTCGAATCCCGGTATGGGCATTTATTTGTGTGATGAGCACAGATATTTATTTTGTTCCTGAGTCATGGATGTTTTCTATGTATATAAGTATGTATTTATCTATTTAAATATGTATATCGTCGCTTAGCACCCATAGTACAAGCTTTGCTTAGTTTGGGGCTAAGTTGATCTGTTACGGTGTCCCCAATATTTATTTATTATTTGTTATTAAATAAAGTCTATGTTCTTAATATACCTACACAATATTTGTGAGAATTACTCAAATACGGTGTTTTATTCTGTTTTCTTTCTATTATTAGACTCCTTTCTGTTTTCAAGCACCCGTGCAGCGAAATCCCTGGAGTATGCTAAAACTTGCCAAATTGAAACAGAACTCCGTTCAGATTTAGGTTGAATTTAATTAAAACAAGTGTGTTTTGTATTTCTATAGGAAACTTTTATATTCTCTGATAAATTATGAAATGAACTCACGAATTATAATTTATTTGGCATTGGCAGCGTGCACAGATTTCATAGCAATGAATTAAGATTCCAAGAAATTAAGACCTATAAAGGTCTTAATTTCTTGGAATTGGGCTTTTAAATAATTAAAAGCCCATGATTATAACTATTTAAAAACAATATACGAAATCATGTGAACTTAAAGAAATAATGTTAAATAATCACCATAGCAGTCTTCGTTAGCCTCAGTAATTCTAATTACTAAGTTATACAACCTGTTTTTATTGATATCCGTTAACCTATTGTATTTATTGTGTTTACTCTTACTTATACTATAGCATAATACTTATAGTAAAATATAATAGATACATGTACAAGAGCGCACCGCCAACAAACTGTTATACAGTTTGGCGATTATTTGTAACTTTAGACTTTAAGGTTTTTCTTTTTTCAATAAATAAATAAAAGAAAAAAAAATTTATGAGGATATAAAAATTCACCGAAACGTTTTTTTATCTTACCCCTCATGAAGAACCCTTTAATCTTATCTCAAAGCACTTAATTTTATATATGAAAGTATAAACAGCCGTAAACTTTTCGTTATACGTTTCCAATATCAATTCACAATCATATTTTATATTCCCTCTGATACGTCTAACATGTCTTTCGAGCATAATCAAAATAAAGATTCGTATGAAAGCTAGCTTTCGTCAGCTCCGCGTATAAAAGAAAATCAGCAGTATCCGAGAACAAACAAGATTAAGAGGGCATTCAACGAAAACGTCGTAATAATGTAAAATTGATAGTTTTAGTCGGCAAAATGCTACACTTTCCGTCATCTAAAAGACTTATTAAGTTCAGGATTCGATTAGGACATCTTCTTAACTTACATGTTGTGAGACTGGATTTTTAAAAACTAACTCACTTAATTAATTATGATTTTTTTTCTGGTGCATGTTTAGGAAAACCCGCGAAAAGTGCTGACTTAGTCCGTCTAATTTGTAAAATTTGGATAGTTTTGAATGCTTCAAGTGGTAAATTTGTATTATGTATATCCTGTACTACAATCATCTGAGACTACTTCTTTGTTATAAGGCTTTAGAATAGAGTAAATGAGGATATGATGAATCCAATTTGTTTCAGAAATCACCTCAGAATAAGTGTCAATTTCTTCGAAAACTTACGTGTTTTTGAAGTAGTTTTAATATAAAAATAATCTGCAACGCTTACTCAAACAGATTTTATGCAAAAGTATTCTATTAATTGCAATTTAATATTTTTGACGATTTTTTAAAAATGCCTCCTTATTACCGGTTACGCGCGCTTGCGATGTCAGTACCGCGGCAGAGCTTGTAGAGGCAGGACGTATGTTAGTCCGCTCCGCACGCGGCTCGACGATCGCGAAGTTATTTTGTCATTGTGTGCGGCACCCGCCGTGTCCAAAACCGCACTTGTGTGCGTGTTTGGCTGTACTGTTGCATGTATACTGCGACCGAAAACTTTGATCCTTGGGTTGACGACTTTGGTAACTAACTAATTAACTTGACTAATATTTTTAGTAAGTATTATTTATTATTGAATATCATTTGAGGTTACTGACTCGTCTCAACAAAATCTTTGACAATAGATGGTACTCAGGATCTGATGATGAAGTCAGATGGTAGTCATGAGTTCTCATCAACCAGGTCTTGAAACCATTTCGTGTTTGGGCTCGTTTGATTCGCCTCAACAAGATCTTTGACAAGAGGTGATGGTACCCAGGATCTGATGATGAAGCCGGAAGGTAGTCATGAGTTCTCATCAACCAGGTCTTGAAACCATTTCGTGTTTGGGCTCGTTTGATTTGCCTCAACAAGATCTTTGACAAGAGGTGATGGTACCCAGGATCTGATGATGAAGCCGGAAGGTAGTCATGAGTTCTCATCAACCAGGTCTTGAAACCATTTCGTGTTTGGGCTCGTTTGGTTCGTCTCAACAAGATCTTTGACAAGAGATGGTACCCAGGATCTGATGATGAAGCTGGAAGGTAGTCAAGAGAATTCATCAACCAGGTCTTGAAACCACTCCGTGTTTGGGCTCGTTTGGTTCGTCTCAACAAGATCTTTGACAAGAGATGGTACCCAGGATCTGATGGTGAAGCCGGAAGGTAGTCAAGAGTATTCAACAACCAGGTCTTGAAACTCTTCTGTGTTTGGGCTCGTTTGATTCGTCTCAACAAGATCTTTGACAAGAGATGGTACCCAGGATCTGATGATGAAGCTGGAAGGTAGTCAAGAGTATTCAACGACCAGGTCTTGAAACCACTTCGTGTTTGGGTTCGTTTGATTCGTCTCAACAAGATCTTTGCCAAGAGATGGTAATCACTCTTTTATACTCTGGCGCATCCACTGTCTCAGTGTGTCAACAGTCAACTAAAGCAGGTAGGCGTAGCGTAGAGTTGTATTTCCTTACAAAAAACCAATACATAGATGTGGACCTTCCTGTGCTCCATGCAATTAAAACAACATAATATTTAAAAACCGGGAGCGTGTCGGGTCACGCTGTGCCTACACTGAGCGTGGCCCGACACGCTCTCGGCCGGTTTTTAAAGCCGCGTTGGTAAATAGCCGCTCGGCTCTTCCGTAGTTTTCCATATTTTTCAAAAACTACAGAACCTATCAAGTTCAAAACAGTTTTCCTAGAAATTTTATAAAGTTCTACTTTTGTGATTTTTAAATATTTTTTAAATATATGGTTAAAAAGTTAGAGTGGGGGGGGGACACACTTTTTTTTTCTTTAGGAGCGATTATTCCCGAAAATATTAATATTATCAAAAAACGATTTCAGTAATTCATTTTTAAATACCTATCTAACAATAAATCATACGTTAGGGTTGAAATGAAAAAAAAAATCACTCCCTACTTTAGGTACGTGTAGGGTACCCCCCTACACGTACCTAAAGTAGGGAGTGATTTTTTTTTTTCATAATAAAACATTTTTTCCACTTTTTTTTTGCACTTTGTCGGCGTGACTGATATACATATTGGTACCAAATTTCAGCTCTCTAGTTCTAACGGTCACTGAGATTATCCGCGGACGGACGGACGGACGGAGGGACAGACAGACAGACATGGCGAAACTATAAGGGTTCCTAGTTGACTACGAAACCCTAAAAACACATTTTAAATATTAAACTTATATTGACCGGGATATAGACCGTGAATATAAGTCTAATGAAAATAACCGTGAATCATTCAAAAGTCAAAACTCTTACATTTTAAATATAAAAAAAACTACTTAAAATTAAAGAAAACCGATCTTAGTTCCATTATATACAGAGTGGGGCCTGTAACAAAGGCGAAGAATTGAACTGTAGGCTATTCTCCTTATACTGATCAACATTTATTCAGTGACTTTTAAAAATTATGAAGTCTTTAAATTTTTAATTTTTCCTACAAAATAAATATTAGCTTCAATGTACGCCATTATTGTTGTCATTGACGTTGTCTGTCACACTTTAGACTTAACAGAATTCGCAATACATTACCTCTTAGAAAAAACTTTCAAGAGTGATAAAAATCAAAATACAAGTTATTTTTAAAAGTCGCCGAACAAATGTTGATCAGTATAAGTGCGTTTTCACATTATCCGATCCGATATCGGATGTCGGACCGATATCCCATACATTACAGGCGCCATCTTGGATTTTTTCTATTGAAATGCTTCCGACATCCGATATCGGATCGGATAGTGTGAAAACGGCTTAAGGAGAATAGCCTAGAGTTCAATTCTTCGCCTTTGTTACAGGCCCCACTCTGTATATGTACCTAGAAAACATCATCATCTTCCTTGCGTTATCCCGGCATTTGCCACGGCTTATGGGAGCCTGCGGTCCACTTTGACAACTAATCCCAAGATTTGGCGTAGGCACTAGTTTTTACGAAAGCGACTGCCATCTGACCTTTCAACCCAAAGGGTAAACTAGACCTTATTGGAATAAGTCCGGTTTCCTCACGATGTTTTCCTTCACCGAAAAGAACCTAGAAAACATATCATATACAAAATAAAATAAAACTAAGAAAACGGAATATATTCATTATACGCGATATAATCTGATTCCATAAATTTATTTCATGAGTAACTATCGCGGTGACAGAAGACAATATTATATACACAATTTATTATATTATAAAAGTTTTTTAATTTATTTCTTCCAAGGCTACACACGTTTTAATAAAAAAAACTGTGATAAGTTTAATAATTAAACTAAAAGGTCAAGTATTTATGCACGAAATCATGTATGCAAAAATGTAATATATATGGTGGTGTTTTTACGCAAGTATCAATAATGGTTAGTCCGCAACGCCACTGACGGCGTGGCGGTACCGACCATGAATGCTATCCCTTTCGCTCTAGCCGCACGTAAGGTTTGTTCGAAGAGGATCGCACGCTATGTCTGTACCGCAGGCTACAATCGTTATGCTTCTGGTTATAGTGTGCGTCTGCACACAGGCGCACGCCAGCGCCGCCGGCGTCGAAATGCGAGCAAGCAGATTTTTTGAAAGCGCTCTTAAAGGATAACATGGAGCGAACTCTGCCAACATACCGGATTAATCTAAATATTAATGCTATAAAGTACTCCGTTATATTGCATTAGTACGCTGATACCGTTACGTCTACGTGAAAACCTAAGCCAGCGTTCCCACTTAAGCGTCGCGTGTTTCAGGGCGCGCAACGGACGTCCGCGCCACGCCACCTGAGTGTAAGCGCGCGCCACGCCGCCGCCACGCCACCTGGGGCGCGTCTTACGTCCTTCCTATACAAAATGTACTGAGGAGACGTTTTTTGAATTACACTCAGGTGGCGTGGCGCGGACGTCCGTTGCGCGCCCCGAGACACGCGACGCTTAAGTGGGAACGCTGCCTAAAGTGCCTGTAGGCTGAGATTAGGTAGACATTCATGTTCAGGTACTGTCGTCCACAAGGATGATTAAAACTATTTTCACCACACCAACTGTTAAAGGCTTACTTTGCTATTCGAAAACAGATAGCAAAATTGCATTTTATCCACAAGAGTGCAAAGTAATTTCGTACAAATTTTAACTTGATGTCTTAAGCTGGCTGGTAGAATTTACCTATAAATGATGATTTTGAATCATAGGTATTGAATAAATTGATGGGTTTGATTTAATTTGATGTTTTATAGTTAGTATTTTGTTCGTGTTGGTGTGGTGAAAAAAATTGTGTTTCACTCGGTGGCAAAGTTTGTTTAACCTTCGTGCCTTGAAACCCTCGCAACGCTCAAGATTCCACTTTTTGAACCACTCGCTACGCTCGCGGTTCCATATTGGAATGTTTCGCTTGCTCGGGTATTAATATTGGCACATGCGGTTAAACAACAACTTTGCGCCCTTGTGAAACAAATAACTATTCTTAATATTTTGTGAAAATACACATAGAATAAGAAAAGTCTATAAGGAAAAGTGGTTGTCTTATATCTTCTCAAGCATTGTTCTAAGAGTTAACCACAATTTTACTGTAAGTACCTTTGCCTTACACGTGGATAATAGAAAAATATATTAGAAGAAAAGGTGTAGGGCCTTTTTCTCCACATTTACTTTCATCGTTAAAAGAAAAGGCCCTCGCGTAAAACGAACACCGCAAGGGTTTTCTTTATTAGGGTCTATCTACTTTCTTCGTCCGTTCAAAAAAGATCTACTTTGAACGTGACAAGAACCAATTTTAAACCGTAGTCCGCACGAACAAAGGAAAACAAAAACAGGCTGATTTTTCACGCGTGATCCAAGAAAAGGTTTTTCCGCTAAATCAGACTTATTGTTTTCCTCGAGCAGATCAAATAAAGATAAAGGAGAAAAATAAGGTGTTATGTTAATACGTATCCGAAACGTTTGAACAAACTCTCGAAATAGGACGTATACTCGTATTTAAGATTGTACGATGGAGGAAAACATACAAGAAAACCTACACATTACATTCGGAAAGGCGGCGCTATTTTAAATTTATAGTTGAATCGTAATTCGTAAGTAACCTAAGTATTATAGTGTAGAGATTATTTGGGCCGTAATGTTCTGTCATAATGAAATTAACTTTAATTCTCATCAAAAAATTTACACGGATCTCCATTCTTCTGTCAGAGAGAAAGGATTCAACTTGGTGCCAAAAACAACATATATGCATAGGGGAGATCCGCCATGAAATGGACATTTAACTTTGAAGCAAGATTACGTACTGTAGTTAAAAACTTAGGAACTTGTTAACTATCCTTATTCATTTCGGATATACTATAGTATAATTGTTAATACACCATATTTAATGAAACTTCATTTTTAGTGAGAAAAATCTATATTTGATTTATCTCATTTATGTCCGTTTCATAACGCATGTAGCATTGAATCGGACAGTCAGTGTCTTGAAACGGACAAGGAACCAAAGCTTTACTTCGAGGCACATAAATACTCATTGTTTCACAAAGTTACTGCTTTTACATAATGATTATTATTTTAATAAGGCAATTACTTTGGTAGAATCCAAACTGAGGTCATATAATTAACAACTACAAAAACTCCACAGCAGACTCTACTGCAGCTTTTTTTTTGACGAATCCTCTTCTTTGGCGGCATCTGATAGTGATGAAAATAAATAAAACCAGTTTAATAAAAACTACAGTAACTATAATATGCAGGAATAATGAATCGGACATTGACTGGTACATTATTGTACGTCCGTTTCAATGCGACGGTACCTGTCCGATTCATTGCGCATCTAAACTTTGACATTTTACCCAAATTACAAATAATTAAGTATTGATAAGATTTTGTCTCACCATACGGTATTTTCTTGAGAATATATCGCGACTAAGTACAACCATTACAATTGTAGTTTCAGATTTTATGGAATTTTAAATCTGTTTGCAAATAAACGATATTTTTTACTAAACTCGCGCGGTTCTACAATGTGCGAAATAGTGAACTAAGTAATGACCGCCGGGATCTGTCATTATTGTGGGCTTGCCTATGGTCGTCAGCGCAGCGAATAACCGTAAGACAGGAACATGTTCTCTTCGATTTTTTAAAGATATCGATAGTGTCCCTTTCATGACTCGTCCGTTTCATAGCGGATTCCCCCTACTTAATTAAATGTATATGCCTTACAAGGTACTAGTTACATCCACCTACCTAACCTACCAAAGAGAGGCTGTGCGATAAATATTTAATCAAAAATAAGTAAAAGCTTTGCCGAACCTAAACAATATATATTTCTTAATAAGGCAGAACTAAGTCTTGGCATTACTTTTATTGCCTTATCTATCAACCGTGCCATCAGAATGAATGACCGAGCGTCGAGTGAGCGCCTAATGAGCAACATCGCCCCGGCTCGGCCATTGAAAACTGCCTACTAGGTTTACTAAACAGTCCCCAATCTATATAGCTGGGGCGTTTATAAAGGCGCCATTTAATAAAAACCGTAATATTTCTTCAGAAATAATTGAAATAGACTATTCGTATTGTTTGCTAAACCATACATATAACTAGTTAGCTTGCAATTATCAACATTGCCTTGGCTCGGCCGTTAAGAGGGGGTCGTACGAAATCCTCGAAAAGTGCATTCGGCGTTTAACAAATGCTGCTCACATTTCTAAATTAAATTAAATAAAATAAATGTAGTTATTATCTTAAAGAGTGTGTCTACAACTTTTGACTATTCAGAATCTCTAATTATTAAAGGTATAATAAATAAACCCACGCAAAGTTGACCTAAAATGAGAAAAACGTATGTTGCGTTTAGTAAACTTTGTTAAAAAAATTCAATACTTTAGTTATAACATTAAGTGATTCTAAAAGCCAGATAAACGGACTAGAAGTTTTGACGTTTTTTATATTTTTCCTCTCAAAGGCAACAAAGAAATTTTACCTTAAATTTAAACTATCGTAAAATTTCCATACATTCGCCATTGCTGTCAGAATTCTCCTTTCGATTAGATGCCGTGAGCGGCTCATCGGAGGCAGACGTGTCGCCGGTCGCTCCGCGTTGACAATTAAATTTGACAAATATTTTGACAGAAAATAGTGTACGTACACGAAAAACCATACCAGCGTAAAACTGTGCTCAAAATAAATAGGGTAAATCAAATATGTCAGGTGGAGATCCAATCTCATTTAAAGTTTAAAGGTGCATGGCTTGTGCATAAAAAATAAATAAAAATATATCACATTATTAAAGAAAATAACGAACACAACCAAATGAGTATAAATGATTTCATTCTAGTTCGGTTAAATTGAAAAAAGTTTCATGTTTTCTTTTACTCATTGGAATACATTTTCATTACGCTGGTATTAACAGTACGTCATTTTAAAAATATATATGACAGCACCTACGTCAAATTTTGTCAACCAAACTTCACAGGTTGTATGTAAACAATTACAATTTAATTTATCCATACATATTCAGATACTTATTAATCGATTCTTACTTAGAATAGAAAAAAGGGGAATGCGAGCGGGTATAGGTATAGTGCTTCTGGTTCAAATTTAATTGTATATATAAAAAAATGTCTCAATTTCATTAAAGATTTACTCTGTGCATACCGCGAACACGTAATCGTAAGTTGAAAACAATAATAATTATAAAGTACCAAAATACATCGTTGTTTAGAAAGCGCTTGTTTTGAATAAGTACCATTCAACTAGACCAAATATTCATGGAATACCAGCTGGTGACCAGCATAAATTACTATGAACGGCCGTGCAAAAATATCTGATTTTCTATAGGGGGCCATAAGTAGGTATATGACGACATGTTCCCGGCAAAAATTTGTGATGCTCCGTGACCGGCAAAAACATCGTCTCTCTTTCTAGCGTCTCGCGAGCGTAGTTTCGGGCCAACTGTATGGAAAAAGACGCCGCGTCAGCGCGGCTTAGCCATACAGTTGGCCCGACACTACGATCGCAAGACGGTAGATGTGGGAGGGTCCTTATCCGCATAAATATCTGATCGGGTTGCTTAAAAATATTTGATTCCTTATAAAAACCTAAATTACACTCTCACCCGCATAAATATCTATCCATTGTTAAAGCAAATATATATCTTACGGGCTAGAAATCATTAATATGTAATTAAAGTGCAATAACAAACCCTACCTGGTTGCCTTACAGCCGTAAATTGTATGAGGTGATTTGACGGTTCACGAAAACGGTGTAGACTTTTCATTGGATATGTCTGTCTCATTTGTTCTTAAATTATGACAAGTAAACTTATTGCAAATCTAGTATCAGAGGCCTTTATACAAGCTTTTATTCAACTTGCCTTGTTAGTAGGTATGTTAGTTTGAGTCAAAACGTAGAAGCTAAATTTGACCCACTTTCTGGTTTCCGATTGAACTGAAATTTTGCACACATATGTAAATCAAGTGACAATGTAATATTATGGTATCATGGAGTTAAGCTGATGATGAAGCAGAAAGGTGATCATAGGAACTCTGTTATGAAACGTCGTATCCCCATTGAGTCAGGGGTTTTTAGAAATGTCTCGGAGAGCAATAGATGATTGTTGAAAGAAAGGTACAGTCGGCGATAATAGCTTGTGCCAAAAATGAAATTTTTGCATAAAAAACTTATTAAGTATAAATTGGGAGGTGTAATTTTTTATTATCTCTTAAATAGCATTAAGAAGAAAAACCGACCAAGAGCGCGTCAGTGTAGGGTTCCGTATTTCCCGACATTATACATAATGACAATTTAATAAATACCATAATTTGGGGTGGAAAGGGTTCCGGGGGTATATAATGTTATTATACTTCTTGACATATTCCTTCTATTTTCCGCAATCAAAGTAGGAAAATAATATATTTACAGTTTCATGTCTGTCAAAGTTGACGTTCAAATTTATTGGATTTTTACTCATTTTAATCGTTCATTATCCTTTTGAATGTGTATACACTTCTAAAGTTTATGTATAACAGAAAATCATAAGACATATTTTCATTTTTATAATGGTTTTCATGAAGAAAGCGATGCAACTGTGTTAGGGAATTTTTACGGAATGAATAAATATCTGCGGCCTGAGGGGTAAATGGGATCAGGAATGGGGGAAATTGGGTCGCAAAGGGGGTGAATAGGTTTACGAAGGGGGTGATTAGGGTCGAAAGAGGGGTGAATTGGGATGTGTGGTCAATGCTTGTCATATTGTATAAAAGATATATAACTTACCTAAAGTGATATTTTTATGATTGACCTCTCTGTATATGGACGCAATTTATACGTGTATTGCTTCGTAGTTAGACTAGATACAAGAAATTAACACTTAGAAATATTAATCACACTTCTGTCAACCTCTACGTTTCTACTTAAGTCCGCAAAAATCACCCATGGTTGCTATAATATAAACGAATTACTTTAAAATAAAAATCATAAGTATGAAACTATACAACTAGGGAAGAAATAAAATTATTTTATTAAATAATTTTTGATTTGTTCCTTTTCAAGTTTATATGAATAATTTTCAATTCGCTCAAAGGTTGGAAGAGATCCCTTATAGGGATAAGGTCGCCTTTGTACATCATAACTATACTGTATTTTTATGTCCTAACTTGTCTTATGTACAATAAAGTGTCCAACTGTCCACATACATTTATACATATATTGAAATAGATATCATACACGAAAGAAAAAACGACAAGGCCCACGGTGGCTGAGCCGGGAATCGAACCGGGTCTTCAGCTTACGCAGCTAACGTTATTACCACTAGGCCACCAGACCAGGTAAAAAAAAACCGGCCAAATGAGAATCTATTTTCGCACAATTGTAAAACTAAATTATTTTTACTAGTTACCTCCAAAATACCAAATAAAATTGGGCTACATAGTACATCGTTTTCTAAAGATTTTGGGTTCATGGGGTCGGAACGGGTATAAACTAACGTAATTTATGGTGAATAGGGCCAAAACCGACTTTTGAACGTCGATAGCAGTTTTTTATATGTGCCATGCAAATTTTTTACACAAAAAATCTTCTGGCAGTGTGAACTTCAGTTTGTCTTTGAAAATATGTCGTTTTATTTAGTAATTTTCGCTCACTCTAACGTTGGGGTGAATAGGGTCGGGAAGGGGGTGAATAGGGAAAAGTGCTAGGGTTGACTCTTTCGGATTGCGAACAAAATATGACCTGTCACGAGCATATTATATTTATTTGACCAAAAAAATAAGGATTTAATATGTTATGTATGAGTAGTCGGTAATGAAATCTACACATCAGCAATTCCCGTCAACTTTGTACAAAAATTAAGAGAAAAGTTAAATTTGTTTTTATTAATTCCTATTTTGTTACCAAGATTTTGTTGATGAATTGAGATTTTATTAAGTTTTATTTCGTCATTAAGGTTCTCTAGTATCTATATTTTCTTAATTATAACAATTATCCTGTATATATCTTACGAAAGTCGAATTATATTACTAAATGTTGGTAAGAAAATAGAATCAATTAAAATTTGCTGACGTGGCATTGTACAAAGTTGACGGGAATTGCTGACATATAATAACCCTTAACCAACCTTTATAGTTAGATGGTGCTCTGACGCGGTGAATAAGTAAGTATGGTCTTGGGCAGTGCGGATAACGTGTCAAAATAAAAGCATAGTTTGTTGCTATTTTTCATGTTTAAATAAACTTCTAAACTAACGTAGTGGGTATTAAAGTAAAAGGTTCACAGTGAATATTAGCTTGCCTATCATAAAGTCAAACTAGGTATTTACTACTTATGATTTACTCTTTGGGGTGTCTTTGATCACTTGCATGGGGTAACATTGACCATAATGACACATAGTTGATTATGTCACGGTACTTGTTGAGGCTGATAATTTGATCTCTTCTTGTAATAAATATTGAAACAATTGCAAATAAAGTTGGTTTTTTGAAGATGGTAATTTTTATTCTTGATCAAAGTAACCCCAAAATAGCGTTAAAGAGTTGTAATATTTGACTCTGCGAACCATTTTTTTTTCTTGAGATAAAATACTTTTGTAAGGGATTACATTCGATTATCGTTACAAAAAAAATAGTGTATCAAAGTAACCCCAATGTCAGTTTAAGTTTGATCACATCGTTTTTTTTTTGCGTACATTTTATTTATTTATGTATGCTTTATTACATTTAAAAAAATAAGTACAAATAGTGGACATAATGCCTTAAGGCATTCTCTACCAGTCAACCACTGGGTTAAAAAGAAACATTTAATACGTGCAGGCATCGTGACAGAAAACAATAATCCTGATATCACTTATTTTGTTACCTTTTTAGATTTTTAGCAGGAAAAGACTTAAAAAGTTGATGGTCCCATTTTTTTTCTTTCTTAGTTACGTTACGTTGACCAATTTTGGAATTTATACTTCTCTAACTCCTACATTTAATAGGTAAAAATACCCATTAAATGTAGAGAAGTTTAAATTCCCAAATTGGTCAATGTAACCCCAGTTTACGGTAGACACCGTCAACCTATTCTAATAATTCTCTTTTTATTTGAAAGAAAATTCGATACGATACTAAAATATGCAATCTAAGATAAAAAATGCTTTTCATATAGTTACAAACTTAGTTCAGATTTTTTTTTGTACAACTTTTAAAAATTGTTCTACCTATCAAGTTCAAAATAATTTTCCAAGAAAGTCTTTTTAAAGTTCTGCTTTTGAGATTTTTTCATATTTGAGAAAACAGCCCTTATGGCCTGAAATACGGCATACGGCAGTGATATTGACATTGACATAATATATGCTTTTTCGTATTTTGATGGTATTTTGACTGCACTGTATTTTTTGCCATGCTAATTTGAACCTTATCTTTGAGCGATGTTTTTTAATTTTCAGTTACATCACAGATGTTTATGACATGACATCTAGGGATTTAGCCATTTAAAAGAAACTACAAGGAGCTTTACAGACGTGGCAACTGCAACTGGTACAGGGCCTAAGCCATAATTTAAAATTATATTGTGATTTTTATATGTATTTGTGTTTTATTTAATACTAAGTATGAGTTTCAACATTTTCAACTCAAGGAACTGAAATTAAGAGAAGAGACTCGGAAATTGTGTAAGATGCAGATGGCAATGGCGGTATTGGATAAGATATGCGTCGATATTCCCTGTCTATCTTTGTGTCTCTGACTTGACTGCTGCTAGCTCTGTAATCTATTCATTAGGTTTTTATTTTATACACATACTTTATTTTTGTATTAAAATAAATGATAAAAAAACCTAACGACCAAAAAGAATAAAGAAAATATCAGGGTGGCTAGCCGAATGGCACAATCGCTCACGAAACGCTCACGAAACGAAGCGCTAGTAGATATCTATCTCTATCGCGCTTGCGTATTGGCGCGACAGAGCCAGCGGCGTATCGCTTTCGTTTGGCGTCGGAGAAATGCCATTCGGCTACGGGGCCTGATAGTCTTTAATACAACCCGTATATACGTAATGCGCAGCACAGGCCTCTGAAGACCTGCAGGGCAATCATGGTCGCGCGATAAATGATAAAACATCGGGCCGTCCCTATCGTACTTACAAATAGTGCGATAGGGACAGCCTGATGTTTTATCATTTATCACGCGACCATAATTGTCTGCCTGGAGGTATCGGCCTTCACACACGACTTTGAATAATGTTTGCGAGGATAGGCAGGCTGATGATTTTTAATCTAAGTACTTATAGAAAAGTAACGCAAAATGAAGTGCAAAGTAATTTGAAATACACCTAGATAAACAATCAACTGAGTAAGAAACGTTATCTACATATTTAGGTAAATTTAAGTCACATGAGACATGAACAGAGAAGGAAAGCTAGATGACGTGTATTTTTCTCTGTCTTCTTGTATGCTACCCTTTTTACAGTTTTAATTTCTCAAAGGAGGTCAGTAGTTGACTACAAACTCAAAATAACACTCTTGAAAAAAATTAAGGGTCACTGACCTTTCACAGTAAATTGAGGTAGTGTGAGTGAAGGGTGTTTGTGTGTGTAATGGGGTAATTTGACAGATTCTGAAAATTCTCCCTGCTCTACCCCCTCTTAAAAACTGCCTACTAAACACTCCCCGATGTATAGCTGCCAGCTGGATTTATGAAGGCGGGAGGTAAATGCCACAATATTTTCCGACAAATTATTAAAACTGGGGCCATGTGGCGCAAAACATACTCGTTTGCTTTATGCTTTATACCAGTTACCTTGTAAGTTTTGTTATAGCAATTCGCGCCTCGCCTCAGACGGTTGAAAAATGTCATATTAATTTAGGGATTAATGACATCAGCGTGAATATTTCGTAAAAATGACAAACTATTAGTATTTTCTGCTAAAACATACATCTAAATAGTTAGCTTGCAAGTATTTTAATGAGCAACGTCGACTCGCCTCGGCCATTGAAAACTGCTTACTAAACACTTCCCGATGTAGCTGGGACATTTATAAAGGCGGGATTTAATACCACGCCGGATTAATGACGTCAGCGTGATATTCAACCTTATTTGTTGCAAAAACTACATGTACTTATTTTCAGTTGAATCTTACATTTAGCTTTCACGCACTGTTGTGAGGAACATTACATCGACCGTGGAAACTGCCTACTAAACACTCCCCGATGTTATGGGACGTTGAAAAGGTGGGTAGTATTGACTTGGTAGGTAATCCAAGCGTGAGCTTAAATGTTTTTTCACATTGAAAATGGTAAACGCTAAATGTGCTTAGCTTTGACGTATTCTCTGGCATGGCCTTATTTCCACTTAACCGGATTATTTCGAATGCGATCCTTATGTACGAGAGCAAAAACGAACAAAGGGGATCGTTCAGGGACTAAGGTTGAGAAAAAGTCCGGGAATTTAATTGTAGTAGTGAAATGTAACGTAAATAAATAGAATGATCTGAAGGGATTCCTCTTAATCTATTTGCCAGCCCGTAATGAGGAAGCGTGTACTTACAAATTGAAAATTCGCAATCGAATCGAGATTGCAATTTAGGTGAGTGGTTGTAGCTTCGGGAGATGCGGTCTAAAGCAAAAACCATTTTATTGAATGAACGGGAAGCCGGCATTCTAACGGCTAGCCACAATAGGTACAATATGGATCGGTTAGCGTCGGTTATAATAAATGATTTTATTTTTATCATTCCGGACAATCGATCCGACCCTCGCCGCGCCGGTGAATAAAAGATGAGCTTGCAAATGTGATAATCCGATGGATGCCGGCCTGATTTCACTGGACAAAATAGATGCTCCCTTGAAACTGATTTTTGCGTTTCGCACTTATTTGAAAGGGACTTTTACATTTATAAATCTTTGTAACTTTTTGTTTTTTCGGTCATCAGTTATTTTGCAAAAAGTTAATGACGGATTTGTATTTTATTGAAAGATTTCTGAAAATGTTGTGTTTCACTCGATGGCAAAATTTGTTTAACTCACATGCCTTGAACCCCTCACAACGCTCTAGATTCCAGTTTATAAACAACTCGCTACACTCGCGCTTGAATTTTGGAATCTTTCGCTTGCTCGGGTATCAATATTGACACGTGTGGTTAAATAACCACTTTGGGCCCTTGTAAAACAATAACTATTGTAGGGTATAGCAGTAATTGTGTGAAACAGTCTTGTCGAATTATAATAGGTACCACGTGTACAAGTAGCTTGAAGAGATGATTCAATTACGACTGAAATCAATTAAATGGAGAACTCGGCTTCGGTTCGGCACCAAGATCTAAATAAATGGAAACGAATACCTACAGTATATACCTATAGGTATATATTTTCCATTATTATGATCTTACTTACCTATGCTATTGCGAATTAATGATATTGGAATTCAAACCACAAAACAAACAAGTGAAACAAGGAAAGGGTAATTTTGAATCGACAATAAAACAGTTTTACTGCACTGGTTTGATAGAAGGGTGTTTTTAATATCTGTACCCGGCTATTAGTTACACTGACCAGATAAAACACAACACAATGCAATACAAATTTGCAACATTTATAAACTGAGCTAATCAAATTTTATAAATAAGAGCTCCTTAATTAGTGCTACTTAATTTGTCTTATTTAAGCCTTACCTTAAGATAAAAAAAACCGGCCAAGAGCGTGTCGGGCCACGCTCAGTGTAGGGTTCCGTAGTTTTCAGTATTTTTCTCAAAAACTACTGAACCTATCAAGTTCAAAACAATTTTCCTAGAAAGTCTTTATAAAGTTCTACTTTTGTGATTTTTTTCATATTTTTTAAACATATGGTTCAAAAGTTAGAGGGGGGGGACGCACTTTTTTTTTCCTTTAGGAGCGATTATTTCCGAAAATATTAATATTATCAAAAAACGATCTTAGTAAACCCTTATTCATTTTTAAATACCTATCCAACAATATATCACATGTTGGGGTTGGAATGAAAAAAATATCAGACCCCACTTTACATGTAGGGGGGTACCCTAATAAAACATTTTTTCCATTTTTTATTTTTGCACTTTGTTGGCGTGATTGATATACATATTGGTACCAAATTTCAGCTTTCTAGTGCTAACGGTTACTGAGATTATCCGCGGACGGACGGACGGACGGACGGACGGACGGACGGACAGACAGACATGGCGAAACTATAAGGGTTCCTAGTTGACTACGGAACCCTAAAAAAGATGCTCTCACTGAAACAGGGACTTTCCTTTCTACAGGGTGTCCGGTGGCAGATTTCTATTTTCAAAGTCAATTGTAAAATTAAAAAAAAAAACTTTGCTGAACATTGCTGAATATTGCGGGTTTTGTTTTCAACATGTCAAAAAAACACCGTTCTTATGCAATTGAAGCGTTCTTTATAAGTTAATGATTCGTTAGTTATTTCACGCCGACAATTTTGTTTACATTTCAATATTCGTCGTGTAAGTGACGAGGCCCATTTTTAACCCCCGACGCAAAAACGACGGGGTGTTATAAGTTTGACGTGTCTGTCTGTGTGTCTGTCCATCTGTCTGTCTGACTGTCCGTCTGTTTGTCTGTCTGTCTGTGTGTGTGTCTGTCTGTGGCATCGTAGCTCCCGAACGGATGAACCTATTCAGATTTAGTTTTTTTTTGTTTGAAAGTTGAGTTAGTCGGGAGTGTTCTTAGCCATGTTTCATGAATATCGGTCCACTAAGACGGGGGTTTTTTCAAAATTTTAATTTTGTGGTTATTAAATAACTAAATCCGCATTTGTTATCTATGTTTTCAGATATTAATAAAGTTTTTTGCTTAAACCGTTATTTTTTTATTTCAAGTTAAAAATAGAAATCTGCCACCAGACACCCTGTATTAACTCTTGTTAAGAAGCGCTTTCAAAAAATCTGCTTGCTCGCATTTCGACGCCGGCGGGGCTGGCGTGCGCCTGTGTGCAGACGCACACTATAACCAGAAGCATAACATAACACTATAAGCATAAGCATAATAAATAATAATAATAATAATAATAAGCCCCCAGGGCAGCTTGTGGCGAGCTGAATGGGAAGTGGCGTCCCTTGGGTCCCATGCCCCCGAGAGTCGGTCAGGCCCCTCCCTCCGGCTTGCCTTTACTGGCCGGCCGGAGTGAACACTGAGCAGGGGCCGCAGGATTCTCACCTCTGGCTTGCCTTAACCGGCCGTCCAGAGTGGGGTGCCAGAGCTATATGCTCGCAGGGTGGAAGTGAAATATGCATAAGACGCGAGTTGGCACAGTGGCTGTTTCGTACAGACTGGGTAGAAAGCGGCGCACACCTCTCCACACCCTGAGCCGCTCACGCTATGTTGTCCCCTTGTCGCTCCGTGCGAGCGGCCGTTTTCGGGGACCCATATAGTGAGTTGGCGAGTCACCGCCTGCCTATTTTTTCGTGTTTTTAAAACATATGATCAAGGCAGGTGCCATAGACCTTTTCATAGACCGGTCACCAGCACACTAACATTTCAACCCAATAGCCCAGTATAATTTGTTTCTTTACATTGCAATAGTTTTACACTAACCGGGGCTTGTCCTTGGGTGCATTCTATAGTGCGGACAGGGACAATCGCCGGCTAGTGTCACATTACTTTAAATTAAACTGTCTTAAAGGGCCTCTGCGCTGTTGGCTTCGGCCCCACGCACGCCTCCCAAAAGTCCGGGACCCCATGGTCCCGAGAACTGGAAAAGACAAACAAATAATAATAATAATAACGATTGTAGCCTGTGGTACAGACATAGCGTGCGATCCTCTTCGAACCAACCTTACGTGCGGCTAGAGCGAAAGGGATAGCATTCATGGTCGGTACCGCCACGCCGTCAGTAGCGTTGCGGACTAACCATTATTGATACTTGCGTAAAAACACCACCATATATATTACATATTTGCATACATGATTTCGTGCATAAATACTTGACCTTTTAGTTTAATTATTAAACTTATCACAGTTTTTTCTATTAAAACGTGTGTAGCCTTGGAAGAAATAAATTAAAAAACTTTTATAATATAATAAATTGTGTATATAGTATTGTCTTCTGTCACCGCGATAGTTACTCATGAAATAAATTTATGGAATCAGATTATATCGCGTATAATGAATATAATCCGTTTTCTTAGTTTTATTTAATTTTGTATATTATAATTATGTTTTCTAGGTTCTTTTCGGTGAAGTAAAACATCGTGAGGAAACCGGACTAATTGCAATAAGGTCTAGTTTACCCTTTGGGTTGAAAGGTCAGATGGCAGTCGCTTTCGTAAAAACTAGTGCCTACGCCAAATCTTGGGATTAGTTGTCAAAGCGGACCGCAGGCTCCCATGAGCCGTGGCAAATGCCGGGATAACGCAAGGAAGATGATGATGTGTTCTAGGTACATATATATAATGGAACTAAGATCGGTTTTCTTTAATTTTAAGTAGATTTTTTTTTATATTTAAAATGTGTTTTTAGGGTTTCGTAGTTAACTAGGAACCCTTATAGTTTCGCCATGTCTGTCTGTCTGTCCCTCCGTCCGTCCGCAGATAATCTCCGTGACCGTTAGAACTAGAGAGCTGAAATTTGGTACCAATATGTATATCAGTCACGCCGACAAAGTGCAAAAATAAAAAGTGGAAAAAATGTTTTATTAGGGTACCCCCCTACACGTAAAGTAGGGAGTGTTTTGTTTTTTTTTCATTTCAACCCTAACGTGTGATTTATTGTTGGATAGGTATTTAACAATGAATTACTGAAATCGTTTTTTGATAATATTAATATTTTCGGGAATAATCGCTCCTAAAGGAAAAAAAAGTGTGTCCCCCCCCCCTCTAACTTTTTAACCATATATTTAAAAAATCACAAAAGTAGAACTTTATAAACTTTCTAGGAAAACTGTTTTGAACTTGATAGGTTCTGTAGTTTTTGAAAAATATGGAAAACTACGGAACCCTAAACTGAGCGTGGGCCGACACGCTCTCGGCCGGTTTTTAAATATTATGTTGTTTTAATTGCATGAAGCACAGGAAGGTCCACATCTATGTATTAGTTTTTTGTAAGGAAATACAACTCTACGCTACGCCTACCTGCTTTAATTGACTGGTGACACACTGAGACAGTGGATGCGCCAGAGTATAAAAGAGTGATTACCATCTCTTGTCAAAGATCTTGTTGAGACGAATCAAACGAACCCAAACACGAAATGGTTTCAAGACCTGGTCCTGGAATACTCTTGACTACCTTCCAGCTTCATCATCAGATCCTGGGTACCATCTCTTGTCAAAGATCTTGTTGAGACGAATCAAACGAGCCCAAACACAGAAGAGTTTCAAGACCTGGTTGTTGAATACTCTTGACTACCTTCCGGTTTCACCATCAGATCCTGGGTACCATCTCTTGTCAAAGATCTTGTTGAGACGAACCAAACGAGCCCAAACACGGAGTGGTTTCAAGACCTGGTTGATGAATTCTCTTGACTACCTTCCAGCTTCATCATCAGATCCTGGGTATCATCTCTTGTCAAAGATCTTGTTGAGACGAACCAAACGAGCCCAAACACGGAGTGGTTTCAAGACCTGGTTGATGAATTCTCTTGACTACCTTCCAGCTTTATCATCAGATCCTGGGTACCATCTCTTGTCAAAGATCTTGTTGAGACGAACCAAACGAGCCCAAACACGGAGTGGTTTCAAGACCTGGTTGATGAATTCTGTTGACTACCTTCCGGCTTCATCATCAGATCCTGGGTACCATCACCTCTTGTCAAAGATCTTGTTGAGGCAAATCAAACGAGCCCAAACACGAAATGGTTTCAAGACCTGGTTGATGAGAACTCATGACTACCTTCCGGCTTCATCATCAGATCCTGGGTACCATCACCTCTTATCAAAGATCTTGTTGAGGCAAATCAAACGAGCCCAAACACGAAATGGTTTCAAGATCTAGTTGATGAGAACTCATGACTACCATCTGACTTCATCATCAGATCCTGAGTACCATCTATTGTCAAAGATTGTTGAGACGAGTCAGTAACCTAAAATGATATTCAATAATAAATAATACTTACTAAAAATATTAGTCAAGTTAATTAGCTAGTTATCAAAGTCGTCAACCCAAGGATCAAAGTTTTCGGTCGCAGTATACATGCAACAGTACAGCCAAACACGCACACAAGTGCGGTTTTGGACACGGCGGGTGCCGCACACAATGACAAAATAACTTCGCGATCGTGGAGCCGCGTGCGGAGCAGATTAGCAAACGTCCTGCCTCTACAAGCTCTGCCGCGGTACTGACATCGCAAGCGCGCGTAACCGGTAATAAGGAGGCATTTTTAAAAAATCGTCAAAAATATTAAATTCCAATTAATAGAAAACTTTTGCATGAAATCTGTTTAAGTAAGCGTTGCAGATTATTTTTATATTAAAACTACTTGAAAAACACGTAAGTTTTCGAAGAAATTGACACTTATTCTGAGGTGATTTCTGAAACAAATTGGATTCATCATATCCTCATTTACTCTATTCTAAAGCCTTATAACAAAGAAGTAGTCTCAGAAGATTGTAGTACAGGATATACATAATACAAATTTACCACTTGAAGCATTCAAAACTATCCAAATTTTACAAATTAGACGGACTAAGTCAGCACTTTTCGCGGGTTTTCCTAAACATGCACCAGAAAAAAAATCATAATTAATTAAGTGAGTTAGTTTTTAAAAATCCAGTCTCACAACATGTAAGTTAAGAAGATGTCCTAATCGAATCCTGAACTTAATAAGTCTTTTAGATGACGGAAAGTGTAGCATTTTGCCGACTAAAACTATCAATTTTACATTATTACGACGTTTTCGTTGAATGCCCTCTTAAGAGTAAAGTGCACAATTTCATCCGAAAATATTTTCAATTCTATATTGCTTGACCTTTCTTGCCAAAGCGCTCTTAAAAACTTAGTTGTATTGTTATATCTAAGAGCACTACAAATCCTTATCGAACTTGTACGATAGACCAAACAGAATTGAAACACCGAGTTATCGATAGCTATACTAAGACCACCAAACTCTACGCTAAGCTATTTGCAATATTATTGAATCACGGGTTTCCTTGGAAACATGCCGCTATAATGGAAGTGCTTTCATGTCCTCTAAACTTGTTACGATCTAGGACATGAGCCATATTATTTGGAGCTCCTTATGTATCTACGATATTTCGGTTAAATTAGCTACTTGTGAAAATAAGTACGATTCGTAATATATACATATTTATGTATAACAACAAAAATTGCACGAATAGAAATTATGAAATACTACTACTACAACTAAAACTAACTAAACCAACCGTCTAAGCCTCGGCCCCTAGCAAGATGCCCATCAGTATCACGCAGGCAGCGTTACCGCGCTGTATTGTGATAACTTGATAACAATCCTTTTTTGAGGAAGCTGCCGACGCTATTCAATGTGAGCAAGATTCGATAAGAACATTTCTATTTTTGTACTGACTGTGAAGACGGTACCTTGTTAGTTACAAATTACATAAGGTAATCCTACAGCTCTGCAGAGCGCCCGCCCGTATTTGAAACTTTGAGCAGTACATCGTAAAAGTTTAACGTACACTTACACGTGGCTAAATAAAACGAGTTTCTGTTTCAATGCGGTAAAGAAAACGCTAAGCGATCGCTCCAGAGTAACACTTTGTCTGACAACGAGGTATCGATCCTGTCCTGGCAATATCCCAATGGAATTAGTTTACGCTTCGATGAAATAGGTGTAAAACCATGACCTGATTTATGATATGCGCGACCTCTCACCTCGGCGACAATATTTATTCCTAGCCCACGTGCCAATGTTGACGTGTACAACAATAGTTCAGTATAACAGGTACTTAAGCATTGTGACGCGACGTGCGATGTAACGCTGTAAGCGGCCGATGGCGTTTATTTTACAGGAAGCATATCACCCAAGCAAAAAAAAACAAAGCGTTTCTGTAAGGGCTTACTAGGCTATATTCCAATGGCACGTCTATTCCGATGAAAAAGAAGGCGAGAAACTATGATCTGTTTTATGATACAGGCGATGTCTGACGCCAGAGTCAATATTTACAGGAAGTTCGGACGTTGACTTATGAAGATTATCACAACTTTACGTACGTACAACAGTACAAAAAAACAAAAAGGTAATCACGGTCTATATCCCGGTCAATACAAGTCTAACAACAGTACTTCTTTAAAGTAGGAATTGTGATTGTGACGCGGCGTAAGTTGTGACGCTGAAAGCGGCTGCTGGCGTTTACAGAAGACCATAGCGTAAAGAAAATGTAAAGCGTTTGTTTCAGAACAACACTTTGTTCAGGCAACGAGCTATCGATCCTGTCAAGGGCTTACTCGGCGTTATCCCAATCCCATTACGCCTCGATGAGATCGAAAGCGTATATTCCGGGCCTGTAAGTAATATAAGCTACTGTTCATATTTGTTCCTCGTAGGATACAAAATATGATGTGCCCAGTGTGCCCACGCGAGGTCAGATGTGTTTGTTATATTGGGTGTAGATAGAATATGTAAGCATATAATTTTTCCTAATATAATTGTGTTAAGTCAGGTTTAGTCTAGAGAAACTGTTTCAATTAATTGTTATACTTTTTACAGTCAGCAAATCAATTAGTTTTGCACAGCTGAAAACAACCCTGTACCTATGTTTTAATTGTAAGGGTGCTAAGTCACTACTACCTACAACGTTAACATTATTATTTTACATTTAAGTAAGTACTATTTAAATAACTACATTTAATAAAATAAAAATTATAACTATAAACTTTGCAGAAACCAGTGGGCGATTTTGTATCCATGATTTATGTTCTATTCATTGATTGTACGAGTACTCGTACTGTTACTATAATTTAATGTAAAGTGAAGTTAACAGTAGTTAAATTATAAATGACAAAGGTTACATTATCGGAACAAAGTTCTCTTTTGCCATTTATCCAATTTTAATATGAACAGTCGACTGAATCGTTTATATTATACAATTATTTTTGTTTGATGCACGTGCTGAAATACGGTAAGTATGTGAAAGCAGCATTTATGAAACAAATTAACATTTAATTCACGTCGTTCTCACAGAACATTTGCAACATTTCCTCTGCAAATTAAAGCTGCAAGCTGAATTAAAAAATCGCTACAATAAAAACAGCCATCCATACTAATATTATAAATGGGAAAGTGTGTGTGTCTGTTTGTTTGTCCGTCTTTCACGGCAAAACGGAGCGACGATCTGACGTAATTTTTTTATGTGGAGATAGGTGAAGGGATGGAGAGTGACATAGGCTACTTTTCGTCTCTTTCTAACGTACCTAAAAGAGGGGGTTGACGTTTGTATGGAGCATTCCGAAATTTTCGTGAATTTAACTCGAGCGAAGCCGCGGGCAATAGCTATAGTTATTTCATAAAGTTTATTAATTTTAATTGTAGAAAATGATAAAAAGACAAATATGCATTTATTTACAACTATTAATATAACAATAAATATAAATATACACTACAAAAAATAAAATTAATGGTAAAACTAAATATAAAAAATGTCACCTAGAGAACCGACCTCTGGATTGAACCCGGGATGCTGGCGTCGTTGCCCCTTTGCACCGCTAAACTTATTTGTGACTTATTTGTAATAAAGTGACAATATACACCGTGTTGTCTTATTTTCGTTAAATTTAAAGGAAGATACAATTCTGAAAGAAACTACTATTCACTTTCTCAATATGGTGAATATCCTTTTCCGTGACGTCTATCGAGTAAATGTCTATATCGAGTAAACAATACAAGACAATGAGGAGGCACACTCAAAGCTTATGACAGATGGCGCCACCGTATTAGCCTCTTTCTCTCTCTCACATATGAATGACAGTGACATGCCTAGGCACTTGCACAGGCGCCACCTGGCGGGATAGAATGTCAGTGTGCCTCCTCATTTGTTCAATCTAATTCTAAACACACATGTATCAAATCAAGCTTAACCTTAAATTATCCGCAAATGGCTAGGCTACGACCTCCGGCAGATGACGCCGTCCCGTTCAAAATAGGCACTACTAAATTCAGCTTTCATTTTCCATTTTCAAACTGTAATATAGGGCTTTAAAAAGTCGCTTTAGGGCTTCTGCAGCTTGTGACAGCGTAATTCGGAACTTTCAAATAAGTCCAGCATTATGCAACTGAAATATATTTCAATAAATTATAACAGACTGTAAAACTAACAGCTGCCGAGTCGTTAAGTATAAAACTATTGTTAGCGAAGAGTGGCAAAGTGTTTTTAAAGCTCGAGTTTGCCGATAGAGCTTCGGAACAGTTTCAAACACGCCGAGAGATATTTGAGTTAAAAAAACTTACGTTTAAGAAGAACGTCTGATTCTTGTTCTTGATATAAGACGAATATAAAGTCTACGATTAAGTTGCAATTTAAGGGGCCCATTCACTATCAGTAGGTATGCCGTACGGCAACGACTTGTCATCAGTTACTCGGTGCTATCACTTTTTACAGGCTTGTATTTAAATTGCAATGTAGGTACTGAGTATTAATAAAAATATGCTTCTTCGCTTGTGCTTGTGTGTACAGGCGTTAAGTAATAACTTATTATTAATCTGTGGTACAGGTCAAACATTTTTGATCAACTTTTCGTATTCCGATGAAAATGTAAATTTAAATTAAATTTTGAATTTGTAATAAAAAGCTATATGATGACGTGAAAGGTCGTGATGGAGTAGTCTTATGATAGAGACTATAAAAAAGTACGTAAATTAATTTTATGACACATTTTACCCGTGGAAAAAAAAATACAGACAGCTTATACCAAAAATGTTTTTGCTTATAAACTTATTACTGACAATCCGTTACCGCCCGTCGAACTGACAGTCAGTAGGCTCCTTTATGGAATAATCGTTATAAAGCCACCCACCTCCGGGATTTAGTAAACGGATTGAGTTTGGCAAAGCGTCACCCAACCCAGTTAATTACACATAGGATCGATGGGTTCCTTGTTGACTAATGTATGGATATCCTTAAACAGCAGACGTCCTACATATTTGTTGGCTGATGGAGCTCCTTGCTCAGACTCCGCATTAAGGATCGTTGATTTAGTATTTTTTTAGCAAATAATATGGTCAGATATCACAAGTTTTTGCTGTTTTGGTACACGTTCCTCGATAGCGATCACTTTAAGTTCCAAATGGTTACTAGTAGTAGAACTAAAAATTGCATACATGTTTCATGACGTGAAGGTATTTTCACGGCAGTCACTACTTATAGGCTTTTGTATACTCATCCAACGGTAAGTCATAGTTTGTATCTACTCCCTTTTTTGCGTTGGGACGGTATCACCAGTTGCTTATAAAAACCGCAAGAAAATAGGCAAGGCGACGATAGCGCGTGAGCTCTAGCACTATTTGGCAACCATTAGGTATTTCTGGGTTACAGCAGGCTGATTTAGTATACCTAGCTGTCCTCAGAACTGTAGGTATTTTTAAGTTACTTTTCGTGAACATGAACATGTAATAAAACTATGGAAACGGATTAAATCGCGTATAATGAATTTAAAATACATCCCGACGTTTCGAACTCTTTACAGCGTTCGTGGTCAACGGGTGACTGAGGAAAAATTTAAATGTGCAAAAGCTACCCACATACACCACCACCACCGAACCCTGTAAAGACCACGAACGCTGTAAAGAGTTCGAAACGTCGGGATGTATTTTAAATTCATTATACGCGATTTAATCTGTTTCCATAGTTTTATTTCATGAGTAACTATCGCGGTAACCGAAGACAATATTATGAACATGTAACTTTAAACAGTGTTTCGCCACAGTTATAATAAAGACTATCGTTGGTTATATGGTTTCGCTTTAATAATTTATCAACTTGGTCGGGCGCGCTGCTGTGTGTTAGGCGCCAAATTTAATGGTGCATAACGTCATAAATCGTCCATCTATTCGGTATATATACTATCGATGCTGACTGTATATAAGTGATCTATGGCTGACGAATAACATTTTCGACCATGTGATACCGCTGTGGCAGTGATTAGGGAAATTGGGAACTGATAACTTTAAGCCGATAGGAAATTACAACGGAAACACGAACGATCGTGCGATCAAACTTAGGTGCTAAGAATAAGGGCCCATTTAGACGGTACGAGAACTCGCATACGAGTTTTATTACATTGCGGTATTTGATGGCTGTGCAAAATTGTATGTAACCTCAACAGCGCGCAATGTAACTAAAATCGTATGCGAGTTCGCACGCCGTCTAAATCAGGCCTAAATTCGAATTGAGGGTAGCGCTTTGGACTTTGGTGGCATCGGTTCATATACTATCCATGCTGACTGTACGGTCAACCAATTTCAATCCTTGGCCACTCTAGAACCCTGTCTTATTGACACCTTGCTGTATTTGTCACAGAAGTCACTTCGACGTTTACTGTGAAAAGGTTGTACAGTGGCCTAGGATTCTGACTGTACATCTATGATCTATGGCTGGCGTATTACATTTCCGACCATGTGAAACCACTGCATTATTAAGTACCTTTAAGGAAATTGACATAACTTTATATACTCATAGGAAGTTACAAACGAAGGAAACACGAACGATCGTGCATTCAAATTTAACTTAGGCACTAAGAATAAATTCGAATCTAATTAGGAATTCAATCATTATAACTTTCAATAGCGTGGGACTTCATAGAATTTGATTTACAACTAAATTGGAAAACTCGCCCCGATTAATGCAATTTTGTTTAAATTCTTATTCAGATAAACATTAAGTTATGAATGTTATGATTTGACTTGCCCGATTTGAGTTTTCCTTAATATCGTTCTTACGTAACTTTTAATTAAAGCCTTTTATGCTTGTTTCCGCTTGATTTAAATTGAGGTAATAATACGCCGAATAGAATAGTTAATTATTAGTTTTAATGCAAATTAAAAGTTAACAACAATGACAAAAGCAATTTTCGATTTCGCATTGACAGTAGCGACACTAGTGACAGGATTGATGAACTAAGTGACGGGTGTTCGTTCGGAAACTATAATTATGTTTACATATCTTCAACATCCTCCCTTAAACATAATCCCATCCTTGAAGAACAGTAGGTTAGTTTTGTGTGCGACGTCGCTTTGGTCAGAGCGTCAGCAACCATCTGGTCTGTCTGCACGTAGCGCACCTCAATAGCTCGTTCGAGTATCTTATCGCGGACGAAATGGTGCCTCACATCTATGTGCTTCGTCCTTGAGTGATATCCATCAGTACCTGAAAGTTTTATGGAGCTCTGATTATCGCTATAAATTATTAAGGGCTCATCCTTCAGTTGCGGCCACAAACTTTCTTGAAATTGTTTAAGCCACATTGCCTCCTGTACACACGACGATAGAGACATGTACTCGGCTTCAGTTGTAGAGAGCGCCACAGTAGGCTGACGCCTAGAATTCCAGCTGATTGTTCCTCCCTGGAACAGAAATGCATAGCCAGTACAGGAACGCCTGTCGTCTCCGGAACTCGCCCAGTCGGAATCGCAGTATCCATGAGCCATGACTTCTTCACAATTTTGCTTATAGCTAAGCTTGTAATCGAGACTTCCTTTTAAATAGCGCATAACACGCTTCAGCGCAACCCAGTGCTGCATCTCTGGTTTTTTGTTATACTTGCTCAACATATTTACAACAAAACTTATGTCCGGTCTAGTAATTTGTGATATGTACAACAAACAACCAATTATCTCCTGATATGGCACATTATCTAAAATTTCGGCATTTTCTGAAGTTCCAGTTAGCTTAGTATTCAAATCCATTGGTGTTTGTACACTTTTGCAATCAGACATGCCAAATTTGTTTAACACTTCTTGTATATATTTTCTCTGGTCTAAGTACAAGATACCTTTGGCCCTATCTCTCTCCACATGAATGCCAAGACAATAGTTAATATCACCTAAGTCTTTAATTTTAAATTTCTTATGTAGTTCCTCCTTAAAATAGCGCTTTGTCTCCTGATTATTGGTAAATAACACAAGGTCATCAACATAAATAGCCAGGAAAAACATGTTACTGCTATCTACTATCTTATAATAAATGCAGGGATCTAACTTTGAACGAGATAGTCCCATTTCTCTCAACGTTGTATCAATCTTCTTGTTCCACTGTCGGCTAGCCTGCTTTAAGCCGTACAGTGATTTATTTAACCGGCATACTTTCTCACTATTGTCACCATACATCTGCGGTAGCTTCATATAGATCTCCTCCTCTATGTCGCCTTGGAGAAAGGCTGACACCGCATCCATCTGACATATATCTAGGTCATATTTAACTGCTAATGCAAACAAATATCTTAAAGAAGCGTACCTGACAACTGGTGAGTATACTTCTGTGTAGTCTATGCCTGGTTTTTGAGAACATCCTTTCACAACAAGCCGTGCCTTGTACTTCACTATTGCTCCATTTTCATCCGTCTTGGTTTTAAAGACCCACTTACATGGTATCGGACGCTTGCCTGGCGGTAGAGTAGTAATTTCCCATGTATTATTCTCTATTAAGGACCGATACTCCTCATCCATAGCGTCTTTCCAGTGTTGAGCATTAGCGCTTGCCAAAGCTTCTTCGACAGTCAGCGGATCTGAAATCTGAACACACATGAAATTATTACCTTGAGCAAAATGTTTCTGATGAGACCTCAAAGTAATGTGCCTTTCAAAGCTATCATTGCTGTCACTACCGCTGGGATAATATGTCTCATCATTAGTATTCACCAATACACAGCTGTCAAAGGATGCTTCTGAATCTGATGTAGCTTCATTCTCATCAATATTTGTTGTCTCTCCACTTTCCTGTGCCTGTTCAACTGAACTAAGAGAGACTGTGGCCATTTGTGACCCTGAAATGGGGTCCTGTGACCCTGAAATAGGCTCCTCTGTCATATTTTTAGTATTCTTACTATTCTCAATAAATATAACATCCCTACTAATCACTGTCTTTCCATTTGTAGGATTTAGCAACCTGTAGCCCTTTGTGTTCTCACAGTAGCCTACAAAAATTAATTCTTGTGATTTGCGGTCCCATTTTAGGCGTTTTTCTTTTGGAATGTGTACCATAGCCTTAGTACCAAATATCTTAAGGTGTGAAATGTTAGGTTTCTTACCTGTCCATTTCTCGTATGGTGTTACCTCATCCAAAACTCGTGACGGTGATCTGTTGATGACATAAGCAGCACAGGCAACTGCTTCAGCCCACAGATTTTTTTTTAGCTTTGCCTCAAAAAGCATGCATCTTGCACGCTCCACCAGACTTCTCATCATCCTCTCCGCAAGGCCGTTCTGCTCATGAGTGTACGGTGCACTGGTCTGGTGTCTGATGCCGGAAGCTGCTAGAAAATCAGAAAAATCTTTATTACAATATTCTGTCCCTCTGTCACTTCTAAGTATCTTTATCTTTTTTCCTAACTCATTTTCTACTTCCTCTTTAAAAGTCTTGAAAATTGTTGTGATATCCATTTTGTTCTTAAGGAAATATACATACACTTTGCGGGAATAGTCATCTATGAAAGTTATGAAATATCGAGCACCACCAGCTGATGGTACCTCCATCGGACCACATAGATCTGAATGAACTATTTCTAGTAATGTAGTTGCTCTAGAACCAGAACGCGGAAATGGTAATCTTGTTTGTTTCGCTTCACAACAGGGTTTGCATACAGTATCACTCTGCTTGTTGGTGATATCTATGCCTTCAGCACATACCTCTAACTTCTTCACATCAGCCATGTTTAAATGTGCCATTCTCTTGTGCCAGGTAACTATATCTGCCTTCTTTTCACAAATTGCCGCAAATGCACTGACCCCTACTACATTGAGCCTATACAAATCATTGATTGCTTGTGCAGTTGCTATGAGATTCTCTTTGGCATCATAAATACAACAGCCTTGTCGTTTATTGAATGTTACCGTATAGTCACTTTTTGCTAATTGGCTGACTGATAGCAGATTTGCACCTAACTCAGGAATAAATAAAACTTTTCTCACCTGGATAGGACAACCATCTTTACATGAGCCTGTTTGAATGTTTACATTACCCATTTTCTCAACTATGACATAATCCTTGTTTGCCACCATTATCTTGTCAACCGGAGGTGGTTTGAAGTCATACATCCAGTCTGAACGCCTTGTCATGTGCATTGTCGCAGCAGAATCAACATACCAATCATCCTTGTTTATTGAAGGACTGCAAGCTGAAAAAACTGCTGAAAAACCATGTTGAACATTGTTCGGCTTCTTCGCTGTACATTGATTCTTGAAATGTCCATACCGATTACAGTTGAAACAACGCGGACCTTTTCCTTTGGGTTTTGTATTTTGATTTTGATAAGAAGTACTCTTCCCTTTAGCCAAGAACGCAGACGACTCCGAACCTTTGACTTCTTGCAAAAGTTTAGTCTTGACAAAATCTGATGATATCTTGACGCCGGAACTTTCCAGACCCATGATCATTGGTTTGTAATTATCGGGTAAACCTGCCAGCATGAGTGTGCCTAGCCACTCGTCTTCTACTTTGAAGTCTATATTTCTTAATTTGTATGCAGTGCCCATAATCTTATTCACATAATCTTCGATACTTGAACAATTATCAAGCGATGTGTTGATTAAATCACGTAACAATCCCACTTTTCTTGACAACCCGGAGTCCTCAAATGCTTTTTGCAAGCTAAACCACACATCTTTAGCTGATTTTGCCGTTTCAATGTGAACATAGTTGATTGGCTCCACTAATAAAATTATCTTGGACTTGGCTTTGATGTCTTTCTTGGAATCCACTGGATTTCCCGGATCAACACATTCCCATAAATCCTCGTGCTCCAAATACGATTTGACGGCGAACCTCCACGTCGAGTAGTTTTCTCGACCGGCTAATTTCTCAATTTGCAAGTTAGACGTAGCCATTGTTCCCGGTACAAATTATTCCACGTATTTCTAGTTGTACTGACTTTTTTACGAAACTCAGATAATTAACCTCAGTTCTATATTGCGTTTATGGGACGGCCCATAACCTGAGGAAATAATACGCCGAATAGAATAGTTAATTATTAGTTTTAATGCAAATTAAAAGTTAACAACAATGACAAAAGCAATTTTCGATTTCGCATTGACAGTAGCGACACTAGTGACAGGATTGATGAACTAAGTGACGGGTGTTCGTTCGGAAACTATAATTATGTTTACATATCTTCAACACATCGTAACTTTTCCAGCAATTTTGTTGCATTTTCGCGTTAAGAGAGTATATTTTTCCGAAGCCAGCTGAAATAGTTAATTAGGATTAATAACAGTAAAATGAGCCTTAATAGGCTACTTGACCCTTTTTTAAAGTCTGTCTTATATGAAATGATTAAGTAATGTCCAATTAACCGAAATAAAATATTACCATATTTTATTATGACTTAAAAACAGCAAAAAATATTTTTAAAGTATACACTTACGTAACTTACGGAAAGCAACACAGTCACGTTAATATACATTTAGATTATTCGAAAATACGTAGTCATCATACACTTTTAATACCCAAAATCTATAAATATTGTTTTTTTATGTCAAATACTACAGAACACATCATTTATTGTGCCAAATTCGATATGAGTCTAGTAGCCTATTGATCATCTAGGTAGAAAACACATGTAGGAATTCCTTTATTTATATCATGCTGCACCGAAATTGCTGGAAAAGTTACGATGTCTGATAATGAGTTATCAAGTCGTACTTTTTAGTGTTTGACCCACTTTTTGCCAGCGTAAGAAGTTTTAGGAGCGATTTGAAAACTTAACTCCAGAAAGCTGCGAAGACTAACAGATTTTACCGAAAACCACTCTCTCTAGCTTGCCTGCGTGTGTGTTCAATTCTGATACGTTTGTCTGTTACAGATATTACGAGTAAGTACTTACTTAGAAAATATCGATTAATACTCGTGAGCTAAATAATTACCTCCGACTTTAATAAAGCAAGATAACCTCTAATTTCATGTCATAAATCATGCATTAACTCGGGAAATTAACTCCACATTTTAATAGAGCATACATCCGTCAAGTCACGTCGGGGTAAGCCATTGCCTCATCCCCAAGTTAGGCGCTTCGTATAAGTTATTATACTATCGTCGTGTAGCGAGGGGGTTCAACATGTACGCAGCAGAAGTTACTAAGCAGGCGAGGTGTTCAAAAATACATCGTATTTTCTTATTCTCTTAAAGTCTTAATAATAAAGCCGCATCAAGAACTCGCCCGCTTAGCGACTTCTGTTGCTGACAGTATGGATACCAAAGTTGTACAAACAGCAGCAGAAGTTGCTGAGCAGACGAGGTTTTCAAAAATACATTGTATTCTCTTATTCTCTTAACAATAAAGCCGCATCTAGCTAATTTTGAAGAACTCGCACGCTTAGCGACTTCTGTTGCTGACAGTACGGATACCAAAGTTGTACAAACAGGAGCAGAAGTTGCTAAGCAGACGAGGTGTTTAAAAATACATTGTATTTCTCTTATTCTCTTAACTTAGCTGCATCAAGATAATTTTGCTACTCGCCCGCTTAGCGACTTCTGTTGCTGGCTGTACGGATACCAAAGTTGTGAATGAGAATTGGATAAGAAATAGTGTAAGTCCCTCCCGACATAGTCGAGATAATTCTTGTTGAGTTCATAAATATATGAGCAAATCCAAAGCTTCAAAAATAAATGCGCATAGAAAGGTACATTTTTATCTGAACAGATTAATCATTCATAAATATGTGCACAAATCATCTGTCATTAAACTGAGCAACTCTCACAAATATATGTAAGCATCTAAATACTCATAAATATATGACCTACAAAATTATTTAAGCCACTGAAAATACACAAATACCTACACACCAGTTTTTAGGGTTCCGTAGCCAAAATGGCAAAAACGGAACCCTTATAGTTTCGTCATGTCCGTCTGTCCGTCTGTCCGTCTGTCCGTCTGTCCGTCTGTCACAGCCGATTTACTCGGAAACTATAAGTACTACAGTGATGAAATTTGATGGGAATATATGTTGTATGAACCGCTACAAAATTATGACACTAAATAGTAAAAAAAAGAATTGGGGGTGGGGCCCCCCATACATGTAACTGAGGGATGAAAATTTTTTTTTCGATGTACATACCCGTGTGGGGTATCAATGGAAAGGTCTTTTAAAATGATATAAAGTTTTCTAAAAAACATTTTTCTTAAAGTGAACGGTTTTTGAGATATCAGCTCTCAAAGTCGTAAAAAGTATGTCCCCCCCCCTCTATTTTTATAACTACGGGGTATAAAATTCTAAAAAAAATAGAGGTGATGCATGCTAATTAACTCTTTCAACGATTTTTGGTTTGATCAAAGTATCTCTTATAGTTTTTGAGATAGGTTGATTTAACTGTAATTTTGGTTAAGTTATTGTGCTTACACTGAAAACGATGGCTGAACCTTATAAGATAGATCAAAAAATATACTACAGTATTGTACACCTTTAAAAATCCGCGATGATATAAAATCTTTATAATGTAGGTACTTTTTACGAGAAATATTAGCTTATTCAAGCAATACGCCATTAATCCTTATCCAGTAATTTCATATAATTCTAAGCATGTATTGCCCCAAAAATATCTGTACTAACGTTTTACAATTTTATGTAAAAAAAACATAAATATTCATAACAGACACCGTATTCTTAAAAAACAAATATAATATGCTAAACACTGCGTGCGTAGTCGAATGCACAAACGATCACGAAACGAAACGCTCGTAGATATCTATCTCTATCGCTTTTGCGCATTGGCGCGACAGAGCCAGACTACCTTTCGCGGCGGTTTCGCGTCGTAGAAATGCCATTCTGCATCGGGACCTGTTCTTATATGTAGCTTCATCCTTTATTGAATGAATGACCAGTTCCTCTCTTATTGATTAACCCGATGCGGTAGCAATTACTTAAGCCTTCATAAAATCCTGTCGCTCTCCGGATGATAAAATGAGAGGAACAACAATTTTTCGATGTCAACTGAAACGGCGTCCTTCGGCGTTCCCTATTACCTTTTTCTCCCATTCAGCCATTTTTTATCAAACCCGTGGAGAAATGTAATTTCGGTAATAAGTTACTCTAATCATTTGGTAGTCGAAGACGGCATATCACATTGATGGATCGTACCTTTCTTAAGAACGTCATCGTATTTGTTGAGAGGATTGATAAGTAGTTATGTATGCTTACAATATTTAAAACCCCCAATATGTATTCCTATGCCTAGACATAAGGTTATTAACATATAAATCTCAAGCCATTATATGCATTGGATTTTTTTATCTATTTAATATTTTCAAAAGCACCAAAAGGTACCTATGTAAGTATTGTTTTTGACAACTCTGATCACAATAAAAATCCTAGTGCAAATTGAAAAAGTATTTAGAATTATAGAGGAAAGTTTTTATTAAAGTAAAAATAGATAACAAATTAATTATGAATGGCCATTATTACTTACCTATTTAGGTGCAAAATAAATTTCAAAATCTTAATGAATGATCTCGACAGATAATGCTTCGAGCCAAAAATATAAAATAATGAGTTTGAAGTCTGTTGTAGCTTGATAATAATGGAATAATGTTGGAATTTAATATAAACTGGTAGCTTATTATATAATTAAATATACCTTGTTCAGAAACATTTAATATTTACAGTCAACTGATTCCAATTATCCACGATGTCTTACACTGATTGCTTCTTTACGCTGTTCTTATTGTTTATTCATCTAAATATATAAAACAAGAAACTGACTAACTGACTGACATATCAACGCACAGCAGAAACCGCTGGTCCTAGAGATTCCAAATTTGGCACGTAGGTTCATTATAAGGTGTAGAGGAGCACTAAGAAAGGATTTTTCAAAATTCATCTTCTAAGGGGGTGAAATGGGGGTCCAAAGTTTGTATGGGAACACAAGATTCGATTAGTACGAGGGGGAAGCCGCGGGAAAAAGTTAGTCATACCTACAAGTAGGTAGTTTCTTAGACGGTCAGTTAGTCAAAGTATTTTTTGACAATTTAACTCATGACTTAAATATTTTTTTTTTGCAAAAAAAAACATATTTGGCACAAGCTTTTATCGCCGACTGTACCTTTCATTCAACAGCCATCTGCTGCTCTCCGAGACGTTTCTAAAAACCCCTTACTCGATGGGGATACGACGTTTCATAAATACTTCCTATGATCACCTTTCTGCTCCATCATCAGATCAACTTTATGATACCATAATATTGCATTGTCACGTGATTTACATATGTGTGCAAAATGTCAGCTCAATCGGAAACCGGGAAATGGGTCAAATTTAGCTTCTACGTTTTGACGCACACTAACATACTAACAAGGCAAGTTGAATAAAAGCTTGTAATTAAATAAATCCGTTTGAGTTGATTTTGAGTTACTTTATTAAATCAACATAATGCCTATCGCGAAATTTTCTCGACAAAGATCGTCGTTACTAAATGAAATATTGGTTTAAGGGATTCGGCGCGATAATGCTAAAAATAGCTCGAAGGGAAACTCAGAAACTTGGAGGGAACGAAAACACTCTTCAGTCTACCTGGAAAGGTAAGGTGCCGTTTACATGAACTGCTAATAACTTTGAATAAACAATCGAATGAATCGAAGTGACAATCGACAAATAATGAAATGGACGAAGTCTGATCAAATAATGGAAAGCGGTTAGTTTTATGTGGGTGACCAGTGGCGTGGTCCAGTTCACGAAGCTGCAAGTTATAAATTATAGGTGGAGGTCGCTTTTAGTATGAACCGTTGAAAAAGGACTCCCGTCCATACTTAATCGATTACTGCATTATAGCAAAAAGTTGCCTTACGACCGTATTCGAAAAATGCTTCCAAGAGATCACTAGGTACTCAAAGCCCTCAAAACTGTTATTTTTGTTTGAAGGAACGTCACTTTTGACATCCACGCGTACCTTATTTTATGACAAATGTAAGGCACTGGTCCCATCGCGAGCTAGTAAGCTACGAGCTACCGGCTATAAAAACAGAAGATAAGCACTCCCGTGCAAATAAAAGAGACACGGCGACATTGATAGTTGACCGCAGGGCGAGTAACTATAAACATCGCCGTGTCTCTTTTATTTACACGGGAGTGATTATCTTTTGTTCGTTTTTATAGCCGATAGCTCATAGCTTACTAGCTCACGATGGGACCAGTGCCGGCAGTGCCTAAAAATCGGCGATATTTTATGATGTGGCCAACCACTTATTTCTTAAAATCAGCAATTATAAGTTCTACGAGATATGTTCATATATACCTACATATTAATCATATTATTATAAATAAGCTGATTATTTCTAGTTGCTAGTTGCTTCACGACTTAAAATGTTCAATTATTTAGAAGGCAGTTTTCCTACAAATTTCGTGTAGTGGAAATTTTGTTTTTATTTGCGAACTAAAGCGAAACATCATTAATATTAAAAACATTCCTTTAAAATTCTACCCTCTTCCTCTTAACCTATTCAACGTTCTTTTCAAATATTCCTTTGGTTGGGGCTTTGATAATTTAGGCAACACTTCCCGAACTGGGTAAACTGTTATGAGATTCATTTTTGTTATAAATATTTTTGAATTTGGTATTATTTTAATCACTAGTAAGATACCAATCAGTGCTTGATGAGAACAGCCGAAAACCGAACACGGTGGTGTGAAATTGGGGAGGCCTATGTCCAGCAGTGGCATGCCGTATAGGCTGATGATGATGAAATACTACTTAGGCTGATCACCAAGTAGTTGGGCAAATGAGCCTTCAGAGATAATATACATCAGAAAATTTTCGACAGGTATACCACGGTCGAGGTGGTGTAGACTCTTCAATGCACAATGCAGAGGCAATCGGCAAATCTCGACTGGGGGACAAATTGTAACTAATCAATTATTTCCATTATTACGCTATGGTGTTGAGTTCTACATGTATCCACTGAACACGCCTGTCATATATAACCGGTGGACACTCTATTTAATAATGCAAACATTGTAAAACATGGAAAAAATGGACCAGTTATATTTGGCCCCCCCGTCGAGTTTTGCCCCGTTGTACCTTAAAGTCAGCCGCGTATGGTGGAGACCCGGGTTCGATTTTCGGCTTTGCCACTGTTCGACTAAAGCGCTTTGTCTTTATCTATTTTAGTTCATAAGATATCTACTTTTTATTAGTTTATATGTAGTATCTATACTACGATACAACTCCTTAAAGTCCTTAATTAGTATATGAATGGCACTGGAACTTCAGCAGTTTCATGTGTTCTGTCTGTCCCTTTTGATAATACAGGCGTGGGTTTATGTAGGTACCTATGTGTTTATGTAATAATTGCAAAAATAGAACATTCAAAAGGAGTATCGATAAATTAACACACGAGGACACGAGATCTAAATTACCTATGTTTTAGAAATAGAAATATTTTTATTCATGGCAAAATAATACATAAAAGACACACACAAATACAGATCAACAACAGAGAATTATTTACACACATAATATCACAAAAGGTAAGTAAGTACACATAGTTGGGTCAAACAGATTTTAATGTATGGGTAATTGGTTATATCTCTCCTGTGGACATTACAAAAGTTAAGAAAATCTAGTGCTAATTTTTAGACGACATTCTAATGACGGGAAACATTTTTTTAGTTCTTGACACTCAAATAGGAAAAACGGGATACGAGTGTACCAGAGTCGTTAACTTTTATAATATTATCCACAGAAGTGACGTTTTTACTAAATCCTTTTGACCCAGTTGCCATGAATATGGTCCCGACTCAGCATGGTGTTAGCCTGGGTGGCCAACGCTGATCTTCCGTCAGGGCCATAACGAATGATACCACGGAAAGTATACACATTACAAAGGAAAATAAAATTTAGAATACGTTAACAAAATGCAACAGCATAAATAAATAAACATTTTTAAAACATACAAACATTTTCGCACTTGTATAGTAGATATACAAGTATTAGTATTACATAATAAAAGCCCTTTAAAGTTTCGACATAGTTACGTAATGTGCTACATTTGTCGTATTACTTCGCATTACCTTTCCGCGAATGTGTTGTCAATATTTTGCACTTGGCTTGGATCGTAAATATTCATTAAAGCCTTTGTGGTTATTTTATTAGGTACAATATTATGTGAGTTCTTTTTACATGCTCTCGAGTTTTATAAAACAAAAACACTTTTAAACCAAGTAAATATTACATTATATCCTGAGAATGGAACTTTTGAAAGTCTTAAATGTATATCATACCAAATATAAGAAATATTTAATAAAAACCAATAGAAGGCTACCATCAAGCTCTATTGTATAGAAATAGAACTACCCACGCAAACCCGAAATTGAGATGCCCCCGAGAATTGGAACGAATACGAAATAAGAATACCTATCTGAAAAGTTATATGGCATCTCATTACCAACTCCCCCTCCTGATATTTTGTTCAAATTACGATATAGGCAACAAGAACAAGAGGGAAACGGCATGCGAAAGTTTTTATACTTAATGACGACTGACTTTTAATCAGGAGGTCTCGGGTTTTAAATCCAGGGCCGTACCAATGAGTTTTTCGAAACATATACGAAATATAATTTTTAAGGAGCTGGCTAAACGTCTTATAGACGCGTCGGGTGACCGGAAGGCTGGGGCTTACCTTGCCCAGCGCATTGGCATTGCCGTTCAGCGCGGCAATGCTGCCAGCCTTCTGGGCACCCTACCAGTCAGCTCAGATTTAGACACAATTTTTTATTTGTAGGGTTTAATTTTATAGGTAGTTTTAGTTTAGTTATAGTTTTATTGGGTTGGTAAGAAAGTAATGAGCGAATCATAACCAATATTGTAATTTTTATTTAATTTATTATTTTAATCATTTATCAAAAATATAACGGCCTTCGTTATCTACTACTTGTCTCCATCGTTCTGGTAAAGAATGAATAGCATCGGCGAAGAAGTTCTTAGGTTTAGATTCAAAAAACTCAGCTATGTACTGTCGTAGATGGGCTTGATCATCGAACTTTTTTTTATTCAAGGCATTGCTTAGCGATCTGAACAATGCGTAATCCGTAGGTGCCAAGTCTGGAGAGTACAGTGGATGAGGTATCACTTTCCAACCTAGCTCCAATAGCTTTAGCCGAGTCACTTTTGCAATGTGTGGGCGAGCATTGTCGTGTAAGAAAAAAACTTTAGCATGCTATGGACGATTCTGACAGATTTTTTGGTTTAAATTTTCAAGCTGATTACAGTATACTGATGCGGTAACAGTCATTCCACTTGGTAGGAGTTCCCAGTGAATAATACCATGAATATCCCACCAAACGGACAGCATTACTTTTTTCGGGTGAGGCTCTGTTTTTGGTGCCTCTATTCCTTTTTCGTTTGGAGCTAGCCACTGACGTTTGCGTGTGTGATTTATATATAAGACCCATTTTTCATCTCCAGTGATAAGATGGTCCAACCAGTTGAATGTGCGGCGAAAAGACAGAAGTTGTATGCAGATATCGGCACGGCGGTTTAGTTGATCTCTATCAAGTTCGTGCGGTATCCAAACACTGTATTTGTAGTTTTTTCCCAACTCGTGTAAATGTGTTTCTATGGTGACATGAGAGCAGCCTAACTCGGTAGCAAGAGTACGACTCGTTAGCCTCGGATCTCCTTCAATTAAGGTTTTTAATTTGGCTACATCAATCTTCACCGGTCGACCAGACTTAGGTTGATCTGATAATGAAAAGTCGCCACTACGAAACCGCTGGAACCATCGTTTCGCCGTGGCCTCAGACACAACTTCAGGAGCAACACGCTGACATATATTACGCACTGCTTCGGCGGCTGAATGGCCAGACTGAAATTCATATAGTAAGCAATGCCTTACATGCACTTTTAATTCGTCCATTTTCTTCCTTATATTAGCTCGGCGACAGCTAGTGAATGACTGACGAGAATTTGATATTTAAAAGTTTAATTTAAAAATCGTTTTATCAACACCGATAGGTATAGGTATAGGGTATACACTATCTATAGATAGTGGCGATGGCGTTTGCTCACCACTCTCCGTAGCTCCGTATTTGCGCTGCAAAAGTGTTGCTTACATAGGTACACATGGACATCTGCAGTTGGCAGTACGAATATAAACTGAATAGGTTTATAGCAATGCAATAGCCAAACATTCTAAATCATCAAAAACTCATCCAACAAAACACGTTTTATCAAATGAAATTGCTCGAAATAAAGTAGCTTTTGCGCATCAGTCTAAGTAGCAGTTTCTGTAGACTTTGTACATATTTGCATCAAAAGTTTACATTACGAAATCATTCATGGGGGCACTGTCGGCACGGCTGGTCGACACCACAGGGGACCGCAGGGCTGGCGCGTACCTCTGTCACGTATATCACTTGCGATACAAAGAGGTAACGCCGCCAGTGTCACGTCCATGCCGCAAGCCGACCTACTGGAAGGGGTATTTTTCTTATAACTGGGCTATTACTGTACGTAGGTAGGTAAGTATTTTTATATGTATATAGGTATAGTTTGTTATGTAGTTTTTACTTATTTTTAGATTTAACTTTAGTTTTAATGTTATGTTTAATCTTTTATGTTATGTTTAAAATAAACTGCTATTTTTGTGCCTTTAAAAAAAAAAAAAGTTTACATTTCCTATGTTAACATTAGGTAAAACACGTTCCATGAAATAAAACTACTGAAGATAAAATATCTTTTGCTCCCCATGGCAGCCTACATTATGCATCTACGCGTAACTATCTGCAGCTGGCAGTTCGAATACAAACTGAATAGGATTACAGCAATGCAATAGACAAGTAGATGGACAACTGCATGGCGTTTCATCTCACTATGCGGCGCTACAATGAGATTATTCCACTCTGGAGGCATATTCCGATATTGGAAGCATAGATAAATAGGACGTTTATTTGTTGCAGACACACACGATTTACATTATCTACCTACTCGACTACTCGTACATTTAGTTCCATAAATAAAAGAAACAAAACACTATTTTAAATAACAAGGTACATGATACCAACACAAATCCGAGAAGTGGTTCATTAGTATGCCAGGTGAAACTTCAGAGGGTCATCTGTACTACTGAAAAATATCGTACGATACACGTGCGAAAAGAAAATTCGTAACTCGTGTCGATTTAAAACACTCCCTTCGGTATAATGTATCGCCAATCGTTACGAAATTCCTTTTTTTGCACTAGTATCATAATGTACTATTAAATAATCGTGATGGAAATAGGTGGCCATCTTTGAAAAATACTTAGTTGTAACTTGTAAGATGTCACTTTATTAATCTGTCAGTGTCCAAAGTGCCATTTCTTGCACAAAAAAGTCACCTTTAACGTTGACAATCTCATCAATCATCATATTATTAAGTATTGTTTGAATTAAGCCGATAATCGATACAACCATGAACTGTATATCAAATCAAAATCATATTTATAAGATCTGAATATTCTGAATACATCTACTGTGTTAGTACTGTCTGTGTGTATGTGTACACAATCTAATGTACCCTCGGGTGCATATTCTATATGCAAAGCATGTGTACATACTGGGACAATCTACAAAGAGATTGCATTCAGTTTAATAACATGTATAATAGAATAATCTTTTGTTGCTTGTTCGAGTATAATTAGATTCTGCAACCAGCGTTTTGCTATTAGTCTGGGCACGTTCTTAATTAAAACATTTTAGCTTTAGATACTGAATTTTGCAGATAGTTGCTAAAATTGATATTAGAAAATTAAGTATAAAAGATAGCCAGTAGCAACAGAACTAGTTTACTCCGAAAATTGATGAATGAAGCTTTGATTGATGCTTAATAAATTTGATTTCTATCCAACTATAAATTATTTTCAGGTTTTCGATTAAATCTGTAGATATAAAACGAAATTATTCACATCTGAGAACAAATAGGTATTCCTAGAAAAAAGCCTTTTTCTCTTTGATCAGCCCAAGAAAGACCAAAATATTTTTCTTTTGCAAAAAAGCATTAGGTATCTATAGTAAATCTGATTATAACAGATTTTTTGTTTAACAAATTCTTTGAACTTGTTATATCTTTCTTTGCTCGCTGAAATATTAATTAGAAGAGATTCCTATAATAAGTTTCCTTTCCCTTTACTAAACTAGAATAAGTTTTTTTGTACCTACTAGGTGCTTGCCTGATATTTTTATCCCACGTTAAAAGAAATACAAAAAATACTCCCCCATAGAAAATGTCGCCGCCCTGTAGCCGAAACGTATGAAACTGACTATTTTATTTGCATATTTATTTTAAGTATATGTAATTTAATTACCCTTTAAATGTTTGCAGGTGACTAAATAATCAAATACCTAATCACCCGGTTATAATTATACAATTATACAGTGGTACTTACTTTTTGCAGTTAATGAACTTACTAGGTATATACCTGACCTATATACCTGATTCCCTTATAATCAGAAGGCAATGCCATTACATGCCATTAGCCCCGACTCGACGAGACATCTCAAAAAGAGTGATTGACGTAACAAATTACTCCCATTGTCCCGCCCAAAACGCGGAATCAACATTTTCTATTGAAACAAGACCGTGATTGCCGGGAAATACGAGCACTCGGTTGTGGATGACACATGTCAGGTTGTATAATCCTTTATTAAATGATATTTCCTTTATTACGGAGCTCGGGGAGATATTGTTCGCAGTCTGTGTTTGTATGTGGGACCGCCGACGATGAGCGAGAAGCGATTAGTAGAAACTAGAAATGAGTTGGCGAGCAGCGAGTGTGTAGTTCCGATAGTTTTGTAGCTAGGTTATAAAGTGTATATTTGACAGCAACGAGCCATGGATTACTAGCAAGTCTCAACTCTACTACATAATTTGGTGTAAACTCTGAACGCTAAGCGAGCATCGCTTAGCGAGTACTGCTGAGCGAGTTTTATCGTTGACAACTTCTATTGCTGTGATGAACCAGCAAAGAGAAAGTCCACGCTGGCTGTGAACAGATATGTAGTGATCAAAGTACTATAAATGTAGGCATATACGAGTATCTCTGTTTTGCGGACGGATTTATTATCTTTTATTCGTTTCTTAATCGAGAAAATGTCGGTAGCTAATCACTTCACCCTTGGTTTATATAATTTTGCTATCCAAACGACTAGCACACACGAGATTGTCAATGGAAAAAAGAAAGCTTGCTTATTTTTCGTCGTGTTTCTAAAAATAGATAAGGTCAGGTGCCCGCCTTTTCCAAGTCTCGGACAGGACAGTGCGTGTTATTAAAAACTCTACACTAACCAAAACTGTGACTTTGGTGCACTAATTTGTTTATAATAAGGAACCTCCACGAGTTGGTTTCTGCTCCACATACGCCTTCGAAATATCCCCAATCCCCCAAGAGAACCCCATGATCCAGAGATAATAACAAAAACAAACAACATAACATAATCCGACTTACTTTTATCAAAATTATGCAATCTAACTGCCCTGACTAGAACTTAATTTCGTTTATTACCCATCCCTCTTAAGATACGTGTGCTGTTTTTGTTTAATGAGTTTAACTTGAAACTTTTATAATAGCTCAACAATTAAGAAACTTATGACAAACTCCGAACAAAATTACAAGGAGTTTGACACAGCGAAGCTGGGCCGGTACTTTGAAACTTATATAGCGTCCAAGACGAGTCATAGGTCATCTGCTGTAGGTGTAGATTCTGAATGAAATACTCACCCATTTTAAAATTCAATAATATGTATGTAATATGTAATATCCTGTGCATTACTTACTTCAGAGTATAGTATGAATTTTTTGAAACGAACGTTTCTAAACAAAGGTATTGTTCCTTTTGTGTTGAGCGGGAGCTTCTGTATTTGCACGCGCTAAGACAACAAGAAGCAACTGTATCCTGATAATTGTAAGGTTCAAATCTGTACAGCAGCAAATTTGAGATAGATTATTTTGGAAATGTGAAGCGATAGACCACACCGCTATAGGTGCGAAAATACAGCGCTTCTAATACTTTGATACTTGATGGTGTAAGTATAGTACATATAGTTATAATTGAGGTCGTCTGCATAAGTTGCCTGGGTAATCATCGGTAATATGTCAGTCTGTATAATAAAAATAACACGTTTAAACAGCGAAACTGCCAGATTAAAAAGGTTGATAAGCACCTGGCACCTTAAGGTGTCATCGCAAAGTGACAATAAACACTGATAAGGTTTTTCAATCTGACCGCCATTGTTATGTTTTGTTATAAATACGGTTTACGGTTTGTTTAGTTATTTATGTTATTTTATTTATCAAGACTTGTACCTAATATTTATGTAATTACTATTTATATATTGCTATATACAATTGTTGATTGTTAACAAAATCATTAATAAAAAATAACAGTGATAATATACGTGTTTCATTACTTACAGCACCACCACCAAGTATCAAAGTATTAGAAACGCTGTATTTTCGCACCTATAGCGGTGTGGTCTATCGCTTCACATTTCCAAAATAATCTATCTCAAATTTGCTGCTGTACAGATTTGAACCTTACAATTATCAGGATACAGTTGCTTCTTGTTGTCTTAGCGCGTGCAAATACAGAAGCTCCCGCTCAACACAAAAGGAACAATACCTTTGTTTAGAAACGTTCGTTTCATAAAATTCATACTATACAAATGGATCTATAAAAATACCGATATGAAACAAAATAGCATACACTGAGAGAAAATACAACCAGTTTTCATGTTCGTTCAACAAGTTTTTTGGTTAAAATAGCGCCTACGTGCTTTTTGGTTCAAACAACAAGCTACTTGTCATTTGAATCGGCAAATATTTGAATCAAAAGTCGATTTTATAAAAACAATGACACATATTTTTTAAACATACGTTTGGCTGATTCAAACGGATAAAGCCTGAACTTGTTAAATGGTCAGTGTACAAGCTACGATGGCCAATCAGGCAATATGTTGCTTGCAAGCTAAAGGACGCTACGTTTAAAAAATAACAAGTCTTAGTGTTGGTATATGTGTTCACCGATAATCAAACAGTTTCTCCCTAGGTCAAGGCATGACTAATCTATTAGGTAAGTGGTCCGTAATTTGAACTCCGTTGGAATTTTGGATGTTTGGGTAGCCAAGTTCCAATACTTCCAATCATCAAAGACTATATAGAGCTCAAAGCAAATACGAATCAACGAAGTAAAAGTAGGTAGGTACTTAAATAGCTTTTGAAGTGACACATACCTATCTATGTAAGTAGATTTTAAAATTTTGATGATTTTTGCGTTGTATTTTTTTTGTCGAACGGATTCTTATGCGTGCGTTGTGGCTACACGCACAAATCAAATGAAAGAAATGTTCGATGTATTGAAGAGTGACATGACGACATCGAGTACATGATCGTCACATGTATAGGTATTGGTGGTCTGTTTCTCTACAGTCAAAGCTAACATTTTTTCTGGTTGATGTGGAAAATATTTCACTCAGTTATTAATTTGACCTTGTAGCTACCATCAGTTTTCAATACGTGTCACGAAAATGACAATCATTGTATGGGGAAATGAAGTAGCGCCCGAAACGATTACTTACTAGCTAGAACCAAAAATTAATTTTTTTCCGTAACATTAATTATCTTCGAGTACCTAATACGTTACTCAAAAACCCCCGACATAGACTCAGTTTTCAAACAAAATAAACTAAATCTAAATCGGTTCATCCGTTCGGGAGCTACGATGCCACAGACAGACACACACACAGACAGACATACAGACAGACTGACAGGCACGTCAAACTTATAACACCCCGTCGTTTTTGTGTCGGGGGTTAAAAAGTCGTGGTAGCCAATGTCACCTACTAAATCTACTAATACTGTAGATACCTACTTATATTACTTATACATTATTCTGTCACCAAAATTTAATTTAATTTGTAGAATCAGGTACTTGCAAAAGTAAATTGTACAATATTGATTGCTTCGTATTTTCATCAAACAAGAATACGACGACACGTGTCGAGTTTCTCATTATTGGTGGCCTGTAGGCCTAGCACATGATGGCCGCGGGAGTATGTCGCCGCGAGATAGAATACCCGTCCTTATGTCATTAATACAGTTAGAAGAAGACGTGGCATCTATCTCGCGGCGACATACTCCCGCGGCCATCATGTGCTAGGCCTACTGGTGGCTTAATTTATACACGTACGTAATTATGTACGTAATTGCGTATTTCTTTTTTACTGGAAGAGGTGAGAACATTTAAAAAATACGTAAATGTAACGGGGGTCTCATTGTAATTTCATATTTTTAACTGTTATTGTTCATCTGCTGTCTTTTGAAAATGCATTTCAGGACTCTTTTACTAGAATTACTGGAGTAAGTATATTAAGAAATGGAAATGAAAGTTTAGGTACATAGTTGTATTCTCGGGCAAGTCAGATTGACGATAAATCAAAATGTTTAAAAAGGTTTAAGACATTAACACCATACACACGTGACTTTTCCCAAATAATTTCTACCTACTAATAAAGTGTAGCCAGAAATCCGTGCTCTTGTTGAAAAAGAGCACCAAGCTTCATAGCGCACAAAATGCCACACAAACTCCAGCTAATGCAAATAGGAATATTTGCTTTTAGCGGGTGCATCCACCGTCTAGCGCTCAGGCAGTGAACACTTTAGGTCCTAGTGTACCGCTCAGAAGAAAAAGGCATTATGTAGTCTTTATTTTCCTCTCTGATTATTTGATGTACATACCAGCATTACCAGCATACCTACAAATTAACTTTATGTGAGTGATAAGTTGATAACATCGGCAAATACAGGGAACCTTAACAAAGAGGAATTTCGTACATTTATGTATTTTGGTATCTCTATCACACGCCCATAGTTAAATAAAATGTATTAAAATCACAACAATGGCATTATTTTCATTATTATTAAATCGACGCGATACCGCTCAAGACAGAGAAAACTGGCGTGCTCTTGTGTTGGAGGTTTTAAACTCATTTTGGGTTATCGCGCCAACAAATCAAGAAAGTTAAGTAGTAGGAAGATTTTATATGCTTTTTCACCACACCAACTGACGAAGGCTTTCTTTGCTATGCGAAAACAGATAGAAAAAATTGCATTTTATCCACAAGAGTGCAAAGTAATTTCATACACATTTTAACTTGATGTCTAAAGGGTGTTAGAATTCACGTATAAATGATGATTTTGAATCATAAACGTTAAATAAATTGAAGTATTTGTGTTTCTCTCGGTGGCAAAGTTTGTTTAACCTTCGTGCCTTGATACCCTCGCAACGCTCAAGATTCCACTTTTTAAACCACTCGCTACTCGCGGTCCAATATTGGAATCTTTCGCTTGCTTGGGTATCAATATTGGCACGTGCGGTTAAACAACAACTTTGTCCCCTTGTAAAACAAATAACTATTAAGCCTTGTAATAATTTAAAAAAATCCAAAAATTTAATCAAGAGCATAGACATGATTAAAGTACGGTATCTGACAATGTTTTCCTTGTAGTAGAAAAAAAGGACTATTAATTTTATAGGAACGTTTGTATGGAGAATCGAATCCACTATCCGCTTAAACACGTAGACGGTTGTATATTTATACCGCGTTCTTCTTTTTGGCCGTTCGTTCGCTTTTGTTGGAGAAATCCAGTAAGCTGCACGTACCCAGCTTGGCAGCGACTATAATTTATTTTCCTTGGAGTTTGAACAATCTCTTACAGCTGTTCCATATCGATAGGTACATGAATCGTTCTGTGTATTTATTTTGGTAATGGTGTTTCAGATTTTATTCATGTGTCATATTTATTGACAATGACATATATACGATGCATCTTATATTGGAAGTCCCTAATAACTAAAAAAACCGAGGTTTGTCCTCCGATTTCTTTGCATAGTCCTTCACCAATCGTAACGAAACATTGGAGATAATAAAATTGATACAAATATTCGAACTAACACTATACTAACTATGGATAGTATGGATATTTAACATTATGTTATCTCCATTAAACATTCACCAGCGTGTACAAAATCCAAGAATGAAGCTTAGTTACTTACAAGCTCTGAGAACTACGAAAGTTTTCCCGTAATGGATTTTTAAATCACAAAAATACAGTCAAATTCCGATTTTCAGAAGCTTTTGTAAGCCGTTTATAAATGAACTCGGATTAGATACAACTCCAACTTTGATTACATATCGCGGGCCCTGCTATCCAGAGATTAAACAAGGACAATACATAATTATATGAGTAGGTACCTTCTGGGGCCCATTTCTCAAAACTGAAAGTTACAAGTTACAAGCGGAAGTCTCTTTCCACCTTCTAAATTGTAACTTGTAGCTTCGAGAAATGGGCCCCTGATGGTCATTAATTCAAATTGGTTTGTGGACATTTGTGTGCGTCGCCGAATGCACAAAAGCTCACGAAATGCTCACGATAATATCTTTCGTAGCTATCTATATCTATCGCTCTTGTGTATTGGCGCGACAGAGAAAGACTACATTTCTGCGACGTTTCCCATCGCAGAAATGCCATTCGGCTACGGGGCCTGAACGCGTAGCAATAGCCAGTGGTTCACACTCTATAGCGTATTATTGTAGTTATTTTTATCCGACTATGGCAACACAAAAGGAGGGTTATAATACTTATTTATAAATTTGTTCTCTGTCGCACTATTAGGGTAGAACTATCGAGAGGTAACAATGACGTAGCGCGAACGATCGGTCATGTCATGTATACGCGCCCACTGAATACTTAAATAAATTAATCAATCAATATTACAGGACATTCTTACACAGATTGACGGTAAGGTCAAGAAGGCTTGTACTATTGTGGGTACTCAGAGAACGATATCAATAATATACAAATACTTATATAAATAGAAAACGTCCATGACTCAGGAACAAACATCTGTGCTCATCACACAAATAAATGACCTTATCGGGATTCGACCCCAGGACTCAGCAGCAGGGTCACTACCGACTGAGCCAAACCGGTCGTCAAAAACGTCCGTCCGTTCGGTCCGGTCGTTAAATAATTGATTTATTTGACGAACGTGAAACCAAGGGGATCCGTGTACGTAAGTAGGTAGGTATCACGGTAGAAACGGTGTCCATGATCATGAATGAGGTCATGACATTTAGCCAACTACGTAAGGTAGTTGCTCGACAGTGTACCAGCAGATGCCACTTTCAATCTTAAGTCACTGACAATAAATGTGATAGAGGGTGTCATATATTCAGGATTCATGTGTGATTCGAGCACTGGTGATTTTACCCTAGATCTAGTATCTACTTCAACGGCTATGAATACAAATACACGACTATGAATTTATTGATCTAGCCTTATAAGGGCCACATGCAGTAACGAAAATGGAGGGTTAACCCACCATTTTATATGGAATTTGACAGATGACAGCCCACTAACCCTGAGTTGGTGCAAGTGGGCCTAAGTAATGTAAATAAACACCACTAACTAGACTCAACCACCCGTACAAGAAGAAATACAGACGCGGAAATGGCATTGGATTGGACACATCCTCAGAAAACCTGATACCTACCTATCCAAAATGGCCCTCACCTGGAATGTACCCGGAAAGCGCAAACCATGCCGCCCTAAATCGACCTGGCGTCGTTCGGTTCAGCAGGAGCTCAGGGTGCTAGGCATGGGGTGGGAGGAGGTCACCCAAACTGCCCAAGACCGGAGTAAATGGAAAAATATGATTCGAGCCCTACACCCCAGCAGAGGGTAACATGATGCAAAGAAGAGAAGAAGAACTAGACTACTGAAAGTCGGTAAATACATACGATTTCCCCGAAATCGCTTTATCTAACTTAGCTGTTTGATACAAAGTTATCTTCGTCCCCGTTTAGTAGGACAAATATGGGCGCTCCGTATAAACAGTTCAATTTAGTTAGGTAGGCACGTAATGAAGGGACACGCAATCAAATACGGGAGCTCACTGAAAGCTCTGATGGGAAAATTGATAACATTATCGTTCGTGTGGTTTACGAGTACAATCTTACGATGGAATAAAGCATTTCTACATCCATAGAGGTATCTGAAATAATACATATTATGTTAGGTTAGCTCATGAAATAAAGCTATGGAAACACCCACAAATGGATTAGGTATATCGCTTATAATGAATTTACAATTTGCCTCATCTTTTGTATGCGGACCAAAGGAATGGAATGCGCCCCCTCCTCGGTGCTCCCAGAAAAATACGGCCTCGGTCTCTTCAAAGCAAGTGTGAATAGGCTATTACTGAATCGGTGAGCTCCATCTTTGACTCTCCATCATCAACTCAGCTCCATGATACCATAATATTGCATTGTCACGTGATTTACATATCTGTGCAAAATTTCAGCTCAATCGGAAACCGGCAAGTGGGTCAAATTTAGCTTCTACGTTTTGACCTTACTAACATACTAACAAGGCAAGTTAAATGAAAGCTTGTAAAAAGTTCGGGTCACCGGTTGACTATACATATTTATTTATACGACTTCTACCTTAAAAATTACTGAAGCTCAAGATTGTATGTACCTATCTGCTATATATAAGTGCATTTTATGATTACGAGAACTGGTACTGAAGTATTTAAATGTTCAAATATGAGTTATTCACCTCAGACGTCTAGTTATTTAAAATTTACAAAGCTCAAAAGCAGCAATCCAGAGAAAATTACGGATTCTCAATCAGTATTGGAGTTTAAAGTAATTTCAGTGTCACCGTCAAAGGCGTCATTGCGCTCAATTCGTGTAATTTTAAACGAGCTTCGCCGCCAATCGTGCATGTTGCATGTAGGTACAGTCAACCAACTGGAACCCCAGGCCACTCTACAACCATGTCAAAATGACAAGCAGTAAGAGATTTCTTACAATCTGATTTATAACGTCGCTATGACATAGTTCTACAGTGGTCTAGGGTTCCAATTGATTGACTGTACAAGTGTACATAGGTACGAGTACTCTGATTCTTCTGAAAGGTAAAACCAAGTAAAACATTCGAACGGTAATCAATAACATACTGATTGGATTAAGAAGATTAGTCTATCAATTAAGCCTGAAATACGATTTCCCGGCATCAACGGTTAACAGAGGTCAATTTAGGAATTTCCTCGGGCAAAACGCAATCCGAAAGTTTTCGGCTCGGCCCGCTGAGGGCCCTGAGAGAGGGCTCGAAAATATTTCGGGACTAGTTGGCGAGGCGACTAAAATACCAAGTTCAGCAAAGTTATCCAAAGAATTTTATAAGTTATTTTGCATAATGTTGGTTATACCCATATTATGTGAAAGGTTGAGTCATTTTACTCATTTTATATTTAGGAGTAGTCCAGGCCCCGTCGCCGTATGGCATTTCTGCGACGCGAAATGAAATCGAAACGCCGCAGAAAGGTAATAGTCTGGCTCTGTCGCGCCAATATGCAAGAGCGATAGAGATGGATAGCTACGAAAGAGATATTATCGTGAGCGTTTGTGCATTCGGCTACGCACACAGGGGTGGGAAAACTTTTTATAGTGGGCAAAATTTCAAGGAATTTTGAAGACGGGCCTGATTACACCAAAAATGCATTATTAAATAATACAGTAATGGCTACCTATATCACTGCCACTATTTTGAAGGTTCGGTGGAGCGCCGTATAGGGCCATTTCCATAATAGCTTTAGTGTGGTACATTTTGATTGAAAACGTCACCTACCTGTGTAGTCAATAATCCACTAGTGTTGATATATTTTCTCTTTTATTCGGGCTGTTCATGTTAAATTCACATAAACAGCAATTTTGTCTTTTCACGTAAAAATAATGACTCGCCTTGAGTCACGAGAAAATGCTTTCATGCCTTATTTTATACATTTATATAGATTTAGTGCAAAGCCGGTTATTTTGTTACACAAGGAAAATGTTTGCTTCAATTTTTTTCTTTTGATTTATAGTTTCGTGTTTGTGTCAGAATAATCATAAGATTCTAGATTTAGTTTGTACTTTCCACGAATTTTACACATATTTTCTTATTAATAATTTTTTAGATTCGTTCAAATCGCAGAAGAATCTTTCAAATGCAAAATAAGTTTAGAAAAGTTTCCGATCTATGTAACACTAGTTACCTACTTTAATTATGTACGTACTACATATTATAAATGGGAAAGTGTGTATGTCTGTTTGTTTGTCCGTCTTTCACGGCAAAATGGAGCGACGAATTGACGTGATTTTTTTAAGTGGAGATAGTTGACGGGATGGAGAGTCACATAGACTATTTTTTGTCTATTCTAACTCGCTACTTCCCTAAAATGGGGGGTGAAAGTTTGTATGGATCATTCCGCAATTTTCGAATTTAACGCGACCGAAGCCGCGTAACGTATTGTTTTATAATTGTTTTCTTTGACAACTAGACCATTTTTATTTTCTGTTTTAAAATAAAAGATGATCCGCAATACCTAATTAATTACCTATTCATTTCATGTCTGTATAATAGCAAAACTTGCGTGAGACATAACATAACATATTCATTAAAATTTCTCGCTGTTGAAAGAAATTGCCTCGCAAATCCTTCAAATCCGGTTCCTTCAGAAGATGTAAAAGGTTTCCACTAAAGCTATGGCCTCACGCCACTCTAACACCCAACGTGCAAATCTTGGAAATTCCATTGGCTTATCTGTATCTTATAAAACTTTCCACCACACCAACTGATAAAGGCTTACTTTTCTATTCGAAAACAGATAGCAAAATTGCATTTTATCCACAAGAGTGGAGTTTAAGGACTTCGAAATAAATAACTATTTATAAAGGTAAAGCAAGACAAACCTAATTTCTTCTCCTATGCTCATCTACTGCATACTTCTTTTATTGTACTTTGTAATTTTTTTTAAATAATAATGTATATGGAGAGGAAAGGACCGCGGTCATCCGGCAGGAGGTCACGACCCACAGCATTGAGGAGAGCAAAGGAAGAAGAAGGAATGTAGATAATTGAGTACCATTTTTTTGGTAACGAGCTAATTACAAAGTAGCGTAAAATAGGTATATGCACAACAAAACATTTGCATACGGTTTTAAAAACAGGAGTGCCAAGTACCTACTCCATGTCATGTGTGGTTCATGATAAATTGAAGTATCTTAGACTAGTAGATACGAATCCTTCTTATGCAACCCGTTTTTATTGATTACCGTTAACTTTCATCACCATGTACATCTTGATACATTTTATTACAATAATCGCTTTGGGACGTCTCTAAGCGAGCTCAAGTCCTTAAGACGATACGATACAGGTCAATTCTCTATACAAACACTCGACTATTTCGTCCCTGGTTTTTGAAGATAGAGCAATGATTTTGTCAACACAGATTATTATTTTTTTTTATCTGTGTCGGACCGTTTTGATTTTTTTGCTATTTTTATTTTAAAAGACGCTAGAGCCAATTAAAAATTTCTAAAAACGGCCTTTTTCAATATGGCTCAAAAAAAGGTGTGATACTCAAGATCGGTAACAATTAGCCAAAAAATCTAAACGGTTCGACACAGATTATTTCATTGTTATTCAGTTTCTCAAATTTCGTTCCGTTTAAATAATAACGTCACTACTTTTAAAAAAACTTGTATCTTCGTCTGTCAATAAAAAGTTTAAGTATTTATGGAATGCATGTAGACTTACTGCGTTTTAACTTTGAGGAACAGCGTGAGATACGAGATTTTTTAAAAGTAGTGACGATAAGTTTTGAAGGAGGAAACAGTCGAGAGCGGAACCTCGATTTTAAAGAGTTTTTCGCAATATCTTTTAACTGAGTTGTTCTTAATGGACATTTTTTTTCGATAAATCTAGTTAATAACACTAGGATATTTAACTGAAAACTTTCCCAAATTGAAAGGGGGACTCCTTTCCATTTTAGCATTTTCGCTCCCGTAGCCTCTTAACTGACGTATGGCACCAATGAGGAGGCACACTCAAAGGTATATAATATAATGACAGATGGCGCCACGTACCTCATTAGTCCATTGCACAGATAAAGAATTTCATACGTGAGAGCGAGAAGATGATTTTTTTTTCTTTCCCTCACATATGAATGACAGTGACATGCCTAGGCACTTGCACAGGCGCCGCCTGGCGAGATAAAATGTCAGTGTGCCTCCTCATTAGATACAGAGTAGCGTAAAATAGGTAGGCACAACAAAACAGTTGAATACGGTATCAAAAACGTGCCGTACTCCATGAAGGTAAAGTGAAGTATATACTCCGTGTCATGGGTGTAGCTCATGATAAATAAAATTGAAGTAGATACGGATCCTTCTTATGCAATCTATTGATTTCCGTTAACTTTATGGGAACTTGGGAAGGTTCTTTGTACTCCTTATGTACATCTTGATACATCTTATTACGATAAACGCTTTGGGACGTCTCTAAGCGAGCTCAAGTCCTTAACTGACGTATGGCACCGATACGCCCGGGATTGTTCAGTTAGCCGACCTATTTTATGATATGTGGAATAAATCAATATTGTAGCCATAATTTATGATCGACACCGATATAGCCGTCTCATGCGGTGCCAAAGTTTATTGAACGCATCATCGTTGATAGATTTATTCGTTATTATAGAGGTATTAAAGTACAAAAATAGACCATGAAAGGAAAACAGAATTTATACACGGTGTAATATGAGGAAATCGAAATAACATTGAAATAAAATGTAACTTTTATGGTTTTCGGATACTTTCAGAATAAAAAAAATATTGTTACTTATAATATAGTCTCAGAACGAAAGGCCTTTTTCATGGCCATGATTAATGCTAAAAGTGACAAGTAAAAACTACAAAAAGTAGGTGCAATGAAAAAAAAATTTTTTTTCTTGCTAGTTTAACAAATGATATTTCCTTTTCATGTGCCATTAAATCGTGGATATTGACTTCAGAAATGCGTGGTTAACATACTTCAGTTCCCATGATGACACACCGTGTAACTGATATAGTCTGTAATTATCTTTTCTCAAATATGGTATGAAATATTGATGTTATGTCCCTTATAATTGGCAGCGAAGTATGACGTTGCAGGTGCGGCTAGGACGATTGATAGATAATGGAATTTCATACAAACCTTGCAGGCCAAGGCCGGCAAAGTCCTCTTTTTTAATTTCCAAACACAAATAATTGTGACATAACATCCAGGTATTTAGCCAATTAAAAAAAAACTATAAGGGGCTTTATAGACGTGCCGACTGCAACTGGTACGGGCCCTAGACAATATTTGATTTTGGGTGCGTTTTCATACAAAAAAAAAATTTTTCGTTTTTTTTTTTATTTTTTTTTAACTTTTTGTTTTTTTATAAGCGTATACGGGGTCTCAAAGGGGAACGAAAATTCGATTATTTTTGCGCTAAGACGCATCGTTTAGGAGATACAGCCATCCAAAGTTACTATTTTCAGTAGACTTTATTTATTTCATACCATGTTTGAGAAAAGCACTATACATACCTCGGCGGGAAATGGGGTTGCCCGCCTCAGACCTGTCCGGCCTCGCTTCGCTCGGCCGTCTATATGTCTTCGGCCGGCAACCCCCTTTGTCCCGGCCTCTGTAGTAATGTACTATTAATGGACACTACCTTTAGTTATATTTTATACATAAAGGTGTACAGAAACAAAGAAGCTTTTAATGGGCCATTACTCCGAAAGAAACGATGCCGTGACACACAAACGACCTGGTTCGAATTTTGTTAAACATAAGTCTAAGTTAGCTCTAGATATGATACGATTCGGATATATTCGTGTCCACAATTTTACATAGTGATATATCCAACCTAGATCTAAATGTGACATTTCTTCAAACATACTTGGCAATTTTAGAAAATTCTTGACCTACTTATATAAAAGTTTCAATCACGCAAAAATCAATACCAGTAAGCGCAACAAACCGTGTTTTAGTTTTGAAGGTTAATTGGAATGGTCAATGCTTGCAATAATGAACTGGCAATTTGAAACGAACAGGATACGAAGCTAGGAGAAACTTTGTAAAGAGCAAGTTTAAAGCATAGTTAATTTAGAATTGGTACGCGATGGGAGGAATTTATTTTTAAATGAAAAGTAAACAATATTTTTTATTGCAGAATATAAAAGATCGTTTATTAATTTATAGCGTGTCACATATATTTCAATCATTCAGTATGTTTATGCACAAAATTACGGACTTTTCTGAAAATAGTATTCATCATCCTCTGAACAAGATTTTCATCCATCTTTTTTGTCTGTTGATTCCGTGTGGACCGCAAGGAGTGGATATTTTGAATTATTTTGCCACTATTATTTAATTGTCCTTTAATGAAATAATGATTTGGGCAATAATTATTGCCTAGTAGTTTTCTGGAAATTCAAAAATTTAGCAATCATTGACCCAGACCAAGGGGATTTTTCACGTATTTGTTCACAGTGCATTTTCGCCGGTCAACGTCCATCATCAATAACTTACAAACGCAAAAAGTTAGATCAACCAAATTTGTAATATAGAGTTATCAACGTATTAAAATTAAGATGTGATTATCAGTTTTTTTTAATTTTTAAATATATTTTTTTTATTCGTCGCTAAACGCGTGCCAATACTATGTTAACAGTTAACTACTATGCTTTACGAAAAGAAAACTATCTGGGATCTCGAAGCCATCCGGGTAACTGAAAAGCGTAGGTAGAACGACATGTCTAATAGTTATTTAATTATATTTACTTTTTCTGACCTGCCTTGATAAATACAAGCCTTAATAGTGGTGAAGGCATTAGTGACATTCTATGGCTCTGACCCGATATTGGGTACTCTGTTGGTGAAAGGCATCATGAAGGTCACACGCGTTGGGCTTCAGGGATCATTTAGGAAGGCAAAAAATCGGCCTGAGTGGAGAGCACTGCAACGTACAGTGACTTATGACAGTCACCACCCTCAGTCATGAGGTTCCGATGAAAAAGAAGAAGACTTGGTAGGTGCTTTTCGCTACATACCCATTTCACCATGTTATAAGTTCGTAGCTCGTAGCACGCGCTATACCCTATTCGTTTAACAAAGTTAACAGGAGAAAACAAAAACTGCACATTATTGGCTAGAGAAAAGGGCATCATAGGCGCATATTATGGGTTTACATGGCGGTCAAATTTCAGTCAACATCTATAAATAAAATAATAAAATTTGTTTATTTCCAAGAAAATACAGTCATGTATACAATTAAACTGACCTCCACACTAGGCAGATGCCTGTCCCGTGGAGGAGATGGTTCAGTCTTAGGTATCAATTAAAATAATATCATAACTTCTTACATATAAAAGAAAGACAGAAAAAACAGTAAAGGTAAAAATTACTAAGTACAGGCACTTAAAGTTTTAAGACAAAATAAAACAAAACAATACAACAATGGTTACATCATAAGGAATAAATTTATTTATAACAAAAATCATAAGGAATAAATTAAGATAAAAGTCATATAAATTTGATTACTTCTGAGGTACAGTTAACATCAACTGTATTTTTGTCCACGCTCAATTGCATACAAAAATGTAACAGAGACGGCGCTCTATTAACTTTGTTAAATGAATAGGGTATGGTACTGAATGCCCATTCAGTGCTAATCACACGTCGTTCTGCCTCTACGATGCATTTTAGCTACATACGGGGAAATCCATGTTATCTGCTACGACATAGCGCTACGAACGTAGAACGTAACTCAGAGGTGATTGTGAGAACTCACAGCATTATTTAGCAATTACTTGCTATGTTTATCTTAATGATAACAGTCCAACGACCAATCAGAAATCAGAACATGTTGTTAAATGTGTTTCATATCAGTGTGTGTCAACATCAGCTAATACTGAAATTACCTCTTTATCTGAGCTTTAGGTACACAAATTTATATATATAGGCATACCACTATGAGTCACCATCATCCTCCTTGCGTTATCCCGGCATTTGCCACGGCTCATGGGAGCCTGGGGTCCGCTTTGACAACTAATCCCAAGATTTGGCGTTGCTAGTTTTACGAAAGCGACTGCCATCTGACCTTCCAACCCGAAGACCTAGTTACAGGTCTTATTGGAATTAGTCCGGTTTCCTCACGATGTTTTCCTTCACCGAAAAGCGACTGGCAAATATCAAATGACATTTCGCACATATGTTCCGAAAAACTCATTGGTACGAGCCGGGGTTCGAACCCGCGACCTCCAGAACGAAAGTCGCACGCTCTTACCACTAGGCTACCAGCGCTTATCTTTATCTGAGCTTTACACAAATTTATATATAGGCATACCTCTATGAGTATATAGATAAATGTTGTGTTTAATATTACGGAAAAGAAAATCAAAGATTCGTCATTCAACCAATTGTAATCGCATATGATGGGTATCCTCATATGTTTTCCTTGTAAAACGAATCAAGTTATATGTAAAAATATTTTCGATCAAAGATTTTGTATGTCTGAGATGTTTTACGGGCTCACCAATAAGATAAGGGAAAGGAAAGGATAATACACCTATTTTGGAAACATGGCTCATCCTTTACGGCCCAGCCACGACGTTGGTCTAAGCGCGACAGCGGTGAGCGGCAGTCATACGTGCGAATGAAATGTCTCATCGCTGTGTCCCGCTCTAATGTATGGCCGCCGCTCACCGCTGTCGCGCTTAAACCAATGTCGTGGCTCGTGGCTGAGCCGTTGCGCTTCAATGCAACTAGGTATTCGATGTAGTTAGAGATTAACAAATAAATTTTATAGGAAATTCTCACACGGTCTCAGTCCCGCGGTAAGCTCATGAAAGTTTTTGTCAGACGTGTGTATAATATTTAAAAATATACATAGACCAGGAATAACTTGTGCTCATCACACAAATATATTCCTCCTCTCCTCCAATGTATATTTTTCAAAATACAGAACTTTAAAAAACTCAAGTATCTTTTACCTTCACTTTACTTTTGTAAGTGGTGGCGTATCAGCGGAGATGTAACTGAACCGGGTTTCCATCGCGACAGGAGCGCGATGTTATCGCATTTTCAGCGCGACTGAACACAGCTAGCGATGAGCGAGGCTTACAGCTAGCGATCACATTGCGCCTATATATTACGCCGTGTCTTGCGTGTCGCGTCTCATCGCATCGTCTACTTCCATATCGATAAGGTTTGATTTCGTATGCGTCGCATCGCCGTCGCGCGACCATCGCGCGACCGTCGCCCACGCAAGCCAGCGCGTTAGGCTACTAGACTCATATCTAATTTGGGACAAGAAATGATTGTCTTCTGTAATATTTGACATAATAAATCAATTATTTAATGATTTTGGGTATTAAATGTGTACTGAGTATTTTTAATTTAATAACCTAACCACAAAATTAAAATTTTGAAAAAACCCCTGACTGCGACATAGTAGACCGATTTTCATGAAACATGGCTAAGAACACTCCCGACTAACTCAGCTTTAAGAAAAAAAAAACTAAATCGGTTCATCCGTTCAGGAGCTACAATGCCACAGACAGACAGACAGACACGTCAAACTTATAACACCCCGTCGTTTTTGCTTCGGGGGTTAAAAATGCGAGAATTTTTTTTTGGGCACCGAAAACGCTGTCGGCCGTGTAGTGACGTCATATTAGAATTCATGTCAAATCAATCACTGACATAATGACCTTTATGCATCGTACTTAAAGTGTCAGAAAGTGTTGTTTTCGCACTGAATGACTTCATTCACAGAAAATCTATAGATGACATGGCTGATGTTATTTTTGCCTGATTACGTAAAAGTGTTCTTTAAAAATTTTTTTTGCGGTTTTTAAGTCACAATAAAATATAGTGATATTTTTTTCGGTTAATTGGACAGTAAGTAATAATATAAGACAAATATAAGGGTTCCTGTTGTACCTTTTTGGTACGGAAAAGGGTCAAATAGCCTATTGATGCGAACACGCGACAATATCGCTATTAAAGGTCGCCGTGGGCGAGCGGCCTAAACGTATTTCCGCTTCTCGACGGTAAAATCAGAAGGTCGTCATGTAATTTTCTCGTTTTTAGTCTATCTCTGCTCTCTCGGGAGCCTGTTATTCGTGAATCACAAATTGTCAAAGTAGGCTTTGAAGTCAAACGAATTGCAACTATTGCAAGCCAGTTATGTGACACGAACACTTGGTCGTGACTTTTGAATTAATGCCAACAGAATTATGAATTCGCATGCATATGAATATGAAAAATTGCATTGCTCGCGGCCCTCGCTTCTGAATTTTGCCAATTCAGGCTGCGAACGAAATGAGTTTTTTAGAATTCGTTTATTTATGTAAACTACTGTCCTTTCGTTTTGTAGCTATAAATATTGCTGAGGTTTTGCGTTTTCGCTTCGTTAATTAGGTATTCCAGTTTTATTATAAGGTTAAAAGTTCATGGCTAAATCCAGACCGGTTAGCGGTCTGATTTTAATAGGTCAAATCGGTACGAAGTTAAATAGGTTTCAAGGATAAGTATATAAAGAAGGTAATCGGTATATGTCATTCAATAGTGACTCGCAGATGTCGTCCATTCAACGAGCTAAGAGATGCCAAAAGAATTAAGCGGTAAATCGTCACTAACTTGAAAAAATCTCGTACTCTTTTTTTTTTTTTTTTTATGGGATAGGAGGCAAACGAGCAGACAGGTTGCCTGATGGTAAGCGATCACCGCCGCCCATGGACACCCGAAACACCAGAGGTGTTGGAGGTGCGTTGCCGGCCTTTAAGATGGGTGTACGCTCTTTTCTTGAAGATTTGAAGGTCGTATCGGTCCGGAAATACCGCAGGCGACAATTCATTCCACAGTTTAGCTGTGCGGGGCAGGAAGTTTCTGGAGAAACGCACAGTTGAGGACTGCCAGCCATCACCTCACACTACTTTTCAAAATTAAAACGCAGTAAGTAACTCATACATAGTTACTACATTCGTCTTTTCATTGACAGAAGAAGATATCTTTGAGTTTTTCAAAGTGACGAAATATAAAGTTAGTAAGAATTTGATCTACTCGGGTTTCCCACATCAATCAAAATATATCGATAATAATCATACATAGATGATTATTATTACTAAATATGTCAGAACAATGAATTCCCTCAAGCCTTCAACTTGACATACGGAGCCCTTCTCGATCCCCGGGGAAGCCTAATGGGTGTGTAATTAAGTAAATCAGTCAGTCTCGTGGAACGAAACAACTGGTTTGTGTTACAAGATTAACAGGTGTACGCAAATACTTGGAATTTACGGGAACAACACATTTTGTGAAGGTAAAATACACTACAAAAACACAATCTAACGTAAGGTACAGCGGGGCAAATCTCGACTGGGGATTTTTCCATTATTACACTATGGTGTTGAGTTCTGCATGTATCCACTGAACACGCCTACCATATACATATATTATAACCGGTGGACACTCTACCTATTTAATAATGCAAACATTGTAAAACATAGAAAAAATGGACCAGTTACATTTGTCCCCCAGTCGAGATTTGTGTCCCGCTGTACCTTATATAATACATAATTAATTAATAACGGATACATATATACACCTACATTACAAAGGAGTACAAATAAGTTTTATGCAAAAATTTCATTTTTGGCACAAGCTTTTATCGCCGACTGTACCTTTCTTTCAACAGTCATTTACTGCTCTCTGAGACGTTTCTAAAAACCCCATACCCGATGGGGATACGACGTTTCATGACAGAGTTCCTATGACCACCTTTCTGCTCCATGATCAGATCAGCTCCATGACACCATAATATTGCATTGTCACGTGATTTACATATGTGTGCAACATTTCACCTCAATCGGAAACCGGGAAGTGGGTCAAATTGAGCTTCTAATACGTTTTGACGCACACTAACATACTAATAACAAGGCAAGTTGAATAAAAGCTTGTAAACATAGGCACTTATGCCAAATCGACGTCAGAGAAATTAACAAGTTATTATTTTTTTTATTTTCCAACAGTAAGCTCTCTCTCCTATACATCAGTTGGTTAAGTTAGTTTACATGAGTGTGTGTGTATAGTAAAACGTATTAGATATAGAAGTTTAAAACGCACTTAATTATGAAAACGTAATAAGCTTAAATCTAATTAAAATGAGTTTTCGCAACGCATACTTAAAACTTATTGTAGACGGGTTTTAAATTGACAATTTATGGAATAAGCACCCTAACCTCAGCGACTTAGATCATTTTATATGGAAACAATTGAATTGTGCTGCTTTGTGATACTTTAATACGTCAAAGCTTATAATATTAGTAAGTATAATAAAAAGAGGTATTTACTAAAGCTTCTTTTGTTCACTTAGAATCACTCTTTGAATGCTTTCAAACGAGTGTTGCCAAGGAGTTTCATGACGGTAAACCTTTTCAACAGTGTCGATATGTCACCGAGGTTTAAGTTATTTCAAGTGTAATTTATTTAGTACAAAGATAAATAATTAAAAAAGTGTTTCATAGAGATATACGTTAACATAGAGCGCTCACTCCTTACATCACATCCATCTTAAAGGCCGGCAACGCACCTCCAACACTTCTGGTGTTTCGGGTGTCCATCCATGGGCGGCAGTGATCGCTTACCATCAGACGACATGTCTGCTCGTTTGCCTCCTATCCCATAAAAAACAGTTTTCGTTGCAAATGCTCAATATTTTTGTAGAGGTATCTACAGTCAAGTAGTGTACTTATCACTTAGATGTGATTAGTAAGTATTGCAATAGACAAAAATGTGTTGCTCAACAACTTTCAATTAATATTACGAGCTGTGTGTGTGTGTGTGTTATTTTTAGGTGAACTTTATGTATTAGTTAAGACTAATTTGTGTATTTTTGTACTTTTTGTGTCAAACTTTAGTTAGAATTATTATTTTATAGTATTAAACTTTTTAATGAAGACAACGTATGTATGTTTAATAAGATCAAAGTGACCGTAACGCAACACAATACAAACGGAAAAAGTTAAAAATATGCTTAGAGGTTAAAGCATGAATTTGATTATAATGGTTCAGCATTATATTTTCCGTTCGTCGAGTCGAGACATCTATTATTAAGCAGCAGTATTAGCAGTAACTATAACGGCCCAGCCACGACATTGGACTAAGCGCGGCAGCGGCGAGCGGCAGCCATACGTGCGAATGAAAAGTCCCATCGCTGTGTCTCGCTTCAATGTAACGCTATTTAGGTACAATGTTAATAGAGCTATTTAGTACTTAATACGCGTTTTGGTAAGAAGTTGTATGTTTTCGTTTACTTTCCCCTTAATGAACTGGTCCCACGAGCTTGTAAACTATGAGCTATCGGCTATAAAAACGAACAAAAGATAATCACTCCCGTGAAAATAAAAGTGACACGGCGATGTTTATAGTTACTCGCCCGGCGGTGAGCTATCAATATCGCCGTGTCTCTTTTATTTGTATGGGAGTGCTTAGGTATCTTTTGTTCATTTTTATAGCCAATAGCTCATAGCTTATTAGCTCGCGGTGGGACCAGTGCCTAATCGATAAGGGTAGCATTGAAACTTGAGCAGTTTTGTGCCCTTCGTGGAATACAGGCGTGACTTTATGTATGGAATGAGCATCCTAAGTGCTCACGAGTATTCGCTTATGTTCAGGTGTAAGTACAGTAAGTATTAATATTTATTACGTACCAAAAGTATAATTGTTTATGAATAGGGTGGCCTCAGAGGGACCTCGAGGGACATAATTTAACTAAGCGGCGTTTTCGTTCTGCATGACCCAGTTTCGTCCCGTAAAAGTAGATTTTCTAATACAGAAAAAACATCTAAAAGATGGGAAGGCTCAAATTGAGTCTTTTCAATGTTTAAAAGAAAACCTACAGACCAAAGTAATCCATTAAAAAAGGAATGTAATTCTTCCAATATTTAAGTAGGTATTTATCCAGGTAAGGGTCTTTATTTCTGTGATGAGAACAGATATATTTGTTCCTGAGTATCGGTGTTTTCCATGTAGGTAGGTATTATACAAGGTGCTAGCGAGGTAGGTAGGTATAATAAGTCTTTGTACGGTATGATCCGCCCGCAATTTCCGATATATAAAATACTAGTTTTTGCCCGCGGCTTCGCTCGCGTTAGAAAGAGACAAAAAGTAGCCTATGTCGCTCTCCATCCCTTCAACTATCTCCACTTAAAAAATCACGTCATTACGTCGCTCCGTTTTGCCGTGAAAGACGGACCAACAAACAGACACACACACTTTCCCATTTATAATATTAGTATGGATACATATATCGTTGTCTAGGTACCCACAAAACAAACCTTCTTCAGCTTACTGAGGGACTATTCGATCCGATATTGGATGTAGGACCGGACATTAAGGGCGCCTTCATTGACTTCTGTCTTTGACATCCTTTTACATCCGAAAACGTGAAAACGTTTATGTGCTTGTGAGAGTTTGGATATAATATTTTTTTAACTTATACATATACCGTGTTTTTATTGAATTCCGTTAACTTCGACATACAGTTAGGTCAATTATAGGAAACAGAATGGCATGGTTAGTTATATCTTAAATTCGTATTTTTTTTCTAAAAAAACCATACACCTGTGATAGATGTTACTTAAATTGCTGATTGAGAAACGGGCTTTACAATTAACTCACACTAAGTAAGTGTCAAACCTACGACATGTCAATTGCATATCGAACACACAAAGCCCGTTTCTTAACAACAATTGATGTAACATCTATCGCAGATGTATGGTGTTTTTCAGAAAAAAGTTACAATTAAAAAAAAACTAACTATGCTATTCTGTTTCCTATAACGAACCTTACTATATGCCGAAGTTAACGGAATTCAATAAAAACACGGTGTATAAGAGTAACAAATAGGATGAAACTTTTTATTCCGGGAAACATCTCCCCTCGCAGTTACGATACATGTTGAAACTTTAATGGGAATATGATTAATGAGTTTCAAGGGAGTTTTAATAAATTACAACGAAATCTACTTAGCCTAATTTATAGGTGTGGGCTTGTGCATGAATAGCAGTTTTATTGTAACGTGTTAGAGATTTAAACAATCCCGAATGTGAACCATGTTATCGCGGAATTTATAGTGCCGTGGGCTTACTAGATTAATTAATGGGGTTTAATTTGTCCAGTTTAATATCTAACACAAAATGTATTTTGAACATTAACTGCTTCTGTAAATAGAATCTTTAGGTTTTTAAAAGTACCAATGTAATATTTAAAGATATATATATGTTTGGAAAATTCTTTATTATATTTGCAATTGCTGATAATCATCATCCTCCTTTCAAAAATCCCGGCATTTGACACGACTCAGGAGTTATGGGGTAAGACATTAAAAATTATAAACTAATAAGTTGGCGTAAACCAAGTAAATTAACCTAAATCGACTGTAATCTGACCTTCCAAAACGAAAATAAAAACCCCCTTCGGCAATTAGTCCGGTTTGCTCACGATTTTTCCTTCACCGAAAAGCGACTGCAAATATCAAATGACATTTCGCACATAAATTCCGAAAAACTCATTGGTGCAGAGCCGTGAAGATTCGAACCCGCGACCCCTGAACGAAAGTCGCACGTACTTACCGCTAGGCTACCATAGTATAATTGCCGATAGTATAATTGCTGATAATGATAACATTAAATATACTAAAATCACGAAAATGTGGGAGCAGGGATCCTGTACTAAACAAGGATTCCAAAGAAACGGCAACTGCACCCACAAGAACTAGGAAATCTTCAAAATATACGTTTTTCGAAGGAGCTTACCTGGGTGCGTAGCCGAATGGCACTAACGCTCACGAAACGAAACGCTAGTAGATATCTATCTCTATCGCCTGATTGAAGTGCCAGAGGCAACATCTTTAAAGATTATATCTCATCATCCATAATCGCAAGAATTTTCTATTTTATTTCCACTATTCCAACTTTTATTTATGTCACATGAGCAGACCAAAAAACCGGAGAAAATAACCTTATGTATATATGAATTTAACTGTATATGGTCAAAGACTTTATTTCTTAAATCATAATCTTATAGAGCTCACATTGGGAACTTCATAGCTTAGCTAGTTTATTTTCACAATTAACGTCTGCGAATGTACATTTACAAAGAACCCACACTAGGTTATTGTCAGGTAACATGATGCAATATTCACAATTCCAAAACACGTATAAAACCAAATAAAATATGATGGTTTTGTATACCTAGGTTGTGGTAAATAGTATGTGATATTTTCTTTGACGTACGTACCTATAACAGTCAATTTGTAATCCCAAAGACAGGCATTTCCTTGCAGCATACCCTTAAAAAGAGTCGCCGGGAGCGTTAGTAAACATCTCAAGGGACGGATGCAAAGCTAACGAGCAATCGTCGAGGAGTAACAGACTCATTCGAATACCACTTTATCCTTATACTGGTAAAATTTGACGCTACTTTATTGTTGGCAAAATAATATTGCTGACTGTGGTGCATAGTGAGTATTTAGTTAAGTTTAGGTTAAGTGTATTTGCATGCTGAACCAGCAACATATGTATAGTTCGAAAAATGTATATATACCTACCATCTCATTGTACCATATTTTAAGCGAATAAAGAATACGAGTACTATATTATATATAGAAGGAGGCGTCTAACAAGATGTATTCGTGTTTTTATCGTCGAAGAATTCCGTTTGTTCCCTTTCGAATGTTTCATCAAATCAGGTTTATGTAAGCTTATAATTGTATCTCCATGGGATAAACGATAGTATGCAAAAATTAATTAATTTCAGCTAAAGATTTTCAAATGTAAGTATGGGAAACGATCGGGCAGTCAAGAGAGCGTTCTTGGGTCTGGTGGCTGGTGGCTGTCCGGCGGGTCGACCAAGGTATCGCTGGGAGGACAGTGTGGCGGCGGATCTGCGTCGGCTTCAAGTCAGTGACTGGCAAGAGGCTGCGCAGGATCGGGACAGGTGGCGATCTCTCATTTCAGAGGCCAGGATTCACTTTCGATCGTTGAGCCAAAATAGGTAGTTAGTTTAAGTTACAAGTGAATGTCGTAGTGGTGTATAAATGTCGTTAATAGTGTATTTTTTTTACAAACCCACATTGCAAGTTATTCGCCCTATATATGAGATACTGACAGTGATGTCAAAATCAGATCAATCAGGTTCATGCGTTCGAATGCAGCTCCGGGTAGCGTAGTCACTGATGTCACTAGTAACAAGGCTGCCGTTTGATTATCTGAATAGCGAGTAACGCTTTCAGTCTACATCTACACTGTTTAGTGCTCTATTATGTAGTTTTGAATAAGAATGATTTTTTTATTGATGTTATTGGATCGTATCGATCACAACTTAAAAACCCAATGGTGACAGTGGCCAAAAACTTTGAATCGCTCACCGCAATGTTTCAAGAATGAATGAGTATCACATTTCATATATCAGCGCTAAGTATGTTTAGCAATTAGTAATCATAATGTGTAATTATTTACGTCATCTCTTCGTAAGAACTAAATTGTCATTATGGTACAGCATAAAGCAGCAACAAGTGCTACGCCGTAGGCCGTAGCATCTCGTTTACGTATGTATAGGTATGTACAGTCAGCATCGAAAGTATCTACACATTGTAACCGCTAAACTAAAAGTGATGGGTGTCACAGAAAAAATATTTACATTTTAAGATTTCTGATCGCGAACTGTACAGATTTATTGTCATAACAGTTTTTCGATATGTTAGATACTGTTGATGGGTTATTTTATCCGCTACTATTGAACTGTTGATGCTGACTGTACAAATTTAAAGATGTGCGTGCGCAACATGGACAATGAACTGCGCACTGGAGGATTTAATGCTATTAAGTTGCTAGAATTTTGTAGAAATATTTACTATAAATTTCATTAAAATCTCAGCAGATTCCACTCGCATAGTATTATCTATATTATCAACATAATCGCATAAAACTCGTCGATTTCGGAGTACTTATCCAATTAAAGCAGATTTCTGTATTATATGAAACTGGGAAACTACTGCACTAAGCGCGCTTGTCGAGTTCAGTGTACGTACTTAGATGTGCAGTCAATTCAAATAAACAATGAACGTCAGTCAAGTCGCTGTATTCCTTCAATAGATGGGAGACAATAGTAAAAGTAAACTCATTCCAGGGTATCAGCAGGCCTAGCACATGATGGCCGCGAGAGTATGTCGCCGTGAGATAGACTACCTGTCCTTATGTCATTAATACAATTAGACAAAGACGTGTCATCTATCTCGCGGCGACATACTCCCGCGGCCATCATGTGCTAGGCCTACAGGGGAACTACAAGAGACACATTCAGACAAAATAAATGTAATATTTAAAATTAGTCACAATGCGGGATGCATAAGCAAATGAAATTAATTGCAAACGCAGAAATAGTGGTCTTAAAGCAGACTCAATAAATGACAAGCGACAGGGACAACTCCGTTCTTGTAACGTCCGAGGTTTGTTAAAAACTTAGTTATACGCGATTAAGTCCCGTTAAAATATTAAGTAGGGATGTGTAAAAATCGAAAAAGTTTAAATCAGTGTTCAATATTATTTTGCTACAACTGATACAGAACTGAATCAACTTTTCTTTGCCAGCAAAATTTCGCATACCTACTTCGACTACATGTGGTCAGAAAATTTAATTGGGATTTAGTCTAATTAATGTATACTCATTATATTAAAGACAAATATACTAGCTACGCAATACAACATGTAATTATAGGAATTCCTATTTTATAACTTTGTTTCGAGCAGTGACCCAGTGGACATAGCTGTCCCTCACTTTTGTATGAAAAAAAGTCTCTTCCACTGGGTCACATATTGTTTTAATTAAAAATGAATCGTTTTTAAATTTTTCCCTTATTGGTATACGTGAAATAAGGATCTTTATTCACGATGGTAAGGTTAAAAATCACAAAAGTAGACCTAATAATAAGTAAGGGTAATTCTTGCGAAAAGCAAGAAAAAGTTGATTCACCCAATTACAAAATCCATTATACTTCCAGAATCTAATCAGTATTAAATCCAGTTATGATTTTAAAAATAACAAAGTTTACGGCTCTTCCTACGATATTACAAAGTTACTTCCAGTTTCATGTTTTTATGGATGCGTCCGGAGGGCAACTTTATTTAGATATTCATTATTTAGGACTTGAAATTCAAATAGCAAGTGGACTGTCTTTGCCGATTTGAGAGTAATCCTACCTCTATATAACCCCTGGGTACCTAATAAAACATACATACATGCAATCACGCCTGTATCCCATAAAGGGGTAGGCGGAGCACATGAAACTACTAAAGTTTTATTACCACTCTTGGCTTAACCTAATAAAATATTGTATAAATCAAAATTAGCTAATATTTATGAGAAAGTTCATCCCCTAAGCGGGTTAAGAAGGGGATGAAAGTTGTATTCCAAGGAAATTTAAACTTTGTAAAACGTACTTTAGACAAATTAAAGGTACACAAATTCAGTTTTTATTCATCAATCCCACGGGATTGAAGTGGAAATGAAGGTTTGCACGGGGTTAAAAAATTATTTTAACTACATAACTATTCTAATTTCATTTATCCATAAATAATTTTTTTTAAATAAAATATACGGAAACGAAGTCGTGTGGCAACAGGTAGTAAATTTACAAATACCGCGAAAAACAAAGATTCAAACGAGTCAATGACCTGTTGACGTGCCTTGCCTCTGTAAGCTATTGAAGTTCCGTTCAAGGACAATTACCCTTTTTGCAATAGCGGTGTATCCCATTATGTACCCAGTTCATGGATATATACAAATACATATATAGCCTTGTAAGCGCGTTTATGACATGTATAATTACAGTTCATAAGAACTGGTGGGAAACGTGTTCAAACCCGGATATGTGGAAAGGGAAGAGGGAGGCCTTTGCCCAGCAGTGGGACACTCTAGGCTCATATAAGTCGATAAACTCTTTTAGGTGTAACTTTAAAAAGTATTTACTCGAAATCCAACAACAATAGTACTAAGCGGCCACATTCATAACTAAATTATAACCTCTCTTTGTTTTAGATCTGTATGTTCGTTGTATGGTCTGTTTTGATCTTGTTATACGTAGTTTTAAGTTTAGTTTTAATTATGGGTGCCCTGAAAATCAGTGCCGTGTCTCTTAGACACGGTCTACGCTGAGCGGCATCCTGTTTGGTATACCGGTTCACTCTATTTGTATTGTGTTGTACCTATACCACAGAGAACCTCCTATAGAGTAGCAATCTTGTATATTTTGTTCGCGATACGAGTCAGCAGTGTTTGGGGTGCGAGGAGCGGGCGGGGAATGTGTTAAGCGCGCTGTGATTGGCCGTTTCAAGGACGGCGGGCAGTCGCGCCAGATGAAAAGGGACAGAAGTATGACTGTCCCTCTACTGACGCGTAAGTGGCCAATGTAAGTTGACCTATGCCGGCTCTGAATAAATTATAAATATGACTTATTTGTGGAATGTAATGCCGTCTGTTTTTAAATTTGAGCTTCTTGTTACCTTTCCACACCATTTCACACTACAGGTGGACACCTTTAAGGCATCAAAATACCCTTTTCCAATTTTTTAGTGCGAAAAACACGCGCTGCTTTCGGGTCTGTTACTTGGTCGATACTGATCGGGCACGGCGAGCGCCCGCGCTTATATCAGTGCAAATACTAGGAAGGCTGGCGACCGCGAGTCGTCTTGTAATGGATGTCTATAGGGGTTGGTCTGTGACCTATACTTTTCTTATACCAAATAAATATTTTTTTCTTTCTTTTCATACATATAAACAAATAATTAAATAAAATAGACTGTGGGTTATATTGTTTGAGTGAGTGTTGGGGTATTTGGGCATTTTTCAGGAAATACCTGTTCTGTATATGACCAAAATAAAAAGCCAAAAGCATACACGTAAAGATTTTGAAAAGTATCGACCTAATCCGAATTAGGTCGATACTTTTCAAAATCTAGGCAGGTAGGTAGGTATATACGCCATTCTAAATACATTATGTATGCGCCCGGAGCAGGTTTGCAATTCAAACGTGGCCGTAGCCATCCCTAGTTTCGCCAATATGGTAATCATTTACCTGGTACATATCAACTTAATTAGGCAATCGGAGCACCCGAGGTCTTCAAAAAATGTAAACATGTACTTCTTGATAATAGAAGCCATATATTTGTCAGCTAGCACCTTAGGCCCATAATATTATATTATGTATCATAGTTTGATCATAGCCCGTAGGCCTCCCTTTTTCAACTTCGTGTTGTCTATGATTATATTTTTATGATAGTGTAATATCGGCCTTAGTCACACCAATATAAAATCCGACGACGAATGTACGAAAATAATTTAGCAAGGCTTTCCTTCTAACGAAAGTAATAAATAATGATTTACAGAAAAAGAGATTATTTGGTTCCAGGAACTAGAAGCTGATAAAAAGAATTCGTTTTATTAAAGAGAGACATAATAATTATATTATAACGAACAAAAAAACGGTCTCTGTACAATTCAACAAATTGAAAACCTTTCTTAAGCCGATCAAAAAAAACAACAATTGAGATTTCATAATTACGACGGTTTTGAAGATCCGAACACTTTTTTACACGAAAAAATATTGTTCTGACAATTTTCCTTATCAAGTCGAAAGACTTAACGATAAGTACATACTTCTCTCATCAATCCATCTTACTCTGGCCAGAGGTGCTTTGCAAAACCATAACATAACAATATCTACTCCGCTCCATAGTGCTCGAGCCGTAATAGATTACTAGTAATACTCTTATTTAGTTATAGCAAAGAGGATCGAGTATTATAGAGAATGACTGCCAAAGTAAAATATGTAATCACAGTGCATAGACTGCCATCTCTCGACACAAGCTTAAAACTTTTGAACCTCAGTTTTGACAATTTGGCCCATATTCTTAGCTTGATATGTTTTAAAATGTCAAATATGAATATTAGCGCCATCTAGCCGAGCGTACCCCAAAGGTGTATCGCCATCTAGCTCACCGTACCTTTTTCTGTATGGTTTTGGGGTACATTTTTTTCTTAGACTTTATCGGTCTTTACGAAGTTATATAGGTCTTTGGTTATAGCAAAGAGGATCGAGTATTATAGAGGGTTACTGTCAAAGTAAAACGGGTAATCACAATGCAAAGTCTGCCATCTCTCGACACAAGCTTAAAACTTTTGAACCTCAGTTTTGACAATTTGGCCCGAATTGTTAGCTTGATATTGTGTTAAAATGTCAAATAATTAATATTAGAGCCATCTAGCCGAGCGTTCCACAAAGGTGTAACGCCATCTAGGACACCGTACTTTTTAGGGTTCCGTACCAAAAAGGTACAACAGGAACCCTTATGGTGCGACTCTGTCCGTCTGTCTGTCCGTCTGTCACATTCCTAAATATCTCGAGAACTAGCAATGCTATCAACTTGAAATTTGGAATAGTTGTGAACATTGTAAACCTCTACAAATAGAAAGTATAATTTTTTTAAATATATTAATTTTAATTGTAGAAAATGGCCAAAATGAAAGGGGGGCAAACTGTAAATTTCAAGTTACTAGGTCAAGTGTGGTATCGTTGGAAAGAGCTCAAATTGAACGTAAATAAGCTATTTTTTATAATTTTTTGGTTGTGGAAAAAAAAATGAAATTTTGCAGGAAAATGTAAAAAAAAATACCGTTCCTCCCCCCTTATCTTCGAAGTTTACCAACGAAATTTTATGAAAATTTTAGTAAACATTGGTTTTATGCTATATATTACAGGAAAAATATAATTGTGTTTGTATTTTGAATAGGTACTTTTTTTTTAATTCACAAAAAACTTTTCAGATTTTTACTTTCAATTTACCCACCCTTGCGGATGTATATCGTACTTCAAATTAATACGAGATGTTACGTAAACCATCTTCTGTCCAATAAAGTAAAAACTGTTTAAATCGGTTAACATTATCACAGAATATATAATAGTACAAGTACAGAAGGCTCACTCCTTTGAAGTTCACAAAACGCCGCCATTCTAAATTATTACCTACATTAACAAACGGACCGCACGCGTGCAGACGACATTGAATGGGCCGCGAACTCGCGGCCGCCGGCATGTACTTGTAGCGCGGTGAAAGGATCGCGGAGTGAGCCGCCCCTGACATTATAAAGAATTATCCCTGAAAAACCAGGTCGCGCAAATTAGTTAGCAAATTGACCGGGAGATGGCGCTATACACTATAATACTCATTAGTGCCTATACTTTTGTCTTCTAGTCAAGTCATTAGAGTTATATGAAAATATGAGATTATTTTTACTAGGTAGTTTGAAAGAAAGTTTGTACGGAACCCTCGGTGGGCGAGTCCGACTCGCACTTGGCCGGTTTTTTTCTCTATGAAATGACTTTGAGGTACGTTTTTTTCTTAGACTTTATCCGTCTATACGAAGTTACATATGTCTTTGGTTATTGTACTTAATACAAATTTGAATTTGATAGGTATAGATTAAAATTTGATGAGTTTTCTATTTGCGTTTACGAATTGTATGTGTGGTGGGCTGGTGGGCCAACATAATAGTCTCAAAGAGGATTGTCATAGTAGAATACCAATTATAGAAATAACTGCAGCGTAGTAGCGTGATTCAAATGATTGAAGCAATTAAAATCTCACTCAAATCCTATTTTCCGAGTATCTGAACGTCACCAATTAAATTAGTATCTTTGAGCCTATTCATCAGAAACATATTAACACACAATAGCGTTATTAAGAATGCACACAATGATGTTATATCAAGCAATGCCTTTCCGAATTCGGCGACATTGTTAATCTTATTAGGTGATGAAATGACATCACATTTGGCAGAGTGAAGTGAATCCTTTATGTGTACTCATGATTACGTCCGTACGCGCTTGTACTGAAAGGATAATATTTGTTGAAATACTTAACATTTATCTTATACTTATTTACCAGAGAGGATCGAGTATAGAAAGAATTATACTTTCAAAGTATTTTTATTTTGTTAAGTAAATATTGTACTCACGGTACACAGAAAGCCATCTCTAAAACAGGATTAAAACTTATTAACCTCAGTTTCGACAATGAGGAGGCACACTCAAAGATTATGACAGATGGCGCCACCTTATTAGTCCATTATACAGATAAAGAATTTCATACGTGAGAGCGAGAAGAAGATATTTTTCTCTCTCACACACATCAGTGACATGCCTAGATACTTGCACAGGCGCCGCCTGGCGGGATAAAACGTCAGTGTGCTTTCTCATTTGACCCATTTCTTTGATATGTGTCAAATTGTCAAATACATATTAGCGCCACCTATTTAGTCGAGAATCAACCAAGGGTGTAGCGATATCTAAACGACTATACATTTTCCTTGATGGTTTCGAGGTATGTTTTTTAGACTGTATCTGTCTATACACAGTTATATGTATATGTCTTTGAGATTACATATACACGTGTAACAGTCGGTCCTAATGTTCGCCGAGTCAGAGTTACGAAGTAATAATTAAATTATGAATTTAACGAGTAATAATATTACTTCCATGAAAAAGGATTGGTTATTACAAACTCTTCTTAAATATGAAAACGTGCTCACGTCCAATTTATTTTAAGATATTTTGTATCTGTAATAAAAAAAAACAGCAATAAATACTATGATAGTCCTTCAAAAGAGAGAAGAAAAAAGGCCCCTTGCCTTTTTTCTTCTCTCTTTTGAAGGAGTTCATAATTATAAGAGGTAAAAATATTGCATTCAGCAACGTAAAATGAGACAATAATTCTCTATTAAATGACGCAAATGTATGTCACGCTGAATTGCCTAAATACTGTGTATTTACACAGCATCGACATGTCCCGGGACAATTTCAATTCTCCTATATCTCTCGCTAATAGCATTACGTTATTATCCTTATTTAATCATGAAAGTCACTTGTAAAGCCAATCAGATGAAACGCGTCCCTACAACATTGGCGGGAAAAACAGAATTTGTAATTTATTTAAGACGCTACGGGAGCGAAAATGCTAAAATGGAAAGGAGTCCCCCTTTCAATTTGGGAATTTTAGTTAAATATACTAGTGTTAGTAACTAGATTTATCGAAAAAAAATGTCCATTAAGAACAATGTTAGTTACTAACACTAGTATATTTAACTAAAATTCCCAAGAGTTGAACTCAGTTAAAAGATATTGCGAAAAAATCTTTAAAATCGAGGTTTCGCTCTCGACTGTTTCCTCCATCAAAACTTATTTAAACGGAACGAAATTTGAGAATCTGAATAAGAATGAAATAAAATGTGTCGGACCGTTTACATTTTTTGGCTTATTGTTACCGATCTTGAGTATCACACCTTTTTTGAGCTATATTGAAAACGGCCATTTTTAGACATTTTTGATTGGCTCTAGCGTCTTTTAAAATAAAAATAGCATAAAAATCAAAACGGTCCGACACAGATAAAAACAATAATAATCTGTGTTGAAAAAATCATTGCTCTATCTTCAAAAACCAGGGAGGAAATAGTCGAGAGCGTTTGTATGGAGAATTGACCTGTATCGTATCGTCTTAAGAGACGAGAAAGCGTTTTTTGTTAATTGTACAGAAAAGCAATTTCACTCGGGTAACAAGTTTAATTAATTAAGGAAAGCTTGCCTTTGCACGAATTTTGCTTAGATTAAGACTGTAATGTCAATAAATCAAATCTTATTATAATCGCATGAAATATTAGAGTGTTCGGAGTAGCGTTCTGTATTCATAAAGTGTTTGGCAGTTGAGACCCGTATTTAACTTTCTGAATGAAGTTGGTTAGGCTAGCTTCGTAAAGTTGGCCGTGGGACTTTCGTCGAAAAAGTTAGGGGAGTTGTAAGACGTGGTCCGAATATTTGAGGAAGTTACCTGAGGTATCAGGAGGGTCAGGGGGCCGGTGCCTCTGCCGGCCGTTCCACCAGCACCCACAGCACGGCATTTCTGAATCCTCACTTAACTGACACTGCTCATTGCGTCTTATATTAAAGAAACACGACATCAAAACACTATCATTATTACGAAGTAAACATTTTCGGAATATCTCCCGTTATGGAAGTTAGGAAAAAACGAGAACTCCCCGCGGCGTGAAAACTTTTATTCTCTGCAGTTAAATGTTGCAGACGTATGAATTGTGCCCTAGTTTAGTGTCACATGAATATAAAATCTCGAGGGTCGTCAGTCAGCGTGCAGGTCGGGAGAACTTGTGCGATTGTCGGCATCGCGTTAGTCGCAGTCGCAGCCTGGCACGCGCCCGCCCGCCGCGGCGCCCTGCGCTGAACTGCGGTTAAATGATGAGGGTTTTCCATTTTCAATGTCATGTATCTTTGCTGTCTTATTTTTCTTCTTTATGGGACAAATGCTAAACAATTTATATCCCGTAACGGCAATTTTCTGGTATGCTCATCTAAAAAAATATTTGTTTTTTTTGACATTCTTATTTGTCTTGGAAAGAAAATCATCAGCAGGTTTGTTAATTAAAGGGAAAAAGGTGGTGAAGAAGCAAATTTCTTTAAAAGCGTAATTTAATCTGCGGCAAGAAAATCTAACCACAAGCATATCAAATGTGTTTATATTTAATTGTTATTTGTTCTACAAGGGAACAAAGTTGTTGTTTAACCGCACGTGCCAACCGAGCAACCGAAAGATTCAAATATTGAAAAATGGAATCTTGAGCGTTACGAGGTTTCAAGGCACGTTATTTGAAGCTCGTTTTAAATCGTTATTTAAAGCACCATTCTACTAGGCAGGTTAGGACACCAAGTTAAAATTTGTATGAAATTACTTTGTCATCTGTTTTCGAAAAATCAAGGGAGCCTTTACCAGTTGGTGTAGTGAAAGTTAATTTAAAAAATCTTGTTATGCTTAAACTGTTTTACCAGAGTCACTAATAATTCCATGTCATCTCCTCAAAGCTGTGATATTCCACAGATTATTAGTACTAATAAAATATAAAATTAATTATAATCAGTAATAGTAAATATAGTGTAGTTATTGTTGCTATACAGCTAGTGGCGATACGTTGAAAAACCACACTAAAGGGAGAAGCTGTACGTGTAGTCGTGTATGAATTGTCTTTATAAAAACATTCTACAATAGACATGTAAACGTGATTTTAGCAGTGTATTCTTGGTATATATTAAACTAAAATTCAGTCGAATTGAGAACCTCCTCCTTTTTTTGAAGTCGGTTAAAAACAAATAAAACTACACTATGAACTAATAAATTAAACTATAACTAAAATTTTAGAGGTAGATTTACTACCTCTAAAATAAAACCCTATAAATAAAAAATAGAACCTAAGTCAGAGCCGGCCGGTAGGGTGCCCAGACGGCTGGCTGCCCTGGGCAGCAGGGCCAGCCCTTGCTAAGGTCCCTGGAAGATGGGACGGCGCAAGAGTGTCCACGCACGAGGCATCCAAGATGAGGGGCCGACCCAGCTTCCAGGGAACCAGTGTCGTTCCGTCTGGTCTTTTGCCGTCGTCACGCGTTAGACCCGTAGGTACCTACTAGAACGGACGGCGTTCCGACAGAGACGAGGGCTCGGCGCAGTATGCCATTAAGACTTGCGTAGCGCGCCGAGCGGCCGGCACTCTTGGTGCAAGAGAGGCCACGGGTGCCAAACTTTGTCACTTGAGCGCCGCAGTGACAATGGTGTGGGGTCACGCATGCCGCCCCCAAGCGCAGCGATACCGCGAGCCTAAAAGTACTGCTTGTAAACAGGGTACCAAGAATGCTCGAAGGGAGTTCCTGCAGCCATGCGCCGGATTCCAATTTCGCACCAGCAAGGAGACGAGCTCGGTCTGCAGGGCTAGTAGCCATTTCATATAGATTATCACGTACTAGCAAGCAGAGCGGCTCGTCCCATTGATGCTGCGAATGGCGCAATTCGGGCGGGTCTTTGTTTGGGCAGGCAACCTTCCAGAAATCCATGTAAACTGCTTACCAAATACTGCACTAATACGGTAGACACATAATTTAGCTACTGATGTAAATAATATTATAAAAATATTTAAATATATGAAAGTACAAAAGTGCATGGCGAATTTATCAATGAATTCATTCATAATTTCTCCATGCAATTTAGCAAATCACTGTACCTACTCACGTTATTATATCGAGATTGATGGACACGTATCGTGCATGCTTGCATGGAGTCTAGCCGCCGCGAGCACTCATGCCATGATGGGTCTCCATATGACTCGAAACATGTCGCCAATCGCGATAATATAATAACGTGAGTGAGTACATCCGTATAATTAATACGTCTCACAAAAGTTTAATGTCTATAATATAATACAACTTACTAATTTCATTAAATAATTTTTATATTCTAAAACTGTCAAGGATGACAGATTGGAAGAGAAGACGATAATTAAATTATGATAATTGAAACAGATGGCGCGTCAATAAGCATTACGGATAACCTAAATTTCCACTCGAATGCTTGAACACTTGAACAATGAAGTCCTAAGATATTTCTTCATTTCGACAATTTCGAAATTTCTCAGGAGTGACTTTCGAATTTACGTGGTTGCCAGTGACATTGCTACTTTTGTGTAACCTTCAAGCTATAGCTGCTTCAAGCAACATTTTAGCAGTATTTATAGGATAGATTCTGGCGCTCGCTAACTTTACACAAACTTGGCAGTATAAATGCACATACCATCCACCAAATCCATATACCAAAAAGCTGCATGTATATTACACACTTGACGCAGCACTCGGCATGAAAATTTTCCTATGCCGAAATTATGCTCTAGTAGAAAATGAGTGTTCTATGTATTTCCTTCTTTGCCATGGTAGCCATGTGACGAAGCATTTAAGCTCAAATTAAGAAACCTTTTGTTAGATAACCCCCTGTACTCTGTAAATGAGTACATGGATTTGAATTAATGACCGATGACATTATGATATTTCTTCTGTTATGTAGTATTTTCTTGCTTTGTGATTATTTTATGATATTGTAACTTAATTTATTAATTTTATTTACCTTGACATATGTATTTCTTTCTTTTTAAATGACGATCCTTATTGGGAGACACAATTATTTTTATTTAGAATTTATTATGTAATTTTCGACTATCATGATGAGAAGATAAACATAATTTTGTCATGTAGCAAATTTATAGTGTAATTTTTATCATGAAATAAAGAAATCTATCTATCTATCTACCTGACTTGACATATCATAAATAAACATTCTTCCGTGCAGTCGCGTGTAAACATGTTTACAAATTTGCACCTGTCTTCTTTTTAGTAAGAAGAAAATGTAAACAATTTGTATATTTGACGTGTAATGTACCTACAAATACAAAAGACGAATGTAACCGAAAGAACGGTCCCGGAACTGGTTTTCATATAATCGATTTTTTTTTTCATGACATGACATCGATGTACATATTTGAATCATAGTCATGGCCAAATTATTTTTTTTGTAATTTAAACAACAGTGTAAATTAGGAGCGATTTCATATAAATTGCTAAATGCTCCATAAGTCACACAAAATTGAAAATTCGAAGGAAAAATAACTAATAGACATATCTGTTATATTGTGTGGAAATATTCTCCATAATGGATGTTGAAAGTCTTCAAACAGCAATGTGGAATTGTGCTCAAGCATCCAAGAATGTCTGAAATTCCTTTCCAGTTTTTATTTTACCGAAATTATTTATTCAATACCCGCCTATTAATGGCGAAGAAGATGAAAAGGATGCAAAAGAAAAAAATACAAATGTTGTGTAGGATACTTCATTTTTTTTTGTTGTCTTTGTTCATCCGAGATATATTTAGTGCAAAGTATTCTATAAATATTTGATTACTGGATGAAAAATTACGGTGTGTGCGTGGGAATGGGATGCTCTCCAATAACGTCCGGATAAATTAGACATACAGGGAGAATAAACTAAATAGAGTAAATAGCATACTGACCGATTCGCAACGTATGGGGTTATATGAAAGCCACCATAATATTTACGGATATTAATGATTATATTTTGCATTTCTTTTTGTACTGCTGTTGATGCCCCAAATACATAAAATAGGAACATGGGTACTGTCTCAACCACATTTTTCTTTGGTATGTTTTCTGGGAACATTCCTTTTTTAGGAAACATTCCTTTGGGGTAGGTATATACGAGTAGAATTATAGCGCCTATACATATTTTAATCGTAGGTATTTTGTTGAAACAGACATGTGTGTTTAGTAAAACGTCCCAGTTTGTCGGTTACCATTAAGACGAGATCTACTATAAACTGACAAAGCGGCTTCATAGCAATCGACAAAGTGGGGCCTTTTCCCGCGCACACTCACATATATCATATATATGTATGTATATCGTATCGTTCCCCAGTACCTAAGTGAAAATAAAGAGACGGACATAAATATTTAGATTAGACAAAGATTTGTTGACGTCAACGATAAGATTTGAGACTCATTTTAGGATTAGTTAATCATGTAGTTTTGTTCTGAATAAGTAAATGAACAAATAACCGTTTTTCTCCTCAGTGGAAAAGCATCTATAGTTGACTAGATAATCGGGGAGAATCATGCTTTGTTTTATAACAACGTGTCGGAGAGCCAAGGCCTTTGTATAAACTGAAGTGCATCTCTAGTGGATGTGGATGTGGCTTCTACTTTATATTCAATTCAGAAGGTATTACGACGGAAAAAGAAAATAGCTGTAAGGTAGGCATCTGTTTTCTAAAGAAAATATCCGACCGGCTAAATTTAAGTGTAATACTTATAAAAAAAATCAACAAATTTTAAAGAATTTATTACGATTGCTCTATTAGACCTGCTATATGCTATAGATAATATTTTAAACTTTAGATGAGAGTAAAACAGATTCACTGCTGAAAAACATATATGTACTTATGTATCATATTACTTATATGCAGAATGTATCAACGGATAACTTGATCTGACTACAAAACATATGTACCTCTATAATTATAGCAACCTGTATGAAATGAAAAGTTATAAATAAAGAGATATGCAGTGGGTAAGGCATACCTATCTGTCTTTACCAGCATAGCTTAGTACTTAATAAAGAAGTATTTAATAAGCAGGCATTGTACCGAGCCCATTTTAATATTCACATATTTCTCATCTCGGGGATGATAGCGAGAAATTCCAATAAATGCTTATCGATGCTGAAAATGCTCAGGAAATAGTATGTACGAGCTAGATCTAGCCCTGGGGTATGAATTTGTCGCAGCATGACGGCTGCGGATGTTGGAATGTCAAGATATAGTCTATGGAAATAGTCTATGCTTGAGTGTGTTTGACTGCGATACAGTGTCTGTTATTTTTATTTATATGACCCGAACAGCTGTTAAATGGATTAGTTCCTGGCTGGTTAAGATGACCACTGTCATTAAGACAGCCGTGGTGAGTTGGCATCCTGAGAGGAACCGTCAGTTAGATTTGAATTGGAAAGTATCGCAGTCAACTGCACTGCATTCTTTAAAATATTTTGGTATACTTATTTCTTTAATGAGGCTTTAGTCTAAGCCTCCAACAAATTTATTATTGGGCTCTGCGAGATAGCCTATCATATCAGGCTTAGGTAAATATGTTATAGACAGACATGCAATACAAATCTATTATTTTAAACCTTTCAGTAACTTAGGCACCCTTTTGTCAAAAACTATGCACAATATGCACGAAATCGCAGTCTATGTTACAGACTATTCCATATGTGATATACGTTTATGTGCGTCAATATGAGAATGTGTGAGTAATCTTTTGCATGTTTTTACTACTTCACATCCCTGTAAACTTTGGTAGACATTTTGGTACGCAATACAGCTAATCCAAATAAAAATATTGCGAAGTCATCGACCATTTTATCCAATATCTTTTTGTAATGAAAACAAACTGAATTAAGTAAATAAGTAACACATTTTAGTTTCAATAGCACCACAATAACTTTGAATATTAAGAGCTTGGTTCCAGCACCGATAGAAGTATATTATGTGCCACAGGCCACAGATAACAAAATTGAGTGGCGCTTACCCAGCTCATTGTAATGTTTTTGATAAAGGGCAAAAATCACAGCACCTACAGTTAGCAGCCAAAAATATCACGCGTATTTTAATTTTATTTTATGGAGGAAAAAACTGATGTTTTTGATTAATGGAAACTGAAAAATCTGATACATATAGAATCCGTATAGTCCATATCCTTAAATTAAGATACCTACACATGTGAATCACAACAACAATCGAGCTACGATGCCTTTGAAATAATATATTTTCCATTGTTAATTATGTATATTATTTAATGTTTTATTTTAAATTGGTGCAGTTCCTTAAAACAATGGAGGACCAGGTAACTATTTACAAAAAAATGTAGTAATGAAATTTAGAAGTAAATACTAAGTCAAGTCATATTGGGAAGTTGCTCCCACAGCTTTTCTTCTTATCTTTTTTGGGTACTTAAGGACAAATGAGGTGTAAAGCCTTGAAGACATTCGCCTTTAGCGTCAAAAAGTTTTCACCTCTTTGTTCTTCGAAAACTGAGATAAGATTAAGCGGGTACACAAGTAGGTACCTACTCGTTGGTAACAGTCGTAAGTAGCTACTGACTACTGATATAAGGTGCCCCAATGATGGGTGCAATTTCGACTAAGTAATTGAAATATTTCTATGTTTTAAACTAAGTATTAACGAGAATGTCATGTTCACTAGTTAGTGGTGACATATGGCACGCATATTCAGTGCTCACAACATGAAAAAAAAATCGATTAGGTACTTAGTTCAAATTGTCCCTGTGGAACTTAAAAACAAAATATATTTTTTGGAATTGTCACATTTAATGAAAAAAAAAATCTTTAAAATAGAAACTGCACAATTAGTTGACTTTGATTAAGTTAAGAGCGTTAAGAAGCATGGGTGGTGTGAAGTTGAGTGATAAGATCAGAAATAGCGTAATAAGAATAAGAGAGAAGTGTGGACTAGTGTGGAGTGGATGTAGATGTGGTGACAAAGATTGAAATGGGTATGTTAAGGTGGTTCGGGCATGTAAAGAGGATGGATGACAGATTAACGAAGAAAGTATATGAAAAAAGACTGGAAGGGTCAGTTGGAAGTGGAAGACCTAGGCGAACTTTTCTTGATCAAATCGGGGAAATATTGCAAAAAGACCAGATCAGAAGTGCTCGAAACCGACAAGCGTGTATGAGAATCGTTATGAAAGTGTGTGAAGCGAAAGTGGTTTATCAGGATCGTAGTAAATGGAAATCCGTGATCTCTGCCTACCCCACTGGGAAACAGGCGTGATTGTAAGTTCAGATAATGAACCATGTACTTTGTACCTAATTGTTTTTAAATGTCTCATTAAATGAAATATCAGCAAAAATAATAAATTATCTTGACAGGCAGATTGTAGTTTATCAGACAATTGCTTATTTCAGCTACAAGCTCGTAATACAAGCTATCAAATATGGCATTTTGTTTTATCGAATATATTTACTATGTAAAACAGTAGGCATAGCAAGTATAACTTAAAATAAAAATACAAAACAAACATCCGGTAACAGACATTTGCGACAGAAATATAGCACTATAAATATAACCTGATAGGTGAATCTGAATACAAACAGTTAGCTTAGTGTAAATAAATAATAATAATAATAATAATTATCTAGTGAATGGGTTGCAGCAGGCGTTCTTCATGACATCAAAGCTCTCCAAACGGCCTCTACGTGTTGGATCTATATCCCCACGCACGCCTTATAAATGACCGGGCTCGAAAGACCCGAGAGTTTTAAACGGAGATACAAATAATAATAATAAATATTGGGGACACCTTACACAGATCAACTTAGCCCCAAACTAAGCAAAGCTTGTACTATGGGTGCTAAGCGACGATATACATACTTAAATAGATAAATATATACTTATATACATAGAAAACATCCATGACTCAGGAACAAATATCTGTGCTCATCACACAAATAAATGCCCTTACCGGGATTCGAACCCAGGACCGCGGCTCAGCAGGCAGGGTCACTACCGACTGAGCCAGACCGGTCGTCAAATAAATCAAAATTAAAAATATTATTGTATTTAAAAATATTTTAAGTGGGTTACTCACGTGTTAAGTCGATATAAACATGTCGAATTGTCGAACGTTATATCGACTTAACACGTGAGTAATCCGCTTAAAATATTTTTAAATATGTTTGAGTCTCACGGGAGTTTTATAGTTACAAAGCAGTATTTGTAAAATGTTAGATAAATAACATACCTGTAGCCGACCCGGTGTTGACAAGAGGCTGTTTCGGACCAGCTTGCTGAACCAGCGTCGTCGGCGGCGTCATCCGGTCACTCTTCTCTGGCTGAGGCTGTGTGATCTTCATGTAAGGAGTAGGAGAAGTAGGCAAGGATAATGGGGAAGACAGCCGCAAAGGCGAAGTAGGTGTCCCTAGATTAGATGGTAAAGAAAGTTTGGATTCAGAAGAAACAAAGGATTTGGTCTTACAAAGGATATCAGAGTTTTCTGATGATTCGGGAGTACAAAGAACTGTAGGTAAGGATATTTGGAGCGAGCCATTTCTTGTTGGCGACGGGTTGTCTTCGGACGGCGAATCTTCCATGACGTTCTAGAAAAAAAAACGCCATTCAGTTTTATGAAGACAAATTTATGGGAGTAATACCCATATATATTACAAATAAAAATATATTTCTCGGAGCAAACACAATAGACCTAATAAAAGATTATTATTTCAGTTAGTTTATCGCGAAAACATTTTCTATTTTCGCAAAGCCATAAATTACATTTACTTGAGAAGAAATAAATAAGTTTGCGACTGGGGCCGCCGTTTTCAAACATTATTCCCAAATCATTTAGGACCCCCGCAAAACGGCATTAAATATTCAGTGTGACTCTAAGGATCAAACCTACATAACTTATAGTAATTGACGACTGGCTAAAATAAAACAAAATATATTTTAATTCATCACAAAACGAGTACCGAAAATATAATTAAATAATCTTTAATATCCCGCAGCCATTTAACATGGGCCGTGTAACAATGGGACTTATGGGACGTTTTTATTGATATTAATATTCTAAGCACGTCTTGTCCCACCAATACTTTTGTCGGTTTAATATAACTCAATATTGGGTAAAATAGATCAAATAGACATTTTACTTCAACAATCATAAATCATAATATGATCGTGACTTCATATCGAGCCTATTTAACAAACAGGGGGTTACCATGACGTGCTAAAGCCGTTCAGTTTAGGTTGAGAGAGAGGGACGGAGCTATGTAACTGCTATAGCTGTGTCCCTTTCTCTCAACCTAAACTGAACGTCTTTAGTACGTCATGGTAACCCCCCAGGGCTTTAATCGACTTGCATGTGCAATTTTACTACACTGTATGCAATATGTAAGCACTGTAGTTCCTAAGCTAATATTATCACTGCACACGTTGTAAAACTTGGCCTCACGATCCGTGCTGCGTGAGCTCGAAGGCAAACGTTTTTTTAATAAGGTGCACATGCACACACGGCTAGGTACTGTACGTCTAACTCAGACAGCGGAAAAGCTGAAAGGAAAAGTTACGGTTGACACGTTTATTTATGAAGTCTTAGCCCGGATCATAAGGAAAGGTGTCATAAGAAGAATCATCAATGTAGATTGATGAACGTTACTATTAAATTTAAGACAAACGATTAATTCTGCTTCTGTTATATAGATAGCAATATTTCACAAGGACGCTTTTAACTATATACAAGCTACATACATAAGTCCTATATGTATACACATACGGTGGACCTAAGAGTCTTTCCATGTAAGCTGCTTATGGGGCTTAGCGCTCCTTTGCAGTCTAGAAATATATCTACCTATACATATAGAAGAATGTATATAGCATATGCATGCATATTGATAAATAGACAATATGATTTGTGTTATGCAGTATTACTGAAAGTTTTAATTTATTGCCATATTGCCACTCATTTCGACCTCTTTTCCGCACATGTATCGTAATGTACTATTTCACACTACAAAAGTCGTGATGGAACGGTTTTTTTTTTTAATACTACGTCGGTGGCAAACAAGTATACGGTCCGCCTGATGTAAAGCGGTCACCGTAACCTATGGACGCCTGCAACTCAAACAGTGTCACATGCGCATTGCCACCCCATTAGAAACTTGTACACTCCCTTTTGCTGTTTGATTTTGGCACATGTTCACCACAATATGAAGTAGATTGAAGACGGTGAAGATTATGAGCAATATGAAGAACTGCCAGATTTATAATATTAACTTTGAACCCGATAATTTATCAGGCCCACTCCGCTCAATACTAATCACTGTAATCCATCATAAAAACTTATTACATTATAGAAACAGCCCAGTCTGATATCGCGAAATTAATCGCACAGAACGAGGCCATTAATGTAACAATGACTGTAATAATATTGGGTTGGTAAGAAAGTAATGAGCGATCGATTGAATTCCACATAAAATTTTTGAGAGAGTTCTAGAATCTTCTATGGTCGAAAGTATATAAAGGGCGAGTCGCACAGTTTCTCGTCAGTCATTCACTAGCTGTCGCCGAGCTAATATAAGGAAGAAAATGGACGAATTAAAAGTGCATGTAAGGCATTGCTTACTATATGAATTTCAGTCTGGCCATTCAGCCGCCGAAGCAGTGCGTAATATATGTCAGCGTGTTGCTCCTGAAGTTGTGTCTGAGGCCATGGCGAAACGATGGTTCCAGCGGTTTCGTAGTGGCGACTTTTCATTATCAGATCAACCTAAATCTGGTCGACCGGTGAAGATTGATGTAGCCAAATTAAAAACCTTAATTGAAGGAGATCCGAGGCTAACGAGTCGTATTCTTGCTACCGAGTTAGGCTGCTCTCATGTCACCATAGAAACACATTTACACGAAATATTTTTTTTTTTTTTTAATTTTTATTATTTGTGGCTTCCGTAGCTCAATTGGTAAGAGCATTGCACGGATTGCAAAAATGGTGCGGGTTCAAGTCCCGCCGGAAGCGTAAATTTTTCCATTTTTTCCTTTAATATAAAAACATTTACACGAGTTGGAAAAAAACTACAAATACAGTGTTTGGATACCGCACGAACTTGATAGAGATCAACTAAACCGCCGTGCCGATATCTGCATACAACTTCTGTCTTTTCGCCGCACATTCAACTGGTTGGACCATCTTATCACTGGAGATGAAAAATGGGTCTTATATATAAATCACACACGCAAACGTCAGTGGCTAGCTCCAAACGAAAAAGGAATAGAGGCACCAAAAACAGAGCCTCACCCGAAAAAAGTTATGCTGTCCGTTTGGTGGGATATTCATGGTATTATTCACTGGGAAGTCCTACCAAGTGGAATGACTGTTACCGCATCAGTATACTGTAATCAGCTTGAAAATTTAAACCAAAAAATCTGTCAGAATCGTCCACAGCATGCTAAAGTTTTTTCTTACACGACTATGCTCGCCCACACATTGCAAAAGTGACTCGGCTAAAGCTATTGGAGCTAGGTTGGAAAGTGATACCTCATCCACCGTACTCTCCAGACTTGGCACCTACGGATTACGCATTGTTCAGATCGCTAAGCAATGCCTTGAATGAAAAAAAGTTCGATGATCAAGCCCATCTACGACAGTACATAGCTGAGTTTTTTGAATCTAAACCTAAGAACTTCTTCGCCGATGCTATTCATTCTTTACCAGAACGATGGAGACAAGTAGTAGATAACGAAGGCCGTTATATTTTTGATAAATGATTAAAATAACAAATTAAATAAAAATTACAATATTGGTTATGATTCGCTCATTACTTTCTTACCAACCCAATAATTTGCCTGCCGTTGTAACTTGATTACTGCAGCCGGCCTACCATGCTTCCAATTTTATCACTTATCCACGTGGATAAGACATCTGTCACTCCCACACTGACATACTTGCTAAAGCGTGACAGACGTCTTATCCACGTGGATAAGTGATAAAATTAGAAGCATGATACGCCGGCAGGGCAATCATGGTAGCGCGATAAATGATAAAATATCGGGCCGTCCCTATCGCACTTACAAATAGTGCAATAGGGACGGCCAGATGTTTTATCATTTATCGCGCGACCATACTTGCCTGCCAGAACTAGGGAAGAGCCTCTACCATGAGATTTATACACAGTGTAACACGAGGAAAACGAAAGATTTTAACTACACATTTCTCAGGGCAAAATAAAGATAAAATTTAATATGACGTCTAGCAAATTTCGCCAAAAAAAAATGTATGTATTTTTTTGATGTATTTTCACATAAAAAGTAGATGTTATTCGTAAATCTGGCACTTAAAATAAAAAAAGTAGTACATTACGATACAAGTGCGTAAAAAGGAAGTTTTTTTTCGCACGTTAATTTCCTTTTCGCACGTGTATCGTACGACGTTTTTCAGTACAGGTGCCCCTCCGAAGTTTCGACCTGACATAAAATGAACCACTTCTCGCACTAGTGCGTAAAAAAAACACCATCTGTACTGAAATAGTACATTACGATACAAGTGCGTAAAAAGGAAGTTCAAAACGAGTGGCGATAAATTAAAACAAGACCGAAGGGAGTGTTTTAAATCGACGCGAGTTACGAATTTCCTTTTTGCACGTGTAGGTCTCGTACGACGTTTTTCAGTACAGATGGCCCTCCGAAGTTTCGACCTGACATATAATGAACCACTTCTCGCACTAGTGCGTAAAAAGAACACCATCTGTACTGAATCTAATTTATTCTATAAAAATAGGTACTTTTTAGGGTTCCGTAGTCAACTAGGAACCCTTATAGTTTCGCCATGTCTGTCTGTCTGTCCGTCCGTCCGTCCGTCCGTCCGTCCGCGGATAACCTCAGTAACCGTAAGCACTAGAAAAGCTGAAATTTGGTACAAGTTTTATTAGGGTACCCCCCCTACATGTAAAGTGGGGCTGATTTTTTTTTTCATTCCAACCCCAACGTGTGATATATTGTTGGATAGGTATTTAAAAATGAATAAGGGTTTACTAAGATCGTTTTTTGATAATATTAATATTTTCGGAAATAATCGCCCTTAAAGGAAAAAAAAGTGCGTCCCCCCCCTCTAACTTTTGAACCATATGTTTAAAAAATATGAAAAAAATCACAAAAGTAGAACTATATAAACACTTTCTAGGAAAATTATTTTGAACTTGATAGGTTCAGTAGTTTTTGAGAAAAATACGGAAAACTACGTAACCCTACACTGAGCGTGGCCCGACACGCTCTTGGCCGGTTTTTTTGAAATGAGTCTCTAGTTACTTTTTGATATCAATCAACGAGGATAGTTAGATTACGTCCGATAACGGCATCATCGCCATCAAAACAGCTAGCGTTTTGTTCTGAGAAATAATAATTGTAATTTTTTTAATTGCTTATAACTCTGAAAGTAGGCGAATTCCATAAAAGTTTATATGACATTTTACTCTTCTAATATGATGAGGAATATCATATTAGGAATATAATATTAGAAAGAGCTCAAACTGTACATATCAAAACTATTTTTTATATTTTGTTGGTTGTGGAAATAGTACATTACGATACAAGTGCGTAAAAAAGGAAGTTCGAAACGAGTGGCGATAAATTAAAACACGACCGCAGGGAGTGTTTTAAATCGACACGAGTTACGAATTTCCTTTTCGCACGTGTATCGTACGACGGTTTTCAGTACAGATGGCCATCCGAAGTTTCAACCTGACATATAATGAACCACTTCTCGCACTAGTGCGTAAAAAAACACCATCTGTACTGAAATAGTACATTACGATACAAGTGCGTAAAAAAGGAAGTTCGAAACGAGTGGCGATAAATTAAAACACGACCGAAGGGAGTGTTTTAAATCGACACGAGTTACGAATTTCCTTTTCGCACTTGTATCGTACGACGTTTTTCAGTACAGATGAGCCTCCGAAGTTTCGACCTGGTATATAATGAACCAGTTCTCGCACTAGTGCGTAAAAAAAACGCCATCTGTACTAAAAAAAATGTTTTTTGTAGAAAAAAGAGAAGAAGTTTACCAACATAAATATAAGAAATTTTCACCATGGCTATTATAATGAATATTACAGGAAAAATAAAATCGTACACGTATCTTGAAAACTATTTTTTTAATTTATAAAAAACCTTTCAGATTTACATTTGCGGGTGTTTATTGTACCTGTATTTTTTTACAAAATAACAATAAAATTACCTGCTTTCAAATAGAGGCAAGATGGTTAAAATCGGTTCACGTAATAAACAATTATCCCATAAAAATCATATTCCATATTAGCTCGCGCGCATTAGTTTACTCAATTTGCCGATAGATGTCGCTGTACGTTGAACGCTCATTTCCTACATCGCGTTTTACACCGGTCAAATCTTACATGAAAATCGGCTAAAAAAACAAAGTGTGATGTAAAGCTGGATTTTTGGTATGTTATTTGGAGTCCTTGGGGGAATGTAAGACTATATTTTGCAAGCAAAAAAAAAGTGTGCTAACTTCGTAATTTAAAAAAAAAAGTAAAAAAATCGGACTTTTTTTGGTTTTTATTTTTTTATTAAAAAACTATGCGTTTTTGGTCAAACATTGCTTTGTAATGTTGAAAGCGCATTAAATTTCAAACAGTTTGACATCTTTTTTATCAATGTCCGTCAAATAGTTTTCGAGATATGAAGCGTCAAAAAAGGTTAATATTTTAACGCATTTATAAAATGTAGCGTTTTGCCAATATTTTTAGACAAATTTCTGCAAAATACTTCTTGATATGATATATATTGCAATATAACATTGTATAAAATTTATTTTGCTTCAGTTTTAGTGCAAATAAAGGTCAGTAAGACGAATAGTTACTTTGATAAACAAAAAAAAAATCTATATATAAATAGAGAAGCCAAGAGTCTGGTAGATTGGTTGAGGTAAAATAGTTTACGCTAAAAGTTTTAGGTTGAAAGTGCTATCTATTCGATCTTACTTTCTTTGATATCCGTTTATCTGAAAAAATTGTCTAAGCTAACTTTGCATCGATTTGACTATTACTAATGAAGAAATAAAATACAGTAAAATTTTGAAATTTATTAAATTAGAAAAATAAAACAGAATTTGCCTGTGTGGTGACGGGTTAAGAATTTTACCACCCTCTTTCTTCCCGTGGGTGTCGTAGAAGGCGACTATGGGATATAGGTTAAATTGTGGCGTAGGGGAGAGGCTGGCAACCTGTCACTGCAATACCACAGTTTCGTTTTCTTTCAACCCCTTCTTTGCCAAGAGTGGCACTGGAGCTTTAGTAGTTTCATGTGCTCTGCCTACCCCTTTATGGGATACAGGCGTGACTGTATGTATGTATGTAAAACAGAATTAGTTACATTTTACTTTTTCCTTTTTGAGGGTCCTGGTTCTGCATCTTGATGGCACAACTCCTGTAGTGATAGAAAGTCCACTTGAGTTGTATTTGACCACCAATTGCTGTGGAATAAACTACGGGAACGGAAAGCGCCCACGCCAATTATTAAGATACTGGAGAAGTGGTATTCCCAGCAGAAAAACGTAGTAAGATGGAAGTCAACTCTGTCCACAGCCAGCCAGCGGGCTGAACTGTGGCGTGAGACAAGGAGGCAGTATGTCTCCGGCTCTCTTCAGCGTGTACATGGATGGGCTGTCGCAGGCTTTGACCAGTACCGAGGTTGGCTGCTCCATCAATGGGCAAATGATAAATCACATCGCATATGCAGACGATATGGTCCTACTAGCACCATCTGTGGGAGCTATGCGTAAGATACTTGCAGAATGCGAGAGATACGCCAGCCAGCATAACATGAGATACAATCCGGACAAGTCTGAATTTATGCTCATGGAGGCAGCACATATGCCCACACATATATGTACCACCTCTTTTGCTTGATGGAGTTCAATTGCGGAGAGTACACGAAGTCGAATATCTTGGTCACATCTTGTCCAGTTTAAAAGACCAGGAGGACATAGAAAGGCAGAGGCGAACCACCGCAGTAAGGGCAAACATGTTGGCTAGAAGATTCGCCATATGTAGTGAACTAGTGACAGCGTAAAAAGACAGCTGTTCCTCAGTTTTTGTACAAGCGTGTATACTGTCGAGTTATGGTCCGACTACACCTGCGCGGCGGTGAGAGACCTGCGCGTGCAATACAACACATACTATGTACTGATATTTCGTTAAACGGAGAATACTATGATTCGGGCACGTCCACGACAACGCTCGTGAGATTGCATCGATGTTATTGACCCTCAGTGATATGCTTTAAAAACCAGTCCGTACAAGAACAATTTCGGAACAATCTGATTCAATTAATGAGGGTTTTCTACTCGTAAATATTTTTTCCGCCAAGCGGCGATCCTGAGGTCTTTTTGACCGTAAACTTAACTTACTAAATAAATGTTGATTTGATATACGCAAATATGTGTCTGAGTAATACTTGAACAGCCTCCAAATAATAATAATTCATTCTCCGCTACACCTCCTGTAAATACATGTAAACTATCCCATTTGGCCATTACCATCCACCGATTATTTCTGATCCAGTTATACTAGACTTACGATATAATCCTATTTTTTTAAATAACTGGCACACTTTTGGTCTTAAATGAAAGCTAGTGAAATTTTCTATATTTTTATTTTACAATTTATGTTATATCCTGAGTTGTTTTGCTGATATCTGTCTCAAAATATTAGCAAAACGAATATTTTCATAGAAAGGGGAAAAGTGCTCTTTTTTTGACGCTTCATATCTCAAAAAATATTTGACGGACATTGATAAAAAAGATGTCAAAATGTTTGGAATTTAATGCGCTTTCAACATTACAAAGCAACTTTTGACCAAAAATGCATAGTTTTTTAATAAAACGGCAAATACCAAAAAAAGTCTGATTTTTTAACTTTTTTTTTTAAATTACGAAGTTAGCACACCATTTTTTTGCTTGCAAAATATAGTCCTACATTCCCCCAAGGACTCCAAATAACATACCAAAAATGCAGCTTTACATCACACTTTGTTTTTTTATTTCTCTTTTTGACCAGTGTAAACGATAAAATTGTATATTAAAATATTACTTGTTTTGTTATGTGGGAAATTGAGTCTTGAGGGATTTAGTCAAGTCTGTAGAGTTCTATGAATAACATTTTGATGATTCAACTATTGAAAGTTTGTACGGAACCCTCGGTGAGCGAGTCCGACTCGCACTTGACCGGTTTTTTAAATACTACTTCGGTGGCAAACAAGCATACGGTCCGCCTGATGGAAAGCGGTTACCGTAACCTATCGCCTACAACTCAAGGTGTGTCACATGCGCGTTGCAAACCCATTAGAAATGTGTACAAGTTCTAAGAGTCGCCGACGACTCAATAGACGGAACAAATTTTATTAATTCCGTAGGTTCTTCATATTCCCATCAATTAAAAAAAAATACCTTAACATATTTTGTTATACACCTAAACTTTTATCAAGAATCATAACATTCTATTCATAAGTCATAAGTGAAAACGGCATTAAAATCTGTTCACAAGGTTTTGAGTTTATCGCGAAGACACACACACAGATACATAGACAGACGTGACTATACATGTAGCAATATGGTTTTTCAATCAATTATTAATTTATTCTTCTTCTTCTTCAACCTAGCGTTTTCCCGGCCTAGCGCCAGGGTCCGCTTTCCTGCTCAGTCTTCTCCACTTTGCCCGGTCTTCGACATCCTTAGGCGCGAGATTGTTCTCTTGCATGTCCGCTCCCACGACGTCCAGCCAGCGCTTCTTAGGCCTACCGGGGCCGCGTGACTTAGGGCCTTGGACAGTGAGATTAAGGCAACTGTTTCCGATGTAGTTCACAGGTCTGCGGCGTATATGGCCATACCATCGGAGGCGGCTTTCTTGCAGCTTATCTGCTACGTCACGGATTCCGAGGCTGCCACGGATGTGTTCGTTACGTATGCGATCTAGCCGCGTAACGCCACACATCCACCGCAACATCTTCATCTCAGTGACGTGTCGTGTAGCTTCTGGACATGCCTTCCGAGAGCAGGCCAGGTCTCGTTTAATAAGTATTCTAAATTATTTCTATTCATATTAGACAGACGCGACAACGGGGGATTTTGTTTTAAATTATAAAGTGTAGAGAGATTCAGCAAATGTCTGACAAAATTAAAATGTCTTTCTCTTCACACATGGCATGATACGATACGAGTAGCTCTCAGAGGACTCAGACAGACGATGCGATTCGAACTTTGCAATAATGTTAAGATACGCAAAATATTGTCAAGACACCTACAATGTGAATAAAATCAGTCAGAAATGACTTTTCTTGAAATAAATAGTTATTTTCAGTTTTCTTGAAACCATAATAGCATCTCACGTTGTTCCTTTCTTTTCCTTTTAAAAATAACTTTTTAGGGTTCCGTAGTCAACTAGGAACCCTTATAGTTTCGCCATGTCTGTCTGTCTGTCTGTCTGTCCGTCCGTCCGTCCGTCCGTCCGCGGATAATCTCAGTAACCGTTAGCACTAGAAAGCTGAAATTTGGTACCATTATGTATATCAATCACGCCAACAAAGTGCAAAAATAAAAAATGGAACAAATGTTTTATTAGGGTACCCCCCCTACATGTAAAGTGGGGGCTGATATTTTTTTTCATTCCAACCCCAACGTGCGATATATTGTTGGATAGGTATTTAAAAATTAATAAGGGTTTACTAAGATCGTTTTATGATAATATTAATAGTTTCGAAAATAATCGCTTTTAAAGGAAAAAAAAGTGCGTCCCCCCCCCTCTAACTTTTGAACCATATATTTAAAAATTATGAAAAAAATCACAAAAGTAGAACTTTATAAAGACTTTCTAGGAAAATTATTTTGGACTTGATAGGTTTAGTAGTTTTTGAGAAAAATAAGGAAAATTACGGAACCCTACACTGAGCGTGGCTCGACACGCTCTTGGCCGTTTTTTTTTTTCAGCAAACTACCGTCTATATATTTACCCCGTTATTCATAAACGTAGTCTAACCCAGCATATGTGCCTAACACGTATATTTTTTTCCTATTTCTTGAGGTGACCACCTCATCTCATTCTCCTACTTATTTTAATGAGTATAGTAGCGTGTTTTCAGCACTGGGTCGAAAACGACCCTATGGGCATATATGGGCTAAAGTTATCAAGCCGATAAAGTTCGTTTGTCCCTTTCCGACGTATTGGTGTGATAGAAAAGGACAAACGAACTTTATCGGTTTGATAACTTTAGATTATTTACGTTTATGAATAAGGGGGTTAAGATACCTTTTCGCGAAATTGCATTGAGAGATTATGAATGAATTCATTGACACATTCACCATGCACTTTTGCAGCTCACTGTAAACTTTTCCTTCATATCTCAGAGTCTTCAGACTTGAGACGTCCTGTATTTCTGGTCAGCCTACGTAGCCGAATGGCAATTGTCGACGCCAGACGCCGACAGAAATGTAGTTTAGCTCTGTCTCTGTCGAGCCAATACGCAAGAGCGGTAGAGATAGACAGCTACGAAACAGATATTATCGTGAGCGTTTGTGCATTTGGCTTTAATTAAATAACACCGGCTTCAAATTTCACACTGTTAAATATTATAATTATAACTTGTAACACGTTATTATTGAGGACGTGTTTGAGTAGATAATGTATCTTACTTATACCTGATGTAGGATCGATATCCCATACATTCAAGCCGCCATCTTTGATTTTTGCCTTTGAAATCCTTCCGACATCCGATATCGGATCGGATAATGTGAAAATGCACTTAGTTCGAATCGGCCCGTGAGCCTCGACTGACTGAGCGTCACATTTTCCACTTGAGAGAATTTGAACGCACAATGCATCCTCCTTTGTGTTCAACGCTATAGAAACGAACTGACTTAAATTGACAATTTAAGTCAGTTTCTCACATTATTTGATCATTGTTTGGTTATGTTTGTTTATAGGTTGTAAGAATACAACGAAATTATAGTTATATTCATACAATCAAAAGGTGAATAGCATAAAAATACTGATAAGGCCGCTGTCATAGTCTGTTGTGTCACGTTTATCTTGTTCGTTGATGGCCCAGATAAACATAGGTAAATGATGTATAAGGTGAAATACCCCATAATGGACGGTGATGCCATTATGGACAAAAAAACACAAATATTTAAAAATAAGTATCTAAAATTAGTTTCTAAAAACTGACGGCTATGTACCATAGACTAGAGTTGTAGAGCTGTTTCATTTTGAAGTTTCAATTAATTCGGTTATTTCTGAAGGATTTGGCGACAAGATAAAATTCATCCGTTTACTGAAAAAAATATCGAGACGAATTCTTAGTAATGTTGCTAAGAGAGTTGAGTTCATGTATAAAATAATAAAAAAATAATACTCGATGTAAACTTGAATGCGTTTTACTTACTGCATTAAGCATGAGATAAGGTATAAAACATACTAGTTTGTTGCTCCAAAGATATAAAAAAATAGCGTTATTTTGCGAGTGTCCATTACTGGAACCGAAAAACGGCCTACCTCCTATGATGGACAAGGAACAATTTACAAAACCAAAATTTACAAGAAACAATCCTATGTTAAAATAACACAAACTAATTTTATTTGGGGTATATAAAATTGACTAATTAAGTATCAATTGGCTTTAAAAGTAAAATTTTAAACTTATTTTACTGTCCATAATGGGGGATCCATTACTGGAGAACTGCCGTCCATAATTGGAGAAAAAACACCTAGTTTCAATTTGTTAAGTATGAAGAAACTAATAGGAGTATCCATTCTGCAATACGCTTAAAATGTAAAAGAAGGATAGGACATTCAATATTTAACACGCTTAGCGGTAGAATTTTTACATTTATGAGTGAAATATCAAAAACAGGCGAAATTTTTTCTTAAACTGTCCATGATTGGGTTCGTTACCTTACGCAATAGTATAGCAATAGGTACTTTTTAATTATGCTGCTATATTTATATTCCTCAAATTATATAATACTCGTGGCTCCACCAGCGTGGGATAAGGTCTGTATAATTTTTCCTCACAAATCTAATCATGAATTCAGTCATTCCATCCTTCTAAGGCTTGTTTGCTGGGAGTTTAGCAAATTTCAACAAAATCGGTTCAGTATTTTAGCCATAAAATAGGCGAAGTTACTTAAGTTTAATTTAAACATGATTTATTTATAGGTATTACGGAAGCCAGTCAGTTGGTGTTTAACTGCCTCTAAATAAAGCAACTATAATACATTCATACCTATGTGTCACACATACTTGTTTGCTTATCGAGTAGTCGCCTAGTCACTATCAGAACAGTTTTATTCGCCGGACAAAAGCTTTATGGTGTGACGCGTCAGTGCACTCGACGATAGGAGTCGGCCCCGACTGACGACCGCGCGGCGTCAAGCCTGCCGCCGAGAGAGACGGCACACCACACAAACCATGACGTAAGCCTCGAGTCGTGTAGGCAAACTCGAACTGAATGAGACAGTCTTCGGCGCACTGTCCTCCACGCCCGGCCGGTATTCAAAACAGTGTAATAATTGTAAATAAAACGCTGTCAATGCGCGTGTGTTTCAAATAACCATGGATACGACAGAAATTAAACCGCTCAGCTTGAAGCTAAAAGTTTTCCACGTAGTGAGGTACTTCCTGGCGAGTATGGCGAGGGTATTCTGCACTCTTTACTATGGGAAGAAAGGGGAGAAGCTGCCGCCGATAACCGATGATATCCTGAAGCAACCGGCGATCGAAGTCGCGAGAAGGATTAGGAATAAAGAGGTTTGTTATTCTTTTCTAGTTAAAAACTTATTATAATAGACTTACCTTTGAACCTTCTCATAATAACACTTATATCTGCTTATTTATTTCTAAATGGACATTGTGAGAAAGTATGTAGTAATCATGATTAATGTGCCGTTGTCAGGGATAGTATAAATAATCGGCTTTTTTATCGGTGTGAATAATACATATAATTGAAAAATTATTGAAACCTTTATGGAAGTTTGTTATCGTACCCAAAGATTAGATTGCTTGCAGCTGTACGAGTAAAATAGACGTGTTACAAAAGCAATGTTTATTGTAATGAATGTTGTGTTGTGTGTTATGACTAGAGGTTTACGTTTATTTATTCCTAACCTACATAAATTATATACTCATTGAATCATACCTTTACTTAGTCACGTACACAGACCAATACAACAAGACGGCCCTTACAGGGCGACTCGCGGTCACCAAGCATACGACAAATCAGGTTTATAAAAGTTTGAACGCGTGCGACACCGATCAGTAGCGCCCAAGTATACGACCCGCTAACAGTGTTCGTGTCCGCTCGGGAAAAAATCTTAAATAATCAAATTTGGTTGCAAACAATGGTCTCTTGCAGCATAAAGTGGTGTGGCAAGTCTTCTAACACTTCTACATATAAAAAAGATGGAATAACATTCCACAGTTAAGTCAAATTAATTATTTTGTTGAATATTGTTTATTATCCGCGGAGTTCATTTATACTGGTCAATATGGTTGTACTGAGCGGCGCCGAGGCGCGTCCATCCCTTTTTGCCTAGTTAACAATGCGATACGCTATCCCTTTCACGTAAACGACTAGGGATGGGTCCATGTTAGTTTATGTCTGTTGCGGGAACTTCGTACTGCCGTTCGTACCATGTGCTACCATTTTATGAAATATAAAAGAAAGCAGATTTGTAATTGTGAATAATTATCTAGAATCTGTAGAGTCTGTAGTGTTATTTAGTTGATTGATTAGTTTAGAATATTTAGTTGGTAATTTAACTTAGTAAACGTAAGTAAAAATGCACAGTTTAGTTATTAGTTACTAGAATGATTTTTATTGAGGTCTATCACAATCATCATCCTCCTTGCGTTATCCCGGCATCGGCATTCGCCACGGCTCATGGGAGCCTGGGGTCCGCTTTGGAAACTAATCCCAAGATTTGGCGTAGGCACTAGTTTTATGAAAGCAACTGCCATCTGACCTTCCAACCCGAAGGGTAACTAGGCCTTATTATAATTTAATTATAATATTATAATTTGTTGCAAAACAAATTCACCACAGTACTGGTACCGGTACCATTGTCCATAATAGACATGTCCCATTCCCATCCCTACTGCTAATCGTAAAGGCGCGCCATTATTTGAAACGACCAATGGAGCACCGTGCGCGCCCGCCTCACCCCGCAAGGATTGGTGATTTGCGTCTCGAACAATATCGCTTGCATTAGGCTTCTAGTGGGGTGTTCTGTGGTCACGTAAAATGGATATGGCCTTGCTGTAGTCAAAAGAAACATGGAACCATGTCAAAGCCGCTACTAATTCAGCTTGATAAATAATTAAGACGCCGTGAAGTCAAAAATGCAACTAACTACCATTGGCACGCGATGTAATGACTAAGGCATACCATACCTACCTTCTTAGAACTCAATGAAAATCGTTACTTACCCCTACATTTTCTCTGTGTATGTAAATAGACTTTATGTTTACGCTTACGCTTACCACTTCCGAAAATAAATCAACACGGCAAAACAACGTTAATATCGAATACCTTGTATCAGTCGGTAATAATACTGACTCAGTATTCGTACTATCTTTTTAGTTTCGCAGTTTATCGCAAACAAACGGGAGTCGGTGTACAAAATCCAATTGATAATTTGTTTAAAAATAACATACGCGTTAATTAAAGTTACAACAATCAAATTATTATGGGACGATTTGTGTTTGGGGAACAGTGTCGTGTTTTAAATTTTTCATGTCCAGCTTTGTTGACAATGCCGATCGTCATGTTATATTGCATAACATCCTCCATTTAACTTGATTAAAAACGTTCCCATTATGTGCTACACATTAATAATTCGTATGCAAATGGTTTCGATGATTAACACCTCTATTATTATCATCATGTTAAGATTAAACATAAATGCCTATTAATACTTATTAATACATAATTCGACGACAATGTAATAGTTGAACACTGGTCGCTTCGGACGAACTGGGAATTGCTCGGTTCAGCATGCTAGGAACAATTCGAGGGGTCACCGGTCAAACCAGATAGACGAGCAAAACGGCTTTTGAAATTCGAATTATGTACAATTTCCGCAACGTTCTTCTTTCAATAAAAAATAATTTCGACTTATACCTTCAACCTCTAGAGTTCGGGTTGGTACAACTTGATGATAATTATATAGGTACAAACTTGTATTTGGATTATTCTAAAAACCGGCCAAGAGCGTGTCGGGCCACGCTCAGTGTAGGGTTCCGTAGTTTTCCGTATTTTTCTCAAAAACTACTGAACCTATCAAGTTCAAAACAATTTTCCTAGAAAGTCTTTATGAAGTTCTACTTTTGAGATTTTTTTCATATTTTTTAAACGTATGGTTCAAAAGTTAGGGGGGGACGCACTTTTTTTTCCTTCAGGAGCGATTATTTCCGAAAATAATACTTAACCAAAATATTATCAAAAAACGATCTTAGTAAACCCTTATTCATTTTTAAATACCTATCCAAAAATATATCACACGTTGGGATTGGAATGTATGTACATCGAAAAAAAAATTTTCAAAAAAAAAATAGTCATAATTTTGTAGCGGTTCATACAACACATATTCCCCCCACTTTACATGTAGGGGGGTACCCTAATAAAACAATTTTTTCCATTTTTTATTTTTGCACTTTGTTGGCGTGATTGATATACATATTGGTACCAAATTTCAGCTTTCTAGTGCTAACGGTTACTGAGATTATCCGCGGACGGACGGACGGACGGACGGACAGACAGACATGGCGAAACTATAAGGGTTCCTAGTTGACTACGGAACCCTAAAAAGGGTCAACAGTCAACACCATTCGTCCCTGTAGGCCTAGCACATGATTGTCGCGAGAGTATGTCGCCGCGAGATAGATGACACGTCTTCTTCTAACTGTATTAATGACATGGTAACTGTATTATGGACGGGTAGTCTATCTCGCGGCGACATACTGTCGCGGCAATAATGTGCTAACCCTGCTGAATTGCTGTCTAGAGGTAACTTCTGTTTTATAGGAAGCTTATTTTCTCGGTAATACTACATATTATTTATTCTGTTTTAACGTAAGGTAACTGAGTGAGCTGTCAATAAACTAGTTCCTCAATTGTCAACTTGTCTCGCTGTGTTGTTTTCACGTTGTTTTTGTAGACATGACAACATGTGTGACGCACGGTTGAGCGACTTGAAAGAGGCAAACTGTCACAAAACTCACAAACCAATATGTTTTTGTTGCTTCTCGGTGTTTTTTAATATGTAATAACAGGAACTAGTCGATGCCTGCGACTTTGAACGCATGTATGTATTTGTATTGTATTTATGTGATTATATACAGGTTACCTTACGTACGGTCATCCCAACGTTCCAAACAGGAAAATATGCAGGTATAGTTTGTTCGTATGAGCCACGTATGAGCCGTACGGACATAGTTATCTAATTAGGACGTACGACGCTATCCGCGATGCTAAAAACTAAACTGTCAATCGTTTTCTGTGCGATAGAATGGACCCTGGCACTTATTTGAGTTATTTGTAATAATAATTAATATGAAATCAAGCCATATAATACAGTAAAATCGCATCAGTTGGCGTAATTTTTTTTAAAAAGTGACGATACCACCACGATTTCCTATTCCAAATTCCACTTCACAACCTGATCCTAATATAGCCTATTTAAAAAACCGTGTGAAAATGCACCCTTCCTGGGGCTGAAAGGCTGAATTTTTCGGTTGGATTTTTTGTTTTTCTTTCCTTAATTTAAATTGTAAATTACTCCGGGAAACAAACTAAATCAATCGATTGTTTACGTAACGGCAACGGCTCGGCTGATCGGAATAATAATAATATTTATCTTTTAACATTTTGGAACAGATTTTTCTTACGGTAACTCGTACAAATTCTTTCTTAATTACATAGTATTATCCGTTATAGCTATAGTGAATAGGCTTTTAATGAATTACTGAGCTCTATCTTAGACCTTGTACTGACTTTCCATCAAATCTAAGGCCAATCCCGATCAGTTTATCATACAATAAATAAATTCTACAACGACTAAATTTAGGTAATTATTTATTCATTCATTTCAACAAATATCAAGTTAAAAACAGTTGGCTAAAACTGAGATGGCAGTCAATGCACTGTGAGTACACATTTTATAATAAAAATCAAGATGGATTTACATTAACGAGTATATATTAGTAGAATTCGTCATCGAGAATCGATCGAAATAGGCCAAGTATGGATAAATAAATGATGTATGACGTCGTTATTGGAGTACCTACATAATAAGTAATAACCCACTTTGTGCCCTAGCCTTTCAACATGGTTTCCATTTACTAATGAAAATAGGCACCGCCCCGCCTAAGCATATTGTGTTCTTTAATGTACTATTAACGAAGAACATATTTAATAGGACATTTGTTTTTAGAATTTGAATTGTGACATACAAATAATATTATAATAATTGTATAGTTAGAAATGGTCGTAGTCGTAATTTTTGTTTTATTTACACAGGAATGTGTAATAATCGAAACAAAACGGCATAAAGACTATAAAGAGGCTGTATCTTTTGAGTAAGGAACAATATCTGTAAAATATTGCTAAGATCCATAATCAAACCAGTATGTGCATAAAATATGTCATATCAAAACATTGCACGGCAGTTAAAATTTCATCACCATTTTTATAGCTCTATGATTCACACTTACATTCCATTTCATGTCTGCGTTTCAGATCACGAGTGTAGAAGTTCTCGAGGCTTGCATTAGGCGTATCAAGGATGTCAACTCGGCCCTCAACTGTTTTGTGGAAGACCGGTTCGAGCTCGCGAAGAGGGAGGCAAAAGAGGCTGATGAACTCATAAGCAGTGGGAGCATGACGGCAGCCCAGTTGGAAAACGAGAAGCCTCTCTTGGGCGTACCTTTCACTACGAAAGACTGCATCGCTGTTAAAGGTAACGATTGCAGTTTTAACTGTTGTTTGAATTACGTGTGTGATGGCGTAATGATATGTAGAGTATGTAGTAATTGTATACTTGGATTGAAACGAGTACGGTGTACGTAATGTTACTTACTGTTCATTATTACTATATTTTATTTTGGAACGAATGAGATTTGCAACTGTAACAAAATCCCTGCAATCATAGATGATGATAATCATATCATAGATGTTAAGTTTACTACAATGGTGCATGTAAAATTATCATACTCGTGTTAATTCTCGTCCGAAAGTGACACAGCAGTGACGTTAGAAATATTAATATTTTCCTACGCCATTATTTTGGATGATGGACAAGCCGACAACACTAATAAGGCACACCTTTTTTACGTCCTTGAATTAATGATATAGTGTTGCCTACGTAATGGTCGTCATATGTTAATTGGACGAACAAGTATATATATATTAATAGGTGATTTCTATGGTATTGCTGAGGCTTTGAGTTTACATTACGTATATGGATGTTATGCTATCTCATTCATGTCAGCGGCTTGTTCGGTTTGTATCATCTTCTACGTTAAATTTATAAAAAAATAAATATTATAGGACACTCTTACACAGATCGACTGAGTCCTACTGTAAGCCCAAGAAGGCTTGTGTTGCAGGTACTCAGACGTTCGCAGGAACGAAATTATTTCGGTTTTTCTATTTCCAAGAATTTGAACGAACAGTGCAAGCGGTGTCGGCCACGGCCATCACTTTAGTAACTTTAGTTTGATTTGAGACTAGCGGTGAGTAAACGTGGCGTCGAACGAAACAAATACGTCGAAAACATTCTGCACCACAACCACAATGAAGTAAGTTTTTTCTTTTAACCGATTTTAAAATTTAAGTAATGTCACGACGCTTAAGTATTTATTTACAGGCAATCGTACAGTCCTAGGTCAAATAAGGACGGGACGCCGCTATTAGCAAGAGCGAGCGTCCTTATTTGACCTTGGTACGGTCATCTCAGGTGTGTGTGTGTGTGTGTGTGTGTGTGTGTGTGTGTGTGTGTGTGTGTGTGTGTGTGTGTGTGTGTGTGTGTGTGTGTGTGTGTGTGTGTGTGTGTGTGTGTGTGTGTGTGTGTGTGTGTGTGTGTGTGTGTGTGTGTGTGTGTGTGTGTGTGTGTGTGTGTGTGTGTGTGTGTGTGTGTGTGTGTGTGTGTGTGTGTGTGTGTGTGTGTGTGTGTGTGTGTGTGTGTGTGTGTGTGTGTGTGTGTGTGTGTGTGTGTGTGTGTGTGTGTGTGTGTGTGTGTGTGTGTGTGTGTGTGTGTGTGTGTGTGTGTGTGTGTGTGTGTGTGTGTGTGTGTGTGTGTGTGTGTGTGTGTGTGTGTGTGTGTGTGTGTGTGTGTGTGTGTGTGTGTGTGTGTGTGTGTGTGTGTGTGTGTGTGTGTGTGTGTGTGTGTGTGTGTGTGTGTGTGTGTGTGTGTGTGTGTGTGTGTGTGTGTGTGTGTGTGTGTGTGTGTGTGTGTGTGTGTGTGTGTGTGTGTGTGTGTGTGTGTGTGTGTGTGTGTGTGTGTGTGTGTGTGTGTGTGTGTGTGTGTGTGTGTGTGTGTGTGTGTGTGTGTGTGTGTGTGTGTGTGTGTGTGTGTGTGTGTGTGTGTGTGTGTGTGTGTGTGTGTGTGTGTGTGTGTGTGTGTGTGTGTGTGTGTGTGTGTGTGTGTGTGTGTGTGTGTGTGTGTGTGTGTGTGTGTGTGTGTGTGTGTGTGTGTGTGTGTGTGTGTGTGTGTGTGTGTGTGTGTGTGTGTGTGTGTGTGTGTGTGTGTGTGTGTGTGTGTGTGTGTGTGTGTGTGTGTGTGTGTGTGTGTGTGTGTGTGTGTGTGTGTGTGTGTGTGTGTGTGTGTGTGTGTGTGTGTGTGTGTGTGTGTGTGTGTGTGTGTGTGTGTGTGTGTGTGTGTGTGTGTGTGTGTGTGTGTGTGTGTGTGTGTGTGTGTGTGTGTGTGTGTGTGTGTGTGTGTGTGTGTGTGTGTGTGTGTGTGTGTGTGTGTGTGTGTGTGTGTGTGTGTGTGTGTGTGTGTGTGTGTGTGTGTGTGTGTGTGTGTGTGTGTGTGTGTGTGTGTGTGTGTGTGTGTGTGTGTGTGTGTGTGTGTGTGTGTGTGTGTGTGTGTGTGTGTGTGTGTGTGTGTGTGTGTGTGTGTGTGTGTGTGTGTGTGTGTGTGTGTGTGTGTGTGTGTGTGTGTGTGTGTGTGTGTGTGTGTGTGTGTGTGTGTGTGTGTGTGTGTGTGTGTGTGTGTGTGTGTGTGTGTGTGTGTGTGTGTGTGTGTGTGTGTGTGTGTGTGTGTGTGTGTGTGTGTGTGTGTGTGTGTGTGTGTGTGTGTGTGTGTGTGTGTGTGTGTGTGTGTGTGTGTGTGTGTGTGTGTGTGTGTGTGTGTGTGTGTGTGTGTGTGTGTGTGTGTGTGTGTGTGTGTGTGTGTGTGTGTGTGTGTGTGTGTGTGTGTGTGTGTGTGTGTGTGTGTGTGTCACCGTTAAAGCATTCGTTAAATTTTATTGTATGGACAGTTCCATAGGCGTCTGCTGCGTGACGATGATGTGTGTGTCAAATGTGGTTGATGCAACGGGCCCTTAGTCTAAAAACGTCACAATGATAGATGTGAAATGTGCAATTAGTCACAAAAATAAATTGTTTTTAGTATTCAACACTCCCGTGTCCCAGAACTCGAAGAATCCCAATTCATCCAATGTTCTTATACTGCTGCAAGTGAAAGGGGCACTAATGATGATATTTATGACTTGATCGATGCACAGAATGAGCCACTGAGTAAGTACTTACCTATACTAAACCTTCATAAACCTAAATACTGAAACTCTGCCCGGTGGTTCGGTGTTAGGGCTTGCAATTATCCGTCCAATTCGAAATCCGGATGATTCGACTCGATATTTGAAAATCCGGATATTCGGATAAAATGGATATTTCGAATATTTTTTATTTTATTTAATAAATCTCATAATTAGTAACATAATTATGTATTACGATACGAAAAACACGTCGTAGGAAATTGTTATTTTATAATCAGGCTTGAGCTGTTGTTCGTAACCTTAATGTTAGGTTAGGTTACTTAGTTATTTCATTCTTGCCTTTTTTAGGGTTCCGTAGTCAACTAGGCTAAGCTATAAGCTTCGCCATGTCTGTCTGTCCGTCCGTCCGTCCGTCCGTCCGTCCGTCCGTCCGTCCGTCCGTCCGTCCGTCCGTCCGCGGATAATCTCAGTAACCGTAAGCACTAGAAAGCTGAAATTTGGTAGCAATATGTATATCAATCACGCCAACAAAGTGCAAAAATAAAAACCGGCCAAGTGCGAGTCGGACTCGCGCACCGAGGGTTCCGTACAAACCTGCAAGGTTTACAAAGTTCGTTCATTACGACAATCGAGTCATAATATATATTTTGTAATGTAACTAAAAATTTAAGGTTTTCGGAATTTTTCCTTTATGTGTGCTATAAAACGTTGCTTCATGCCAAATTTCAAGATTCTAGGTCGACTGGAAGTACCCTTTAGGTTTTGATTCCCTTGCGAGTACTTGCGAGTTTCAAAATATGCAGCTTAAATAATAATAATAATAATACACGTACGTATGCAAAGTCTTTCACGGTGCGCGCGGTGAAATTGTGGAATGAACTGCCCCGGTCTCTCAAACAGTCTCAGTCTGTGGCATCACTCAAGACTAATTTGAAGAAGCTTTGGCTTTCCAACCAAGCGTGATCTGGTTATGTGTATTCCTTCTGAACCTACTCCTATTTGAGAAGTACATATTTCTTGCGATATTCATATTTATGTATATATATATTTATATATCGTATTTTATTTGTGTATTCGTATATGTAGTTTATTTCATAATATTATTTAGTATTTATGTAGTTTATTTACTTGTGGACATTATTTTGGTTTATTTCTGACCTTTATTGTACTTCTGTAAGTTTGTCTATCTTGCCTACTTTAATGTTCCTCTCATCTAATCTAAGGTTAGCTGGAAGAGATCCCTTATAGGGATAAGTTCGCCTTTGTACCTCTGTTCCTGTAAACTGTATATGAATCTGTTGTACACAATAAAGTGATTACTACTACTACTACTACTACTAAATTGCTGTTTCTTTTGATTGCGTTGACATAGAAGTTTGATTTTGTTACAGCTTAAAGGTATTATAGACCTGAGTATTTGGTATGAATTTCAATTTAATACCTCTACGCGTTTATGAGGAAATGGGTAGTAAGGTTAAAATTATTAAAAAAAAATATATTATGTGATGTAACTAAAAATTTATGGTTTTCGTAATTTTTCCTTTATCTATGCTATAAGACGTTGCTTCGTACCAAATTTCAAGATTCTGAGTTCACGGGAAGCACCGTTTTGATTCCCTTGCAAGTGTCGAAAATTTGCGGCATAAACGGCTCTATCTTTTGATTGCGTTGGCTTAGAAATTTGATTTTTTCACAGCTTCAAGGGACAGTAGACCTGAGTAATTGATATAAATTTCAGCTTCATACCTCCACGCGTTCCTGAGAAAAAGGGTCTTGACAGACGGACGGACGGACAGACGGACAACAAAGTGATCCTATAAGGGTTCCGTTTTTTCCTTTTGAGGTACGGAACCCTAAAAATGGAAAAAAATGTTTTATTAGGGTACCACCCCTACATGTAAAGTGGGGGCAGATTTTTTTTTTCATTCCAACCCCAACGTGTGATACATCGTTGGATAGGTATTTAAAAATGAATAAGGGTTTACTTAGATCGTTTTTTGATAATATTAATATTTTCGGAAATAATCGCTCTTAAAGGAAAAAAAAGTGCGTCCCCCCCCCCCCCCCCCTCTAACTTTTGAACCATATATTTAAAAAATATGAAAAAAATCACAAAAGTAGAACTTTATAAAGACTTTCTAGGAAAATTGTTTTGAACTTGATAGGTTCAGTAGTTTTTGAGAAAAATACGGAAAACTACGGAACCCTACACTGAGCGTGGCCCGACACGCTCTTGGCCGGTTTTTATGAAATGACTTCAGTTGCCCATAAGATATATGATTTTATTTTTATGTAATTTTGACTAATATTTGATATTAATGAATTTTAATGCTAGAGACATAATCTGATTGCCATATGAGGCAAAACGTCATGTTGTGATCGTTTAGATCGAATATTACCTAAAAAAGGTATTACCTACCTACTCCTTGTTTAAATATCAGATTGCATTTACGAGGTTTTCATTGCCGATTTATTCAAATGCAAAAAGAACTATGACATATTACAAACACCATTTAGCTTTGTTAAATAACAAGGCTGAATGATCTTTCTCTCTAATAATTTTCACCTCTTATCTTTGATGACTTCGTGACTCCATTCCAGTTACACTTGGGACTCTCGGGTAGACGTTCTTAGCCAGAGGGCCTTACGTTACGTATACAGCGAAAAAGTTTTGGTGTTGCAACACTTGCAACCTATTTTGAAAGGATAAAATGTAAAAGCGTATCTGCTTAACTACTTCATCTTGTTCTGCAGTTCAATACTAAACAGGTCTTCCGCCGCGGGATACATAGAAGACTTCTTTTTGTCAGAAAATTTGAACAGTTTTAGTTCTGTTTGCAATTTATTTATTTATTTATAATGTATTCGGATGCTAACAATAATGAAAGTGCAGCGTTTGATACGGTACTCAGTGTCACTTGATTGATTGAGTTAAATTGATATACTTACATGAGATTATCCACAAATATTCATGAAAAAAACCCTGCCTGCTAAGCCGCGGTCCCGGCGGATTCGAATCCCGGTAAGGGCATTTATTTGTGTGATGAGCATAGATATTTGTTCCTGAGTCTTGGATGTTTTCTGTGTATATAAGTATGTATTTATCTATATAAGTATGTATTCGTATCGTCGCCTAGCACCCATAGTACAAGCTTTGCTTAGTTTGGGGCTAGGTTGATCTATGTAAGATGTCCCCCAATATTTTTGTTTATTATTTATTTACTTATAGTAATACTTGTTATGGAGAATTTTTGGCCAAAAGCTGCACTTTTGGATGGAAGCAAGCCGCTTTGCATGGTGATAGTAGACATTATAGTAAACGATTTTTTCCGAGGATATCGAAATTTCATCTCTTAGGAAGCCGAGCGTAGCGAGGTGTTTTATGAAAATGAAAAAAAAATCTATCTTTTTATCGTATCGTCCGATTTTGACAAAACGTATCTCAAATGAAAGGTATTAATTTGTGTAATTTAAAAAAAAATACAAAGAAAAAAAATTTAAAAGAAAAGTAAGAAAAAAATAAAAAAAGTAAATTTCCGTCTCGCACTGAATAACTTCAAAGAATGACAGACAAAATGTACAATGTCGATATACAAGTTTTTTTTAATCGAAGACAGATAAATTTTTAGTTGAAAACTGAAGACCGCATCGAAATCAGATCAGCATTTTTAGGGTTCCGTAGCCAAAATGGCAAAAACGGAACCCTTATAGTTTCGTCATGTCCGTCTGTCCGTCTGTCCGTCTGTCCGTCTGTCCGTCTGTCACAGCCGATTTACTCGGAAACTATAAGTACTACAGTGATGAAATTTGATGGGAATATGTGTTGTATGAACCGCTACAAAATTATGACACTAAATAGTAAAAAAAAGAATTGGGGGTGGGGCCCCCCATACATGTAACTGAGGGATGAAAATTTTTTTTTCGATGTACATACCCGTGTGGGGTATCAATGGAAAGGTCTTTTAAAATGATATAAAGTTTTCTAAAAAACATTTTTCTTAAAGTGAACGGTTTTTGAGATATCAGCTCTCAAAGTCGTAAAAAGTATGTCCCCCCCCCTCTATTTTTATAACTACGGGGTATAAAATTCTAAAAAAAATAGAGGTGATGCATGCTAATTAACTCTTTCAACGATTTTTGGTTTGATCAAAGTATCTCTTATAGTTTTTGAGATAGGTTGATTTAACTGTAATTTTGGTTTGCTGCTACGGAACCCTTTGTGCGCGAGCCCGACTCGCACTTGGCCGGTTTTTTAAGATACAAGTTGCCAAAGTTGGGAAAGATCGCTTTATATGGCCACTTTGAAATTCCTTTGCCAGAAAGTCAGAAATAACATGTTTTTCTGACACAGAAAAATACATAGTAACAGTACACATCAAACTAAAATTAAAAATTCCGAGGATATTATAATTTCATCCCTTAGAACGACGAGCGTAGCGAGGTCGGTTACGAAAACCGAAAAAAAAATCTCATTTTTTTGTACGTCGTCCGATTTTGACAAAACATGTTTCATTTGAAAGGTATTACTTTATGTAACTTAAAAAAAATATTGAAAAAATTGGAAAAAAATGTAAGATTTAAAAAAAAAACCTTAATTTTCGTATCACACTGAATAACCGCAAAAAACGGTAGATACGGTGTATAATTTCGATATATGATTTTTTTAAATTAAAGACAAATAAATGCATGATTATAAACTAAAAACCGAATCGAAATCGAATCAGTAGTTTTTAAGATGCAAGTTGTCAAAGTTGGCTTAGTTTGTTTATATGGTCGCTTATAATAGTTATAATATAAATTCCTTAGCCAGAAAGTCAGAAACATTATATTTTTCTTACAGTTAAAAGTATGCATAGGTAATAGACATCATTATAAACATTTTTTTACAAGGATATAATAATTTCATTCCTTAGAAACCCTTACAAAGACGATCCAATAAAAAAAACTGCCTTTTTAGGGTTCCGTAGCCAAAATGGCAAAAACGGAACCCTTATAGTTTCGTCATGTCCGTCTGTCCGTCTGTCCGTCTGTCCGTCTGTCACAGCCGATTTACTCGGAAACTATAAGTACTACAGTGATGAAATTTGATGGGAATATGTGTTGTATGAACCGCTACAAAATTATGACACTAAATAGTAAAAAAAAGAATTGGGGGTGGGGCCCCCCATACATGTAACTGAGGGATGAAAATTTTTTTTTCGATGTACATACCCGTGTGGGGTATCAATGGAAAGGTCTTTTAAAATGATATAAAGTTTTCTAAAAAACATTTTTCTTAAAGTGAACGGTTTTTGAGATATCAGCTCTCAAAGTCGTAAAAAGTATGTCCCCCCCCCTCTATTTTTATAACTACGGGGTATAAAATTCTAAAAAAAATAGAGGTGATGCATGCTAATTAACTCTTTCAACGATTTTTGGTTTGATCAAAGTATCTCTTATAGTTTTTGAGATAGGTTGATTTAACTGTAATTTTGGTTAAGTTATTGGTTTATTATATTTGCTGCTACGGAACCCTTTGTGCGCGAGCCCGACTCGCACTTGGCCGGTTTTTTTTGTTTTTCGTAACAGACATCGCTACGCTCGGCTTTCCAAGGGATGATTTTTTTATATCCTCGTAAAAAATTGTTTATTATGATGTCTATTACCTATGCATACTTTTAACTGTGAGAAAAATATAATGTTTCTGACTTTCTGGCTAAGGAATTTATAAGCGACCATATAAACAAACTAAGCCAACTTTGACAAATTGCATCTTAAAAACTACTGATTCGATTTCGATTCGGTTTTTAGTTTATAATCATACATTTATTTGTCTTTAATTTAAAAAAATCATATATCGAAATTATACACCGTGTCTACCGTTTTTTGCGGTTATTCAGTGTGATACGAAAATTAAGGTTTTTTTTTTTTAAATCTTACATTTTTTTTCCAATTTTTTTCAATATTTTTTTTAAGTTACATAAAGTAATACCTTTCAAATAATAATAATAATAATAATAAATATTGGGGACACCTTACACAGATCAACTTAGCCCCAAACTAAGCAAAGCTTGTACTATGGGTGCTAAGCGACGATATACATACTTAAATAGATAAATACATACTTATATACATAGAAAACATCCATGACTCAGGAACAAATATCTGTGCTCATCACACAAATAAGTGCCCTTACCGGGATTCGAACCCAGGACCGCGGCATAGCAGGCAGGGTCACTACCAACTGAGCCAGACCGGTCGTCAAATGAAACATGTTTTGTCAAAATCGGACGACGTACAAAAAAATGAGATTTTTTTTTCGGTTTTCGTAACCGACCTCGCTACGCTCGTCGTTCTAAGGGATGAAATTATAATATCCTCGGAATTTTTAATTTTATTTTGATGTGTACTGTTACTATGTATTTTTCTGTGTCCGAAAAACATATTATTTCTGACTTTCTGGCAAAGGAATTTCAAAGTGGCCATATAAAGCGATCTTTCCCAACTTTGGCAACTTGTATCTTAAAAAATGCTGATCTGATTTCGATGCGGTCTTCAGTTTTCAACTAAAAATTTATCTGTCTTCGATTAAAAAAAAAACTTGTATATCGACATTGTACATTTTGTCTGTCATTCTTTGAAGTTATTCAGTGCGAGACGGAAATTTACTTTTTTTATTTTTTTCTTACTTTTATTTTAAATTTTTTTCTTTGTATTTTTTTTTTTAATTACACAAATTAATACCTTTCATTTGAGATACGTTTTGTCAAAATCGGACGATACAATAAAAAGATAGAATTTTTTTCATTTTCATAAAACACCTCGCTACGCTCGGCTTCTTAAGGGATGAAATTTCGATATCCTCGGAAAAAATCGTTTACTATGATGTCTACTATCACCATGCAAAGCGACTTGCTTCCATCCAAAAGTGCAGCTTTCTTTTCATAACTAGTATGACTATTATTAAATAAGGTAGTAGTGCCACTCAAGGAGTAATTTTTGATATAAATCGCTTTAATATCGTAAATGTGTTAATTTTACTTTAAAATTTGTTTTCCAAATGAGCTTCTTAAAAATTGCAATGGTATTTCTGTCATTCACAATATTCGAATTATTCGTTTTATCCGGATTTTAACGTGCAAATTATCCGAATTTCAAAATCAGCTGATATATCCGGATTACAACACAAGCCCTATTCGGTGTCACTCCTAAAGTAGGTACTTACAGGCGACCGTACCGACATATGTCAATTAGGGACGCAGTTATTTGTAAAAAAATGAGAAAGCCTTATACGGTCAACCGGGGTGGCTTTAAAACGCAGGGGTGACTTTGAAAATTTAGTTTTAAAGTCATACTGTAAGTAAATTCGCGATTTTCTATGGTAGATTTACAAGAATATTTATTGATCTATTATCTATCTACTAATTACATGAACAGTTTCAGTAAATAATGAATGATGTTAATTTTAAAGCCGTTCAAATACCATCAAAGTAACCCCAAATTTTCCTAAAGCCACCCCGGTTGACGTAGCTCTCCCGCTCTTACAATTCCGTACTTGTTGGACCTTGGTCGGTTTGGTCGTCTGTAAACAGTGTAGACACTAATACACTCGCCAACTACAGTTGTGTATTCCATGTAGATACACCAAGGGCCCAATTCTCAAAAGCTTGTAACTTATTGTAATAATTTTCTAGAAATGTAAGTATAAGTACATTATGCAAAATAAATAAGATATTTTTATTGCAGATAAAAGCTTTGACATAGATGATGAAGATCTAGCCTTCAAAAAAATATATATAGAGAAAAAACTACCCCATATCCAAGCGATTCTGATGACCTTGAGTTGGATGTAAGTGCTTATAGTGTGAGAAAGCTGTATAAAATATAATCTGCACTAATTTGTATAAATATGTGTGTTACTTAATCTGTGTGAATTTGTAATAGTGATATGTTTTTAAATGTTTTTAAGGACCAAGATGCAGTCCTTGAGAGAGCACAACCCATGCAATCCATTTATAGTGAACCGGAACCGGACGCGATGTGCCCTTGTTCATGCAAGCGTAATATAGTTGCAGTCGTTATAAGAAAAAAGTTAGAACAAGTTCCCGAAGAGAATTTACGGGCTTGTTTAGAAGATCTCGAAAATAAAATAGAAAAATATTATTAAATGTGTATCAAGATTATGTGTACTCTATCATAATTATAGCTTCAGTGTAAAAGTCAATCATATTTTGGTACATTCGTTAGTGAAATATCGTTATAAAATAAGGGTTATTCCACTAGTCAGAGTTACCACTAAGTTGTTACCAGTGGTAACTACAATGTTATTTTCCCATAGGCAATTACTGGAAAGATTATATCATAAGATTCATAAGTTTTGTTTTATTTTATACACATGTAAAGCATGACCAGAAATATATGACTATGCGCCATGTAGCGGAATTTCATTAAAACTATTTTCTTCATAGTCATCATACTATACTGAACTGTCACTCCATACATCAGAATAACAGCGCACTCCTGCCTGACAATAGTTATTTATATTTCTGGTCAGGCTTTAGTTTCTTAACCATACTTACCATATCCAACGCGATCAATGTTATTTTCACCAAATCTAATGGCAACAGCTGAGACTGTTTCCTCACCTTTAATTGATTGGCCTCAATGGCCACTGCGTAAGAGTCGTTAGAGGTGCACATTGACTTGCCTAATATCAAGGACGATAGATACCGGGACTGACAAAGCCCATACAAAAGTTTACCTCTGAAATGTCCCATACATTTCCGAGCGATTATTTCCGAAAAAATTAACAATATCAAAAAATGTTAGTAGTAAACCCCTATTCATTTTTTAATACCTATCCAACAATAGGTATATCACACGTCAGGGTTGAAATGAAAAAAAAATCTCTCCCCACTTTACGTGTAGGGGGCGGGCACCCTAATAATGTTCTCATGCAATGATTAGTTGGTTTCGATTTAGCTTAATATATTTTTTGTTCTTATTTATGGTGTCTGTATTTAGCTCTGCCGTGAAAAATATTTAAAGAAATAAGGAGGCCGTTTCATCATCGCCACCAGTACAAAACAAGGTCCCACGTAAGAAGAAAATAAACATCGACGACTTCGATACAGGCATAAGCTTCATGAATTTTAGGCTGTGTGGAAGTAGCAAGTCTTCAAACCTAGCTTATTAAATTGTCATTCTCTAAAACCATGCTTTAATTTTCTACAAATATTAACGCGAAACGAAACCCACTACTCGCTGTCCCGATTATACATGACGTCGGCACATTATTGCCATATGAAAACGATTTGTAGCGACACTCTTCCAGGGTCAAATAAAAACTTGTCAGGCTTTAGTTACTAAAAAAAATCCGGATTTAATCCGGAGTTCGGATTTTGCCCTAAAAATAATCCGAAAATCCGGATTTTATATTATTGCAATCCCTAGGTATAACCCAATCCTTTCAGAAAATATTTACTTTCTCACAAAATTATTTTAAACTTTCTTTTTGACATCGAAAAGGCTTTAGTTTTTTACATACTGAATAACTTTATTTCGGTATCATGATTCCTTTTAAGATAATTACATTATGTATAAGGTAAGGAATAATATTTAGAATACCTAAAATATGACAAATTTGCATTCTATTCAAATCAGTACGAGTATACTTCACGGAGTCCAAAACTATACGCAAATCAGAAGTCCAAAACTAGAAAAATATAGATAGAGACTATAGAGAGCGATTGCGGGCGCCGGTCGGCTCGAGCGCGAGTACTTGCGCCGCCGGCGTACGCGTCTGTGTGCGTGCGCCACGCGCACACACAACTTTACTATACAGGGCCTCTCTGTGGGTTCCGCCCCCGTCAACGCGACGGCGATAAAGACCTAAAAATCTGAATTCGTGCTTGCCTCCTGTATCGTCTTAATCCTTTAATGATTCCGTTAACGTGAAACTTTAAGTAGACAGGTTTTATGAAGGCCGGTGAGCCCTACAATTTTAAAATTTGCCGCCCTTTATACATGGTGTATATTCTATGCTGTTTCTTCCTATCCTAATAGTTTCAATATCAAGCATGTGTATGCTGCATGTGTATAGTGTTATCACTGCACGTTCGCTGTTTATACGCCGAAAGTTGCAACTCAAGTAAATGAAGTAAACAAAACAAACAACCTACCTTCACCTTCATTGCCGGCCGCGGCCGGCCGGCTAACCGAAACAGAAATATACATGAACTTCGTGTGAAAAAGAGACAGCGAAAGGCGGCTCGTGCGTCGGCGAAAACGTTCGGCTCTGGCGCTCGCTACAGTCGCTATACCTACTCCCGCGCGGCTCGGAACGAAATAATATTGGTTTTAGGAACGCTAAAATTCTGTTCGTTCATTTAAACGTTACTGTAAGGAACTGTTCTTTGAGGGAACGAAATAAGAACCGAAACCGAAATTATTTTGTTCCCACTGAACAAAATTTATAATACTCAGACAACGATATATATAATATACAAATATTTATATACATAGAAAACATCCATGACTCAGGAACAAATATCTGTGCTCATCATCATCACACAAATAAATGCCCTTACCGGGATTCGAACCCGGGACCGCGGCGTAGCAGGCAGGGTCACTACGCACTAGGCCAAACCGGTCGTCAAAGTATAAATGAAGTACCCCTCGAAATAATACTAGTAGAGAATTGAACCGCATGTTCTCTTTTTTCACGGAGTTTTAGTTATATGTCACATAAGAATCGTCAAGTCTTCACCTCTTATTATTCTTCTAACTAATTATAAGTATTTCGTATCATCGGATTGTATTTTTTCCCTACTTTCCAGTCCACGAAGCCAAATAGGTGTTGCTATAGAAATACTTGTCGTGTTGCCTTTACTAAATATTAAAATGTTGACTGTTTTCCTGGTACCGGCTCACGGCAAATAATTCCAAGAGTTGGCATAGAACTTTTTTTAACTAAGCCCTAATTGTTCATGAGATCGAATTAACACTTGTTATATTATACTTTCACAGGCCTGCATCACACAGCTGGGGTCGTGCTCCGAAAAGACGTGATCGCCGAAGAAGATGCCGAGAGCATAAAGCTGCTGCGAAGCAAAGGAGCCATCATCATAGGCCTTACCAACGTGCCCGAAATTTGCATGTGGTAAGTAACCCGGGACATGTTAAAAGAGACTATGGCAGTTGGAGGATTGAGAAAAATGCTGAAATTGAAGCACTCATAGTAGAGCTGAATATAATAGGTGAGACCAAAGCACATTCGTCTCCGCTGGCTTGGCCACTTCGGGAAGATGAGAGAAGATCGCGCTGGACAGCATATTGTAGGTCAGCTGAGGATGCGAAATTCTCGGTAGATCGACAGTTCGACGATAACAACGTATATGGTGCAACCTGCAATTATATCGTCGAGTTGTAAAATTGAACTCGAATGTTCGGTTTGGGTTCAAGTTTCTGCTGACATTAAAACCTTTTCACTTAGAGACGACATATTCAAATTCGTAATTGAAGGTTGACGAAACGTAATAGTTTTAGATGTACTAATAACTAAATAAACCCACTGAACCCATGTATGTTTTAGGTGGGAAACTCACAACCACATACACGGCAGAACAAACAACCCTTACAACACCACAAGGATAGTTGGCGGATCATCAGGAGGCGAAGGATGTCTACAGGGAGCTGCTGGTAGCATGTTTGGCATTGGTAAGAACAATATCAAAACATTGCTTAAGTCACAACCACATCAACGACAGAACCGAACCAACAATTCATAATATGTACCACAAGGATCGTTGGAAGATCGTCGTATGAGTAATCCCTAAGAATTATTATACCTTATTAACTGACAAGAGGGACGTCATAATACTCGTGAGACACTATAAAAGGTATCTGCTGTCATGGCGTCCTTTTTGTCAGTCAGAAAGGGTTTAGCATTTAAGGTGGCAAGGGCATAAACAAATAGACTCCAGATGTTACCATTGGTAATAGTAGTTATCGTCAAAGAGTTATGGTGATAAGTTGATAATTTCTATAATGATCTCAACTTAAAATAGCTACGATGTGTGCCCTTGGAATGCGCATAGTCCAAAACTAAACTTTGTGAACCCCTTGTGAGCTCAGAGTGTAGTTAAAATTTGTTTGGTTAGGTACTCCAGTGCAGGATATTGGTATGTATTAAATTTAATTTGTCTTATCTACTCAGAATAAAATAGTCTTTAATTATGGATTGTATTAATATACAGTTGTTATGAGTAACAAATTTTCCCTTATACCTACTGGTCCGCTAGGGAATTCGCTCGGTAACCACGATGTGAACAAGACCTCTCAAGTCAAGTGGTCGACTCGTTAGTGTACTTCCTGTTCCATGCATAATTCATATAGGATGAGCTAGCCTTTCATATTCCACTTGAGTTTCTTTCTAGTAATTCTAGTCTTATAACTATTATAAGACATTTGATGTAAATATTGTAGTAACTCTTCTCTGTTTGTGATTGATTTTTGAGAAGCGGTAAAAAGCGAAAAGGTGAAAACATGACCTTTTGTGGGACGATATCTTCACATTGTTTAGCAATTGAAGACTGTAAAATAAGCAATATGGTCGTTGGAGCGAATGGTCAGAAAAATCTAACTTTGCGATATTTTCCGATAACAAAACATCCCTATTTCGTTATAAATGACAATTTTCTTAGACAAATTTCTTAGAAAAATTACTTTATATAATATAATTCGGCGCTCCTTTGCTTTGTTATTTGGGCCATTTTTTTCAAAGTTGTCCACTTTTTTTGGATTTGGAAATTTTTATGTGGATTCCACTAAAGAATCGCGACCTGGAATTTTTTTTGTGGATTCCACTCAGAACCGCGAGCGCTTTCAATTCTGATAGGAGAAAAAGTGTCCCATTTTTTTTGGACCTGGAATTTTTTTTCATTCCGTTACCATATTTTCATACATTTTGTATGGCGGTAACGGTTTTTTCCCCATTCCGTTACCAAAATGTTCGAAAAAATGTATGGAAATCTTGGGACATTTTTTTTCTCCTATCAGGATCGAACGACCTCGCGATTCTGAGTATTAATCGCGTAAAAAATACCCATGTTACAAAAAAGTGAGGTTGAAAAAAATGGGCCATTTTCGTTGCCAGTGCAAACTTACCAAATACGAAAGCTGTCAAATAGACTTTTAGCACTATTGAACTTTCGTAGTCTTTGTGCAATATTCACGAATTCTCTCCTTTATATTTATTTCACTTCATAACACAAGACGTGAACCGGTGAAACCATTTCGCAATTCAAGCTATAAAACAAATGAAAGTGGTCGTTCCCATTTTCGATGAAACATCGGCTTATCACTTTGACAGTCCCGCATATTCTACTGGCATTATTTTGTATGGTGAACTTACGGTCGTACAGAATAGGTCTGTTTTACAGTTGTACATGTTGAATCAAATACGAGGAACGGGAGGTAATCGTATATATTTTGGTGCGAACTTCACATGTTCGTTGAGTGTTGCGGTTTCCATTTCGAGTCCCCTTTGTTTTATTCCAGTTAAATGTGGGTAATATTTCAAATTTAAACCCGGATGGCCATTTTGGAACTGGTCGATGCAAAAAGTTTTAAGCGAAAATTTATAGGATATATTTCAACCGCATATATACGCACGCAGGTGCTAGATGTTTCAAAATCTTAGAGATACATAGATATCTACAATGTTTTTTTTAACCCCCGACGCAAAAACGAAGGGGTG